>NW_024070196.1:21743531-22109429 GCF_014754425.2 Oryx dammah
TAATTAGAATATATAATAAATAGGCTAGTAAAGTCTCCCTGACTCTTAAAAGTGTCCGTTTTCTGTGTTTTGTCTTTTCTAAATTATTACGGATTTTCTAAAATTTTTGTCACTGATTTTGTTTCAAATGTCAATTATGTTCTGTGCTTATAAAAATCAATTGCATCAGTAGATGCCCAATTGGGGAGTTCTCAGTGGAGAAACAAAGGCAAAGATGAACTGTCTGAACATGCTGAGGATCTAAAATTGGGAGTGTATATGGGAGGGCAACATAATTACAAATGTCGTAAAATAGTCAGGCAGGACTTAGTGACTAAATCACAACAAGAACAATGTTTTTAGAAGTCCCCAAAAGCCATAAGCTAATATTTTTATTAAGAACAAGCATATTATAGATATTAAACAAACAGGAAAGCTGGGTATACTGTGGAAATCTCCAGCACTCCCAATCCATAGAAAAAATAAATGCATTATTACATTCAAAAATAAATTTTATTCCAGTAATTGTGTTAGAAAAATGCTGTGGTACCTTATATTGGAGGAAAAATAAATAAGTAAATAAATTCATTATTATCTTGTGAAAAATAAGATATTTTGAAGCCACTTAATTGTCACATTCTTGTAACACTTGATTACAACTTGTTACCTGTGTAGAACATTCTGTCATTTATAGCATACAGTTACAACATTATAGCTCATAAATGTTTATGATGCCTAATCTGTATTCCAAGAAGATCCAGTAAAAAATCTACAAAACAAAAATAACTGATGATTATAGCTGTATCAGCTATTATGAAAGAGATAATGACAAATATTTTTTTTACAAATGTGGCACTTTTACATACAATTTAGACTGCTGCTGCTGCTGCTAAGTTGCTTCAGTTGTGTTCAACTCTGTACAACCCCGTAGATGGCAGCCCACCAGGCTCCGCTGTCCCTGGGATTCTCCTATGTGCACTTAAAGAATAATCTTGATGAAAATTTTAATTAAATTTAAAATACTTAGTATTATATGCCATATAAGATAAACTCATAAAAGGATATATCTGTTTATGTGAGTATGTTGTTGTTTAGTTATTCAGTCGTGTTCGATTCTGGGACCCCATGGACTGTAGCCCTGATAGGCTCCTCTGTACATGTGATTTCCCAGGCAAGAACTGGGGTGGGTTGCCACTTCCTTTTCCAGCATGTGAGTATATATGTGTGTATGTATATATATATGTATGCATGTATGCTCTGTCGCTTCAGTTGTCTCCAAGTCTTTGTGACCTCATGGAAGGTAGCCCACCAGGCTCCTCTGTCCACAGGATTCTCCAGGAAAGAATACTGAAGTGGGTTGCCATGGCTTCCTCCAGGGGATCTTTCTGACTCAGGTATCAAACCCGCATCTCCTGTGGCCCCTGCATTGCTGGCAGATTATTTACTGCTAAGCCACCAGGGAAGGCCATGTATGTATATAAATTAAATGAAAAAAAAAATATGCCTTTAATTAACTTTCTCAACTTTTCTGTCTATAATTTCCTGTTGAGAATTTATGTTCCTGTCCCTCACTAAATATTGCTAGCCTGACAGCCACCTATTCTGCTGTTTTTCTGTTGATATGATATATATTGGCATTCAGTGGCTCATACCCACAAGATTGATGATATTATTATTCAGGATTTGTTGGAAGCTTTTAGGTTATACGCTAGATCAGAAGGACAAGTCCACCCAGTCTATTGACTCAGTACATGTTTTAATAACTATAAAAGTCATCATCCTCTCCAAGAGGCCATGTTCTTTTATGAAGGCTGCTTTGACAAGCTGCAGAGAATTTCTTATGATTTTGCATTTCAGATTTCAAGCACTGAGGTGGACTTTTAATAACTTTTTCCCCTTTTTCTTTTACTTAGTATGTTTAAGATCAACCTAAATCTAAGTGCTTTGATTCGTTTTGTGAATCCTATTTATTATGAAATTATTATTATTTCAATTAATATTTCCCATATATATGTATTATAGTTTATGACAATTATAATCATATTACTCTTTCACCCCCAAAACCTTTACCTTGATATTGATATTGAAGTGGTAGCAGTGGACATGAAATTTCCTGAAATAGTCTGAAATATTAGACTGCCATGTACAGTGTTAAAAAACATTCATGTTCTCATTTATTTAGGTTTCTTTACTCTTTTCTGTTATCTAATTTTCTGAGTTAGACCTTACCCTTTCCTCCTCTTTTCTTTGCTCAATGTCCTAACAATGAAACAAATTTAGTTTATATCCTGATTTGTTGTTCAGTTGCTTAATTGTGTCTGACTCTTTGGAATGCCATGGACTGCAGCACGCCAGGCTTCTGTGTCCTTTACCATATCACACAGTTTGCTCAAACTCATGTCCATTGAGTTAATGATGTCATCAGTTCAGATCAGTCGCTCAGTCGTGTCCAACTCTTTGCGACCCCATGAACTGCAGCACACCAGGCCTCCCTGTCCGTCACCAACTCCTATAGTTCATTCAGACTCACGTCCATTGAGTCAGTGATGCCACACAGCCATCTTATCCTCGGTCGTCCCCTTCTCCTCCTGCCCCCAGTCCCTCCCAGCATCAGAGACTTTTCCAATGAGTCAACTCTTCACATGAGGTAGCCAAAGTACTGGAGTTTCAGCTTTAGCATCATTCCTTCCAAAGAAATCCAAGGGCTGATCTCCTTCAGAATGGACTGGTTGGATCTCCTTGCAGTCCAAGCGACTCTCAAGAGTCTTCTCCAACACCACAGTTCAAAAGCATCAGTTCTTTGGCACTCAGCCTTCTTCACAGTCCAACTCTCACATCCATACATGACTACTGGAAAAACCATAGCCTTGACTAGACGGACCTTAGTCGGCAAAGTAATGTCTCTGCTTTTGAATATGTTATCTAGGTTGGTCATAACTTTTCTTCCAAGGAGTAAGAGTCTTTTAATTTCATGGCTGCAATGTCATCAAACCATCTCATCTTTTGTTGTTCCCTTCTCTTCCTGCCTTCTACCTTTCCCAGCATCAGGGTCTTTTCCAGTGAGTTGACCCTTCCCATCAGGTGGCCATAGTATTGGAGCTTCAGCTTCAGCATCAGTCCTTCCAATGAATATTCAGGATTGATTTTCTTCAGGATGGACTGCTTTGATCTCCTTGCAGTCCAAGGGACTCTCAAAGTCTTCACCACCACCACCACAGTTCTAAAGCATCAGTTCTTTGGCACTCAGACCTATTTATGATTCAAATCTCACATCTGTACATGACTACTGGAGAAACCCCATAGCTTGATCTATATGGACCTTTATAGGCAAAATAATGACTGTTTTGAATATGCTGTCTAGGTTTGTCATAGCTTTTCTTCCAAGGAGCAAGCATCTCTTATTTTATTGGCTGTAGTCACTGTCCACAGTGATTTTGGATCCCAAGAAAATGAAGTCTCTCACCGTTTCCACTGTTTCCGAATCTATTTGCCATGAAGTGGTGGGACTGGATGCCCTGGTCTTAGTTTTTTGAATGTTAAGTTTTAAGCCATCTTTTTCACTCTCCTCTTTCACTTTCATCAGGAGGCTCTTTTGTCCCTTTTGCCCATAAAGATGTCATCTGAATATCTGGAGTTATTGATATTTCTCTCTTGATTCCAGCTTGTGCTTCATCCAGCCCAGAATTTCTATGATGTACCCTGTATAGAAGTTAAATAAGCAGGGTGACAATATACAGCCCCGATGTACTCCTTTTCCAATTTGGAACCAGTCCTTTGTTCCATGTCTGTTTATAATTGTTGCTTCTTGTCCTGTGTACAGATTTGTCAGGAAGGTAGGTACAGTGGTCTGGTATTCCCATCTCTTTAAGAATTTCCCAAAGTCTGTTGTGACCTATACAGTCAAAGGTTTTTGTGTAGTTAGTTTCAGTGAAGCAGATTATCTCATATTTTCTAAGTTCTCAAATACTGTTTGTCTTGTTCATCATCTATGTCTTGAATATTGGTTCAAAATCTTTGCTCTGTATGGCATCAATACAAAGCAGGAGCCTGCTCTTATCATCGTCACCATCATCATTAAACATTCAGTTATCTATCAATTATTTGCCCTCATTTCTTTTCTTATAATTCTTGAAGAACAATATTTTCTTCTAGTCAGTCCACTGTAGCCACCTCTTATATCAATCAAATTTGTTTGCTGTTGCCTTGGTTCCTACTATTACTGGCTCTTCATCTTGAGGCTCTTTGTCCTTTTGCTCAATAAACTTTACCAGTACACCCAGCAGGGAGTCAGCAAAAGTAAGCATCGTAAATAATATTACATATCTTTTGGAATTGTTCTGTATTAATTTTTGCACTCAAATGTCTCCTATCTCATTGATTTCTAAAATCAATTTATGACATGTTGTGTTTTGCTGCCTAAAACATTTGTGGCCTTGATATATTATACAGTTATTTCATGTTACAGATTTTATCCCATCTTACTACTCCCTTTCCTCTACCTTATCAGCAAATGTGAGCTCATGAAAACCATCATCAGCAAATGTGAACTCATGAAAACCATCTATGTTGAGTGTGTCTGTCTGCCTTTTATACCAGAACGAAGCAAGGGAATATCATATATTCTGAAATAAATATTAAATCTATCTTCTCCTATATAAAGCCTGACTTTATTCATGATTTCTGGTCTTTCTAATTTTTTCAATTGAGATGTTTCTGAATTTTTAATATGAAATTTGAGAAAAGTCTCATCATGTGTCCAATGCATCTTATTCCAAAGCAGAGTAAAGTGTGTTACAACTAGGTGATAATGGAAAAATTTTATAATAAAAAATATTTCCCCTATGAGTACCTTATTTTTGATAAAAAAAAAAAAAAGGCAAGAATATACAATGGGACAAAGATAGCCTGTTCAATAAATGGTGCTGGGAAAACCAGACAGCTACATGTAGAAGAATGAAATTAGAGCACTTTCTAACACCATACACAAAGATAAACTCAAAATGGATTAAAGACCTAAATGTAAGACCAGAAATTATAAAGCTTTTAGAGGAAAACATAGGCAGAGCACTTGATTATATAAATCAACGATCCTCTACGATCCACCTCCTAGAGTAATGGAAATAAAAACAAAAATAAACAAGTGGGACTTAATTAAACTTAAAGGTTTTGCACAACAAAAGAAACTATAAACAAGGTGAAAAGACAACCCTCAGAAGGGGAGACAATAACAGCAAATGAAACAACTGACAAAGGATTAATTTGCAAAATATACAAGCAGCTCATACAATTCAATACCAGGGAAGCAAACAACCCAATCAAAAAGATCTAAACAGACATTTCTCCAAAGAAGACATACAGATGGCTAACAAACACATGAAAAAATGCTCAACATTGCTCATTATTAGAGAAATGCAAGTCAAAACAACAATGAGATATCACCTCATACCAGTCAGAATGGCCATCATCAAAATGTCTACAAACAATAACTTTTGAAGAGTGTATGGAGAAAAGGGAACCCTCTTGCACTGTTCATGGGAATATAAATTGATCCAGCCACCGTGGAAGACAGTACAGAGATTCCCTTAAAAACTAGGAATAAAAGCACCATATGACTAGCAATCCTAATATTAGGCATACATCCTGAAGAAACCAAAATTAAAAATGACACATGTACCCCAATGTTCATTGCAGCACTATTTACAATAGCTAAAACATGGAAGCAACCTAGAAGTCCATCGACAAATTAACGGATAAAGAAACCTTGGGGTGTGTGTGTGTGTGTATACAATGGAATATTACTTGGCCATATAAAAGGAACACATTTGAGTCAGTTCTGATGAGGTGAATGATCCTAGAGCCTATTATACTGAAAGAAGTAAGTCAGAAAGAGAAAGATAAATATCATATACTAACATTCATAATAGAATCTAGAAAGATGATATTAATGAAATTATTTGCACGGTAGAAATGGAGACACAGACATAGAGAATAGATTTATGAACACAGCATGGGGGGAGGAAAGAGAGGGTGAGATGTATGTAGAGAGTAACATGGAAACTTATGTTAGCATGTGTAAAATAGACAGCCAATGGGAATGTGCTCTATGTCTCACGGAACTCAAACAAGGGCTCTGTAACAACCTAGAGAGATGGGCTGGGAAGAAAGATGGGAGAAAGTCTCAAGAGAGAGGGGACATATATATACATATGGCTTATTCATGTTGATGTTTGACAGAAATCAACAAAATTCTGTAAAGCAATTATCCTTCAATTAAATATAAATAAATAAAAGCTTTTCCAACAAATTTGTAGTTTTGGCAGTAAAACTCATCGTTTGAAGTGAGATTAACCATGGTTTTAAAGTCTACAATGTAGAAGAATTTTATGAAGTTTATTAGAAATAATAAAAATCAATAAAATGGTACTCTGGAAGGCTATTCACCTAAATTCACATATGAGGACATTGTACAAAATGTTGTTGAACACTATTTGAAATTGAATTAGAGAAATTCCAAGAACGTTTTCCCTGATTCCAAATCTCTATTTAAAAAATGATTATGATGTTTTACAGAAACAACCATGAAAATTAAGGATTGTCAAATAAGGTGTTATTGGATTCTGAAGCTGAATAATAATATTTTTGTTTAAATCTGTCTCAAAGAAATAACACAGTGAATTGAAGTAATGAAAAGTTTTTCATATTTTACTTTGATATTGCTCAAACTCAGTGTATAAATTTCTTTTTAAACAAAAATATTATTTTATTTTATTATTTTTAAAAAATATTATTATAGAGAATCTGATTATTTTTCCTTGGAGATATTTAGGATCATTGATAGGGAAATTTACAGTTTAGTTTGATCTAATGAATAATAGAGATACACTAAATATAGATGAACTGCCTATGGTTTCAAACAAAAATATAATATCTGAATTGTTTATAGACACTAAGTTCCTTTGTGATTTAAAACAGAAAGTTATATTTATTAGAAAAATAAAAGGCATGAAGACAGGAGTAGTTAACTTGGTCAGAGTATGTAAATAGCGCTACCTTAGGCAAGAAAATATATCCAGTTCCACTAACTTTCAGAATATTAATTGCTCATAAATGTTCATGAATTTATGTGTCACATTAATGGACTTGTTTGAACATGCACAAATTATTCATTTTTCAACTGCCAGTAATTATGCTGCAGATTTTTCATTCTATACTTCTGCACATTATGTAAACTAACCTAGCTGAGGCCTTGTCACTGATTCAGAATTCTGCATTTAAGTTTAAACAAAGTAGTTACTATAATAATTGTAACTCATTTTTCTTTTTCTCAAAGCAAGGAAGGATACAAAATGTGTTGGAAGATTTGTATTCACTCAGTGATGAGTATGAATATACTTTAAATTTTTCCTGTATGTATAAAAACTGTTTAAATTTATAGTTTTGCTCATTCAATAACATTTATTAGGTTATCATGAATGTTTAAAGAACAGATATTGAAAAACTACATGTTAATTTAAATATATATGGCAAAACAATCCACTGAATGACTAACTAGTATATGTGTCATTATATATTTTGCTTCCCTACATACCAAAATTGTTTCAAAATTATCCACTTATATTGTAAAAAACCTTTTATATATATTTAAATGTTTAAACAAAAAAACGAGTTTCAGTTCAATTCAGTCACTCAGTCGTGTCCGACTCTTTGTGACACCATGGACTGCAGCACACCAGGCCTCCCTGTCCATCACCAATTCCCAGAGTTTACTCAAACTCATGCCCATTGAGTTGGTGATGCCATCCAACCATCTCATCCTCTGTCATCCCCTTCTCCTCCTGCCCTCAATCTTGCCCAGCATCAGGGTCTTTCCAATGAGTCAGCTCTTTGCATTAGGTGACCAAAGTATTAGAGTTTCACCTTCAACATCAGTCCTTCCAATGAATATTCAGGACTGATTTCCTTTAGGATGGACTAGTTGGATCTCCTTGCAGTCCAAGAGACTCTCAAGAGTCTTCTCCAACACCACAGTTCAAAAATCAATTCTTTGGCATTCAGCTTTCTTTATAGTCCAACTCATATCCATACATGACTACTGGATAAAGCTTTGACTAGTGGACCCTTGTTGGCAAAGTAATATCTCTGCTTTTTAATAAGCTGTCTAGGTTGGTCATAACTTTTCTTCCAAGGAGTAAGCATCCTTTAATTTCATGGCTGCAGTCACCATCTGCAGTGATTTTGGAGCCCCCAAAAATAAAGTCAGCCACTGTTTCCATTATTTCTCCATTTATTTGCCATGAAGTGATGGGACCAGATGCCATGATCTTTGTTTTCTGAATGTTGAGTTTTAAGCCAACTTTTTCACTCTCCTATTTCACTTTCATCAAGAGACTCTTTAGTTCTTCTTCACTTTCTGTCATAAGGGTGGTGTCATCTGCATATCTGAGGTTCTCCTGGCAATCTTGATTCCAGCTTATGCTTCATCCAGTCCAGCATTTCTCATGATGTACTCTGCATATAAGTTAAATAAGCAGAGTGACAATATACAACCTCGATGGACTCCTTTCCCTATTTGGAATCTGTTGCTCCATGTCCAGTTCTAACTATTGCTTCTTGACTTGCATACAGATTTCTCAAAAGGTAGGTCAGGTGGTCTGGTATTCCCATCTCTTTCAGAATTTTCCACAGTTCTGACTGTGTGGTGATCCACACAGTCAAAGGTCTTGGCATAGTCACTAAATCAGAAATAGATCTTTTTCTGGAACTCTCTTGCTTTTTTTAATAATCCAACAGATGTTAACAATTTGATCTCTGGTTCCTTTGCCTTTTTTAAATCCAGCTTGAACATCTGGAAGTTCATAGTTCACCTACTGTTGAAGTCTGGCTTGGAGAATTTTGAGCATTACTTTGCTAGCATGTGAGATGAGTGCAACTGTGAGGTAGTTTGAGCTTTCTTTGGCATTGCCTTTCTTTGTGATTGAAGTGAAACCTGACCTTTTCCATTCTTGCGGCCACTGCAGAGTTTTCCAAATTTGTTGGCATATTGAGTGCAGCACTTTCACAGCATCGTCTTTTAGGATTTGAAAGAGCTCAACTAGAATTCCATCACCTCCACTAGCTCCTGTTTGTCTTCTGTTTCGTGCATTGACAGGCAGATTCTTTACCACTGCACCAAATGGGAAACACTTTTAATTGTATATTAGTTGATATAAACTAAAACAATAAGAATTAGACCTATTTAAAACATTATTTTAATAAGTGTACTGTTCATAATGTATAAACTACCTGAAAGGCCCTCTGCCTTCAGGACAGAAGGCTGAAGAATTGATGCCTTTGAACTGTGGTGTTGGAGAAGATTCCTGAAATTCCCTTGGACAGCAAGGAGATCAAACCAGTCAATCTTAAGGGAAATCAACCCTGAATATTTGTTGGAAGGAGTGATGCTGAAGTTGAAACTCCAGTATTTTAGTCATCTGATGCAAATAGCCAACTCATTGGAGAAGTGCCTGATGCTGGGAAAGATTTAGGGCAGAAGGAGAAGAGGGCATGAGAAGATGAAATGGCTGGATGACATCACCGATGCAATGGACATTAACTTGGGCAAACTTTGGAGATGGCAAGGGACAGGGAGGCCTGGCATGCTGCAGTCCATGGGGTTGCAAACAGTCAGACACGACTGGGCTACTGAACAACAAGTATTTTTTTAATATATTTTTAAAGACAGAAGTCTTTGGGAATCTGAATTTGAAACTCTCTACTAATCACAGAACTGACCAATCTGAAAACCTTTACTCAGAAGAACTCTGATGAACAGAATAGTGCTATTCTGCATCATTAAATTGTATTCATATGCTCAGAATTATTATTTTTTTTGCATGCTTTGAATCAGTGGAGTCAGCTGCGATATAGCTAAGGGATATCTTTGATGAGTTTCTTCATTTTTTTCTATCTCTAGCCCTCTGAAATACAAGCCTGGTGCCCTCTGGCCCATTGCACTGTACCTACTATTCAAGTAAAATAAAATACATATCATCAAGAAAAACTGTATATAATGCATGATCCTGTGTTTTAATAAAAACTTTGAATATCAGTAAGCCTTGAAATGTTATTTCTGGCCCAATTACATGTAGAACAGGCATTTAATTTGTGTTAAAATAGTTTGAGGAACATTCTTATGTGATTTCATTACCTCCCATTTTGAAAGACCTAAAAGAATATAAGCTCCTTAATTGGAAGGTTTTGTTTTTAAAATATGATGCCAGGTAGAAATACAGCCTTTAGTAATTAATATTTCTCCTTCTGAATTACAATAAAAAGTCCTGAGGGCAAAAATATTTTCTGTCTTGCTCTCCACAGTATTTCTAACACAATGCACACAAACAATAACTATTTCTGAATTAAATAATTACTTGTTAATATGTGCTTCTTATATGTATATGACAGATTTACATAAACCCTTATTCTATAAACCTTAGATTTTTTTAGCAAGTGCTATGGTCTGAGTATTTGTATCCCCTGCAAACTGATATGTTGAAATCCTAATATCCAATGTGGTGGCATTAGAAGGTGGATCCTTTTGGTAGCCTTTGGGTCATGATAGTTGAGCCCTCATAAATGGGTAGTGCCTCTAAGAGATCCTAGTCTCATCCATATGTGAGGACACAGAGATAAGGTGTGGCCTTGCCATCACATTAATCTTGGACTTTTTAACCTAGAGAACTGTGTTAAATAAATTTGTGTTGTTTATTAAGCCATCTAGTCTGTGATATTTTGTTATAGCAGCTGAAGGAAATAAGACAAAGTATTTTCTATTTGTATATTTTCTAGATCCCAACTACTGAATGCAAACTATTTTTTAAAAATTAATTCATTTATTTTAACTGGAGGCTAATTACTTTATAATATTGTAGTGGTTTTTGTCATATATTGACATGAATCAGCCATGGGTATACATGTGTCCCCCATCTTGAATCCCCTCCTAACTCCCTCCCAATCCCATCCCTCAGGATTGTCCCAGTGCACCAGCTTTGAGTGCCTTGTTTCATGCATCAGACTTGGACTGGTGATCTATTTCACATATGAAGGCAAGGGTGGGATGATTTGAGAGAATAGCATTGAAACATGTATATTACCATATGTGAATGCAAACTATTTTTAAATTTCCAGTATTTATTTGTGATACAAGTACTACATGTCATTGTTGTTGATTTGCTAAGTCATGTCCAGCTCTTTGCATCCCCATGGATGGCAGCATTCCAAGCTCTGCTGTCCTCCACTATCTCCTAGAGTTTGTTTAAATTCATGTCCATTGAGTCACTGATGCTGTCTAATCATCTCATCCTCTGGCACCTCCTTCTCCTTTTGCCTTCCGTCTGTCCCAGCATCAGGGTCTTTTCCAATGAATTGGCTCTTTGTATCAAGTGGCCAAAGTTATGGAACTTCAGCTCAGTATCAGCCCTTTCAGTGAATATTCAGGGTTGATTTTCTTTAGAATTGACTGGTCTGATCTCCTTGCTATTGAAGGGATTCATAAGAATCTTCTCCAGCAACACAATTCAAAAGAATCAATTCTTCAGTTCTGAGCCTATTTTATAGTCGAAATTCCAACATCTATACATGATTACTGGAAAAATGATAGCTTTGACTATATAGACCTTTGTCAGCAAAGTGATGTCTCTGTTTTTTTAATATGCTGTGTAAATTTGTTGTAGCTTTTCTTCCAAGGAGTAAACATGTTTTAATTTTATGGCTGCATGCACTGTTGGCAGTGATTTTGGAGGCCAAGAAAAGAAAATCAGTCACAGATTCCACTTTCCCCTTCTATTTGCCATGAAGTGATGGAACCAGGTGCCATGATCTTAGCTGAGTTTTAAGCCAGCTTTTTCACTCTCATCTGTCACCTTCATCAAGAGGCTCTTCAGTTCCTCTTCACTTTCTGTCATTAGAGTATTATCATCTGTATATCTAAGATTGTTGATATTTCTCCTTGTAATCTTGATTCTAGCTTGTGATTCATACCATCTGGCATTTCACATAATGTACTGTGCACATGAGTTAAATGAACAGGGTGACAACATACTGTCTTGTTGTAGTCCTTTCCCAACTTTGAACCAGTCAGTTGTTCCATGTCTAATTCTAACTGTTGCTTCTTGTCCTGCCTAGAAGTTTCTCAGGAGACAGTTAAGGTGGTCTGGTACTCCCATCTCTTTTAAAGAATTTTCCAGTTTGTTGTGACCCACAGAGTCAAAGCCTTTTGTGTAGTCAATAAAGAAGAATTGGATGTTTTTTTCTGGAACTCCCTTGCTTTCTCCATGATCCAACAAATACTGGCAATTTGATCTCTGGTCTCTCTGCCTTTTCTAAACCCAGCTTGTACATCTGGAAGTTCTCGGTTCACATATGGCTGCAGCCTAGTTTGAAGGATTTTGAGCATAACCTTACTGACATGTGAAATGAAAACAATCATACAGTACTTAGAACACTGTTTGGCATTGCCCTTTCTTTGGGATTGAAATGAAAACCAACCTTTTCCAGTCTTATGGTCATTACTGAGTTTTCTGAATTTGTTGACATATTTGCAGCACATTAACAACATCATCTTCTAGAATTTTAAATATCTCAGCTCGAATTCTATCACCTCCACTAGCTTTGTTTGTAGTGATGCTTCCTAAGGCCCACTTGACTTTACATACTCCAGGATCTGGCTCTAGTTGAGTGATCTCACCATCATGGTTATCCTGGTCATTAAGATCTTTTTTTTCTCTAGTTCTTCTGTGCCTTTTTGCCACCTCTTCCAATCTTTTCTGCTTCTGTTAGATCCTTTCCATTTTTCTCCTTTATTGTGCCTACTTGCATGAAATATTCCCTTGATATGTTGAATTTTCTTGAAAAGATGTCTAGTCTTTCCCATTCTATTTTTTTTCTCTATTTCTTTGCATTGTTCATTGAAGAAGACCTTCTTATTAATCCTTGTTATTCTCTGGAAGTCTGCATTCAGTTGGTTATAACTATAAATACTACACATATTATTTTCTATAGCACATTTTCTTTTTCACTATCCAAAGCAGTGCATTTTAAAATGAGGATATAAGTAATAGTTTCTGCAAAGAGTCTTACATTATGACAAAAGTGTATGTGTGCTCAGTCATGTCCAACTCCTGGTGACTCTATGGACTATAGCCTGCCAGGCTCCCCTGTCCATTCGATTTTCCAGGCAAGACTACTGGGGTGGATTGCCAGAATACTGCGATGGATTGCCAGAATACTGCGATGGATTGCCAGAATACTGCGATGGATTGCCATTTCCTCCCAGGGTTTTTTCCTGACCCAGGGTTCAAACTTGCATCTCCTGTGTCTCCTGCACTGCAGGCAGATTCTTAATTGCTTGAACAATCAGGGAATAATTTCTATAATTTTTCTTTTGATGGTATACTTCTTTCTTGCTTATCATTTTTGCTTGGAGGTAGAAGAAGCAGAAATTGAGATAGTTTCCACTGAATTCATCATTCTAAATCAACTGTTCAAAAGAGTGACTTAGGGATTCTATCTGTTGTTGAGCTTCCCTGGCAGCTCAGTAAAGAATCTGCCTGCCAATGCAGGAGACCTTGATTTGATCCATGGATTGTGCAGATCACTTGGAGAAGGAAATGACAACTCACTCCACTATTCTTGTGTGGGAAATCCCATCGACAGAGGAGCCTGGTGGGCTACAATCCGTGGGGTCACAAGAGTTGAACAAAACTTAGTGACTAAATAAGAACAATCAGTTGTTACTAATTATTCTTATATAATTCTGGCACTTGGGAAAACAGTTAAGGGTGCATCTGCAGTCTCTCAGTATCTACGGTTGATATGTTGATCTCAGCCTTCTTCTCTTGGGTAGTTTTATAATACTCTGTCACTGCACCCAGCCATCATATTGTGAGGAAGCTCAAGAAACTCACACAGAGAAGGATGGAGACCCACGGAAGATTGCCCAACCTGAACTCCTAGTTGACAGACAGCAATAATTTACCAGTCTTATGAGTGACTACTCTGGGAAGAGGATGTCCTAGCTCCAGTAGAGCTACATAACTTATCACACTGATGATACATGAAGCAGAAACAAGACATAATGCCAGATCTTGCCCAAATTGAAGATTTGTAAACAAAGTAAATGAATGATTGTTGTTGTTGCAAGCCACTACATTTTTTTTAAATTTATTTATTTTTTATTTTACTTTACAATTCTGTGTTGGTTTTGCCATACATTGACATGAATCCACCACGGGTGTACATGTGTTCCCAAACCTGAACCCCCCTCCCACCCCCCTCCCCACAACATCTCTCTGGGTCATCCCCGCGTACCAGCCCCAAGTGTGCCATATCCTGCATCGGACGTAGACTGGCAATTCGATTCTTACATGATATTATACATGTTTCAATACCATTCTCCCAAGTCATCTCACCCTCTCCCTCTCCCACTAAGTCCAAAAGTCCGTTATACACATCTGTGTCTTTTTTGCTGTCCTGCATACAGGGTCATCATTGCCATCTTTCTAAATTCCATATATATATGTGTTAGTATACTGTATTGGTGTTTTTCTTTCTGGAGTTATATGACAGTGGATCATCAAACACTTTTCCCCCCAAACATCTTTATCATATCATAACCCACTGGTTTTACTGCTGGATTGTGGTGACATGCTAGTCACCAGAGATTAGTATCACTTCAAAGCCAGTATCTAATAATTCCAATAAAGAATCCAATTCCATTTCCTCTAATGTAAAATGGATACAAGTACACTTAAGGAAATTTAACAAAAGAGTCAGTATAGAATATTGGATTCACTGCAGGAGATACTAAGTTTTCCCTTGTATTGAGAGATTCTGAGAATTTAAATAGACTTGTATCTGAAACAGTTAAAAAGCCATAAATCCCTTCTATCTCAAGTTAAATTACATATCTGCTAATCACACCTAGAATTGATCCATCAATATATTCCAAGAGATTTCTTAATAAATTGCCCACCCATCAGAATTTATTTACTCATTTCTCCTTGATTTCTTGTGGTAGTGAGTCCACATTATCTGTGAATTAACTATCATGACCAACCTCTTGGGGCTTCCCAGATGGCTCAGTGTGGTAAAGAATCCACCGGCCAATGCAGGAGACTCAGGAGACTGAGACACAGGTTCAATCTCTGTACTACCTGAATCCCAGTAATCTCATTGAGACAAGAATTCCCGATTTCTCTGTCAACATCCTCTGCAGGCAGCCATCCTAGAGCTTTCTGAGGATGCTCAACTATACATCTATCAATACTCTGATGAAAAAAGTGTCCTGCTGTCCCTCTCAGATTTTATGGTGAAGAAATGGCTAAGCAATTTGAACATACTACAGGCCCATCTCCCTAAAACTTTGGACTCCTTCCTTTAATTATTCAGAAAAGCCCTAACAATTCATTCTCATTGACTAACATTGAATATTTAGTCCAAGTTTTATAGCCAAACTGGCAGAATATTACTGCCACTACAAGGTGGCCAAGCCAATATACTAATATTAATTCTGAATGAATAAATATATATTGTACTAGTTTTTTTTTTTTTTTTTTGCAGGAAAACAAGCTACTACAAATTCAATGGCTTAAAGATAATGTATTTCCTATCTCAAGTTTTCCATGGATCCTCTGGTTCCCAGGTTCTTGCAGGTTATGACTAGAGGCTGCTAAGATTCTAGAGGCAAACAGCAGTCATACCAGTCCCATCCAGCTTCTCCATGGTTAGTTCCTAATACGACAGTCTTCTTCTCTAAAACTAGCAAAAAAAATCTCATGTTTCAGGATGTTAACATGAATTTTCATATAACAGAAACTTGGGGCTTCTCTGTTGGCTCAGACAGTAAAGAATCTGACTGGATGCATGTGACCTGGGTTTGATCCCTGGGTGGGGAATATCCCCTGGAGAAAGAAATGGCAAGCCACTCCAGTATTCTTGCCTGGAGAATTCCATGGACAGAGGAGCCTGGCAGACTACAGTCCATGGGGTTGCAGAGAGTCAGAAACCACTGAGCAACTAACATACACACACACACACATACACACACATACAATCAAAGGTGATCTCTTGTTAGCTTTGTTATATTTTATTTAGACAGAAGTCACAATTGCCTCAGAGAAGGCAATGGCACCCCACTCCAGTACTCTTGCCTGGAAAGTCCCATGGATGGAGGAGCCTGGTAGGCTACAGTCCATGGGGTCGCTAAGAGTCGGACAGGACTGAGCAACTTCACTTTCACTTTTCACTTTCATGCATTGGAGAAGGAAATGGCAACCCACTCCAGAATTCTTACCTGGAGAATTCCAGGGACAGGGGAGCCTGGCGGGCTGCCGTCTATGGGGTCGCACAGAGTTGGACACGACTGAAGCGACTTAGCAGCAGCAGCAGCAGCACAATTGCCTCCCATATTCAAAGAAGAGGATTTTATAAACTGAATCACTAGGGGTCACTATGGGGTGAGGCTGCCGTAATAATGATCATGCTATCACTTCAGTCATGTCTGACTCTTTGCAACCCTATGGTTGTAGCTCACCAGGTTCCTCTGTCGGTGGGATTCTCCAAGCAAGACTATTGGAGAGGGTTGCCATGATCCTCACCAGGGACCTTCCTGACTCAGGAATTGAACACGAGTCCCTTTTGTCTCCTGTATTTAGAAGCAGGTTGTTTACCACTAGCACCACCTGGGAAGCCTCATGATATTGATCAGTTGAAATTTTCCTCTTATCTACCATATAAGCCCCATGGGAGAAATAACTTTGTTGAAGAAATAAAATAATTCAGCAAAATTCTAACAGTCTTACATATGGTATCTTGTGTGCATTTCATATCCATTTGAACTTTAAAAAATTGTAATTCCATATACATGTTTGAGGAAAATCAAAGTGCCTGATTTTCTGAGAGAATAATGCTATAGAGTTTTGTTTCTTGTTTTTTAATCACTATGTGTTTATAATATATAAAACATAAGAATAAAAATGAAGATCTGATTAGATCAGCAGTTACTGGATCAGATTTTATCTGGTATTCATTCCAACAGTATATTTCTCTCTGGCTCCTGACATGTACTTGATTTCAATCCTAAAACATCACATGTTTTAGCAGGAGTTTAAAATAGTTATCTTGCAGTTAGAATGCAGGCAGTGATGGATGCAAGTTGGTTCCCTGGGGACCTTGTTAGAGAAAATCACTCATATGTTCAGTGAGCATTTGAACAAATGGACCTGCTGTTCTACCTAATGCTAGTGCAATTCCTTGATATATGGCCCCTGTGTGTGACAATTGATACTGTCATTTACTTCAGAATCATAACGTTTCTAAACTCAAGTCATAAAAGCTGTATATTAATGCTTCTTTAAGAGGTTATCACAAATCAGAAAAATATATGAATAATTCTGGTCCAGCCAGTTATTCAATTAAAATAAATGCATGTCCATAGTTGCAGGAATTAAAATACTATTTAATACTTTTTTGTATTAAGGTATTCTGGAAAGCTCCAGTTGAGCATGCCTCCTGGTGGATTCTATTTTTTAGGCAACAGGTATTTTGCTGCTATTGGTAGGATTGTCTAACCATCAGAGAGCATGAATCTACTATGGCTTGTGTAAAGCTGCCAACAGTAATTTTAATCTGAGTGTCATGGCCTAAAGTAAATTATTTAATTTGATTTCCATTTATAATATACTAAGTATTCCATGAAATATCTTTGTGGATCAAGCCTAAAGGTTGTTTAGGTGTTTAATACAAAAGCTAAAAATTAAATGTCCATATACTTTTATAACAATACACAGCTTCTCTAATGGCACTTTTATAATAGATTCAAATTACAGTTAACCTGCTTTCAAAAGGAAAAGGTTTTCCAAAATGCATTGCAAAGATTTTATCTGGCTATTTGATACCACATTCAATATTCAAATAAGAAATCATAGAATAATATGATTTCTACTTTAATAAAAGGGAATAACAACTGAAATTTTGGGGGCTCCAAAATCACTGCAGATGGTGATTGAAGCCATGAAATTAAAAGACATTTACTCCTTGGAAAGAAAGTTATGACCAACCTAGATAACATATTGAAAAGCAGAGACATTACTTTGCCAACAAAGGTCCGTCTAGTCAAGGCTATGGTTTTTCCAGTGGTCATGTATGGATGTGAGAGTTGGACTGTGAAGAAAGCTGAGTGCCGAAGAATTTATGCTTTTGAACTGTGGTGTTGAAGAAGACTCTTGAGAGTCCCTTGGACTGCAAGGAGATCCACCCAGTCCATCTAAAGATCAGTCCTGGGGGTTCATTGGAAGGACTGATGCTGAAGCTGAAACTCCAGTACTTTGGCCAACTCATGTGAAGAGTTGTCTCACTGGAAAAAACTCTGATGCTGGGAGGGATTGGGGGCAGGAGGAGAAGGGGATGACAGAGGATGAGATGGCTGGATGGCATCACTGACTCTATGGACATGAGTTTGGGTGAACTCTGGGAGTTGATGATGGACAGGGAGGCCTGGCGTGCTGCAATTCATGGCGTTGCAAAGAGTCAGACATGACTGAGCGACTGAACTGAACTGAAAACCAGAAACTTAGGTAATCCAAAAAATGTGTTTGGCATTAAAATTTGACTTAGTCACTTAATTTAAATAAATATTACTTCAATTCTAGGAATTGAGTACATTACCATAGATTGAAGTCAAAGCTGATGAAGAAAATGCCTTTGTATCAGTTGATCAGCTGCATTTTTCTCTCCCAATAAGCACATTATAGTTATTATCACAAACATAGACAGTCCAGTGGCTTGGTCTGGCTTTCAAAATCTTCTCTCACAAATGCCAGGGATTAAATGGACACATCCAATAGGTTTCAGTAATCTGAATATTAAGAAATAAGAAATAGTTTCTGGTCTTATGTTTAGATCTTTAATCCATTTTGAGTTTATTTTTGTGTATGGTGTTAGATAGTGTTCTAGTTTCATTCTCTTACAAGTGGTTGACCAGTTTTCCCAGCACCACTTGTTAAAGAGATTGTCTGTAATCCATTGTATATTCTTGTCAAAGATAAGGTGTCCATAGGTGCATGGATTTATCTCTGGGCTTTCTATTTTGTTCCATTGATCTATATTTCTGTCTTTGTGCCAGTACCATACTGTCTTGATGACTGTGGCTTTGTAGTAGAGCTTGAAGTCAGGCAGGTTGATTCCTCCAGTTCCATTCTTCTTTCTCAAGATTGCTTTGGCTTTTAGAGGTTTTTTGTATTTCCATACAAATTGTTTTGTTCTAGCTCTGTGAAAAATACCGTTGGTAGCTTGATAGGGATTGCATTGAATCTATAATTTGCTTTGGGTAGTATACTCATGTTCACTATATTGATTCTTCTGATCCATGAACATGGTATATTTCTCCATCTATTAGTGTCCTCTTTGATTTCTTTCACCAGTGTTTTATAGTTTTCTATAGATAGGTCTTTAGTTTCTTTAGCTAGATATATTCCTAAGTATTTTATTCTTTTTGTTGCAATGGTGAATGGAATTGCTTCCTTAATTTCTCTTTCTATTTTCTCATTATTAGTGTATAGGAATGCAAGGGATTTCTGCGTGTTGATTTTATATCCTACAACTTTACTATATTTGTTGATTAGCTCTAGTAATTTTCTGGTGGAGTCTTTGGGGTTTTCTATGTAGAGGATCATGTCATCTGCAAACAGTAGGAGTTTTACAATGAGGTACCATTTCACACCAGTCAGAATGGCTGCAATCCAAAAGTCTACAAGCAATAAATGCTGGAGAGGGTGTGGAGAAAAGGGAACCCTCTTACACTGTTGGTGGGAATGCAAACTAATACAGCCACTATGGAGAACAGTGTGGAGATTCCTTTAAAAACTGGAAATAAAACTTATGACCCAGCAATCCCACTGCTGGGCATACCCACCAAGGAAACCAGAATTGAAAGAGACACATGTACCCCAATGTTCATCACAGCACTGTTTATAATAGCCAGGACATGGAAGCAACCTAGATGTCCATCAGCAGATGAATGGATAAGAAAGCTGTGGTACATATACACAATGGAGTATTACTCAGTCATTAAAAAGAATACATTTGAATCAGTTCTAATGAAGTGGATGAAACTGGAGCCGATTATACAGAGTGAAGTAAGCCAGAAAGAAAAACACCAATACAGTATACTAACACATATATACGGAATTTAGAAAGATGGTAATGATAACCCTGTATATGAGGCAGCAAAAGAGACACCGATGTATAGAACAGTCTTTTGGACTCTGTAGGAGAGGGAGAGGGTTGGATGATTTGGGAGAATGGCATTGAAACATGTATAATATCATATATGTAATGAGTCGCCAGTCCAGGTTCAATGCATGATACTGGATGCTTGGGGCTGGTGCACTGGGACAACCCAGCGGGATGGTACGGGAGGAAGGAGGGTTCAGGATGGGGAACACGTGTATACCTGTGGCAGATTCATTTTGATATATGGCAAAACCAATACAATATTGTAATGTAATTAACCTCCAATTAAAATAAATAAATTTATTTAATAAAAAATTCCCAACTTGAATATAAGTAAAAAGATTACCAGTTATTCTTAAAAAAATAATTGTTTATGTAATAAAACATATATAAAATAATCATGAGTTAATATACAAATATAACTAATCTCATTATTTCCCTGTGGCACAGACAGTAAAGAATCTGCCTGCAATGCAGGAGACCTGGGTTCAATCCCCAGGTTGGGAAGATCCCCTGGAGAAAGGAAAGGTAAGCCACTCCAGTATTCTTGCCTGGAGATTCCCCTCCCATGGAGGAGCCTGGCATGCTACAGTCCACATTCCATGGGGTCACAAAGAGGTGGACATGACTAAGCGACTAACACTTTCACTTTTCAATCTCATTATTTAGAATTGTAAGTATGCATTGTAAACCTGACTTTTCTTACTTCCTAGTTTAATAAAGAAGAAATATGATAAAACTAAACAAGTACTATTTGAATCTTTCAGTTATATATATGTATGTAATTTATGAGACCTACATACATTTAAATGATGTATGTGAATAAGTAAGTATATGAATAAGTATAAAAATTACACATATTTAAAACATATTTAAATAGTATGAGCAGTGTCCTGTGAACTTCAATTGCATTCTGTTACTTACCATGCTTCTTCTATTACTAAGGTTTATTATAATTCTTGCCAAGGTGTGATGATGTTGAGATGTGTTTCTCATGGTCTATTATATTCCTTATTTCTTACCCAACTTATATATCAATACATATGCATGCTGATTTTTTCTGTTAGCTTGATACAGTTATAAAAATATCCCAGTAGAAGTAGATGAGGAGAACGTATCTAAGCTTCAGTTTCAATATAAAAAGTATGACTCCTCAGGTATATATGGATGGGTGGGGATTCAAATAAGAAAACTTAAAATTACTTTATATAAGAAACTGGGATTTTGAAAAAAACAACTGACTGTTCTAGAAGATGAAATAAGAGAATAGATTTCTGGTTGGAAAGGAATTAACCTCAAAATATGGTCAAGGGAGGCTAGAAAGAATGGGAGTGAAGGAGATTTCACTGACAAAGGAAAAAGTCCAAGAAATTTTCAAGGAAAGCACAAGAATAAGACTTTTTATCAGATATTTTATGGCTTGTGGAAGCAAATATTGTTCAGTCAAATATATAGTCAAGAAAATACTTGTCACATAAGTTATTATTTGAAACACTTATGTTATACAATTTATACAATAAATATTGTAACTAATGAAATAACACGATATTTATAAATTGGAATGTAAAAGTCTAACCCTACCAATCTCCTTTCCAACATTTCTAAAGGAAGTAACATTAACAGTAAGTGATGTTAACACAGAATACATCCATTTACATAATTTTCCATTTTTATACATATATGCAAAACATATTTGAAAATACATATTTTTTCACTATTGGTTATTTTGTAAAATACAAAGGTATCATATTTCAGGTCTAAAATTGTGTATCGGGAAACCTTGGGACTAGATGTGTTTCAGGATTAAGATATTTTTTCAGATTTAGAAAGATGGTATAATGCATAACTGATCAGGATTTGTGCTGCATTCCTTAAATACATCAACATGTCTACAGTAAAACATATGGAAATCCACACCAAGTAAAACAATATTGGGAAGAAACATGTCAGTTCTAGTTATGTTTCATCACCAAATGAGTTAACAACAAATTATATGGTTGGAAAAATTCAATTTTCAGAACATTTAGGGGAGAGGTCCTGAAATGCAAGAAAGACACTGTGAACCTACAGATATATAGTCAGCTCTTTATATATGTAGGTTCTGCATCTGTGGATTCAACCAACTGTGATGAAATTTTTTCAGGCAAAAAATAATTTGAAAGTTCCAAAGGCAAAGCTTGAATTTGCATAGTCAAATATTTATATAGCACTGCTGCATGTACAACTATTTGCATAGTAACTATTTTACATTGTATTAGGTATTATAAATAAACTAGAAATGTTTGAAATATGTGGAAGGATGTGTTACGTTATGTGCAAATGTTACCCCACCTTACATGAGGGACTTACGTGTCATTGGATTTTGGAGTTTGGAAGAGTGGAGGAACTAGAGGTGGTTTTCTGAAACTAATCACCCAGAAGATACCAAGGGATGACTGTACTACTCTCCAAATGGTTTCTCTTACTTAATACATTATGGCAAGTCCTCTATCCTGTTAGATGTAGATTTCAGAAATTATTTGCTTAGTATTAAAAGGTTTAAGCATGATTTATTTAACATTTTTCCATTGATGGGCATTTGTGACTTTTTTGTTTTTTGCTATTACAGACACAGACAAGGATGAAATGTCAGTTTTAATTGTAAAATAGTATTTATTTTGAAAAGATTTATCTGGATTTAACTCACTAGACAAGCCACTTGGAAAAGCATGCATTTAAAATAACTAGAAATTATTTTTTAAATAGCATTTATATACCTTTATTCCATTTTAGTGATTGAAGTAACTGGAAACTAGGCTTTAACCCCTAGTATACTTCCAGTGTACCCTTGAGTCTTTGGTGAGGATTTTTGGACTCCCAGTATATAAAATTTGGGGATCTCCTCATAGCTCAGTCAGTAAAAAAATCTGCCTGCAATGCAGGAGACCTGGGTTTGATTCCTGGGTTGGAAAGATCCTCTAGAGAAGAAGATGGCAGCCCACTCCAGTATTCACGCCTGGGAAATTCCATGGACAGAGAAGCTGGTAGGCCATAGTCCACGGAGTCACAAGAGTCGGATACAACTTAGTGCCTAAACCACCAATGTATAAAATTTGCCAAGATTCCCTTTTGTTGAAGGCAAAGATACTAACTTTGCCCACCTAATCCCAATAGCATTGGCAAGAAGGGAACTTCTGCCATATTGGCAATGCTCTGAATCTTTTTTAGTGTGTCCATAAGTTATATGGGTGTTCACCTTTATATAATTTCTTTAAATGTCCAGTTGCAATTCTCTTTTTGAATGTGTGGAATACATGAAAAATTATAAATATCAGTGGAAGTTGTTAATTAACCAGTTATTTTTCAGTTTAATTGATATCAAGTATCAGTCACTATAGGTGGATTTCTGACGTGGTGAGAAACAATTTGTTGTTCCAGGCTTTTGCTACTTAAATTGCATTTGATGCCTTAGAAAGAACACAAGAGGATGAGGTACATATACACTGAAAAAAACGAATATAATTTCTTAAAACATTTTTTCTTTCAAAGTGAAGTACAAGCAGAAAGACATTTCAACTCATGACCAAATGAGTTTTTAAACTTTCATAACTGTCTAAATTCCAGTACAACAGTTTTCAAAATTACTATTTGTAGGAATTTCCCTTTTTAAATTTCTTTGTCCCAAATTTTAGAAGAACAAAGCTGAGTTCATATAGAAATATGAATTGTTTTCAGTTCATTCTCATTATATAACTATTTTTTCATATTTCCAATAAAATACTAACTAAAGGTGATTGTGTTGACTATAATAAATGAGCAAAATTATTTGAGTTTTAATGGAAAAACTGGAAACCTTTCTAATAATGGAATAATGCCCTTGGTATTTACCATTTTCACTCAATCACCTGGTCCAGCACATTGAGATTTTAGAAGTATATATTAAAACACATTGTACTAATTCAGCATATTAGCCTTCTTAATGAGGTGAGGGTAATTGCAAAAATTTAGTAGCATCCTTTTTCAATTAGAAAAATATATTACTTTAATTCTCTATAACCATATTAATTAAATAATTACACAACAAAGATATTTCATAAAGTTTTACTAACCTCTATTTCACATAGAATTTATGAGTTCCTAAGTGAGTGGATAGGAGAAGGCAATGGCAACACACCCCAGTACTCTTGCCTGGAAAATCCCATGGATGGAGGAGCCTGGCAGACTGCAGCCCATGGGGTCACTGAGAGTCAGACACGACTGAGCAACTTCACTTTCAATTTTCCCTTTCATGCATTGGAGAAGGAAATGGCAACCCACTCCAATGTTCTTGCCTGGAGAATCTCAGGGATGAGGGAGCCTAGTGGGCTGCCGTCTATGGGGTCGCACAGAGTTGGACACGACTGAAGCGACTTAGCAGCAGCAGCAAGTGAGTGGATAATAACTTTGAGTTTAAACTTCAGCAAGTTAAAACAAATCATCTTGTTTGTGTTATTTTCTTAGGTAATGTCAATTTATAGTGAAATGCAAATATATGACTCACAAATCACCATTGCTAAGTCTGAAATGATATAATGAAGTACTTAAAAATTTAAATGTTATATTAATATAACTGGGAAAATTTTAAATGCTTTTTAAATGCTTGGCAATCTCTTTGTTCAGTACTGTTGGAGAAATGGTATTAATCCCATCAAGTGGAAAGTAACTACTTCAGTTCAGTTCAGTTCAGTTCAGTCACTCAGTCTTGTCTGACTCTTTGCGACCTCATGAATTGCAGCACACCAGGCCTCCCTGTCCATCACCAACTCCCAGAGTTCATCCAAACTCATGTCCATTGAGTCGGTGATGCAACTACTTAAACACATTTGAGTCTCAAAGTTGATTTGTCTGAGTACCTAGAGAGTCAAGGACCTTAAAAACTAGATTTGATCACCTATCAAGAACAAAGTATGAAGGTTTGAGTAAATAGCTTTCAGTTCAGTTCAGTCCCTCAGCTGTGTCCAACTCTTTGTGACCCCATGGATCACAGCATGCCAGGCCTCCATGTCCATCACCAACTCCCGGAGTTTACCCAAACTCATGTCCATTGAGTTGGTGATGCCATCCAACCATCTCCTCCTCTGTCACCCCCTTTTCCCTCTACCTTCAATTTTTCCCATCATCAGGGTCTTTTTAAATGAGTCAGCAAGGAATTTTCCCCTACACACCTCTTCTATTGTGGGGCTTCCCTGTTGGTTCAGACCATAAAGAATCTGCCTGCAATACTGGAGACCCAAGTAGGATCCTTGGGTGGAAAAGATCCCTTGGAAAAAAGAATGGCTCCCCATTCTTTGGAGAATTCCAAGGACAGAAGAGCCTGTCAGGGTACAGTCCATGGGGTCACAAAGAGTCAGACACGACTGAGTGACTAACCCTTTCACTTTACTTATTACCTCTATCATACTGAAATAAAACTTAAAACCTTTCTGCTAGAAGAGTTAAGAGAGTGGACTCTAGATGGTGGAGCTATAAATCTTACCATTCTCTATGTTTAGTGGATTGAATCATAGTAGGAAAGGGAGAGAGAAAATCCTAGATGAAATCAATGAAAGTCAAAGAAAAATAAAAATCATGCTGTTACCACCTTTTAAGACTTTGGGACATAGCTTACAGTATTTAATTGACTAACTTTGTCTAGCAGAAGCAGAGTAAAATTGGTATTTTGATCAGTTAAAACACCTCATTTCTGAAGTAGATCAACTGCAGTAAAATACAAAAGATTCCAGGATTTCCCACTTGTTCTCCAGTAATAGATACAGAATATCACTGAGATGTAAACATCGATGAACCTGCCATGGGGTTTCTGTGGTAATAAGAGGATGATCACACAGCATAGGATACATGGAATATGTGACTGAAATTGAGACAGTGAGTCAGTGATTCTACTAACTTCAGGAGAATACTCCATTGGGTCATATCAGATTGAAGAGATTACCAGGGCTTGGTAGTGCTAAAACAACTGAACATGAGTGACACTAGCCTCAGACTTCTAGTAACAGAGTCAGTGAGGGAAGAGGTTGCTGCCCAATCAGCAAAATGAGTTAGACTCAATAGGAAAATAATGTTAAGTAAACAAACAAACAAACATCCATGAAAGCACAGATCACCCCAATGCATTGATCCTTTTCATCATTATTCATTCAGCTTTTACATTTCATGCATGTCATTAGAATTTACTCATGTATACTTTCAGTAATAAGCAATTATTTAATTGCTTATTGAAAAATACACTTCATATATAATTTTCACATATGGATGGAGCATTGATCATGCAGCTTATGTCTAATTGCATTAAAAAATGATGTATTATGTTTATATCATTAATAGATACAAAATAATGTTAGACATTTTGCTATAAGAAATCCCTTTTGCAACATGTCCAAAAATGACTGTAGATATACTAACTATTCAGATATACAAAATGCCAAATTCTTTGAATTTAAATAGCTTATTTATGAGAATTCTCCAAAGAAGCTAAACTGCACATGTTTAAATGAATTTTTATGAATATCATTAAATATAACCATTAATGAAATTATTTACTTCTTCATACATGGGTTTTAATGTTGGGAGGAAATTCTCTATCATTTCTCTCATTTATAAACATCTTACAATAAAATACTGACAACTTTTTGTTCTGGATTATCATTTCAAGGGTATTTGTATAGCAAACATCCTTGGAAGATAGAGATAGTGTTTCCATAAAGAACAGAGTACAGTCTTGTTTGTGTGCTGTATAATGACGAAAACATTGCTCTTTTAGACAAATATTGGGAAGGTGTGGTTGCATTAGGGAAAACTGGTTTTCTAAGGTTAAAGTTCCTCAGCTGGCAAATAAAATGACAGCCTGAATAGTATCCTTCTACATTCACCTGTATCATCCTCAGGGGAGTTCCCTGAGGAACCAGGGCAAACATGAAGCTCATTCAGTTGGTAGTGCCACAAATACGAAGGTTCTTGGTCTGATTCAGAATTCTCATATTTTCTGCCTGCATCTCTGAAATATGGAAGGCTAACTTAAAACATGCAATCAAGATACAATCTCAGATTCTTCACAGTTCTGTGCTAGGCACTAGGAATACATAATTTGGACCAGAAATGCATACTCCCTGATATCAATAAGTTTACCATCGTATTAAAAAAAAAGTGTATATGTTTGATGGATCACACAGGAAAGACACATCTGCATAGCAGCCTGAGGAATGTGGCATGTCTAGTAGTCTACTCTGTATTCCACATAAATTCAGCTCAATGTTAAGAGGAAAAAAATGGGGTTTCCAATAACAAGATAATCAGAACATCAATATTTAGATTCTAATAAGGAGATAAGATCAGTACCTAATATTTTAGGACATATTTTAATGTGTAGAGGATTAATTTTCCCATAGGATATCCTAGCTCAGTTTACTTTCTGTAATGTAGTGGCTGCCAGGAAGGAAAATGTGAGTTTTGACACAGTAGTTACTTGTACTGTTTTTGACTAGTGTATTATAAACTTGCTGAAACTTATATGAGCAAAGTCACATAAAATAAAGTATGCCATGCAAGGGCATTATGTCATGATAGAAGTATAAGTATAATGATTGCATACTCTTTAGTGTTCCTTTCTGACCTCCAATGCATAGAAATGAAGGTCATGTGTAATTAAAAAAATTCACAATTTTGCTGAAAAAAGGTCTAATATTGAATCAGAAATTACTAGACATTCCTGAAAGAAGGAAGGCAGAAACAATTTGATTAACAAAAAAACCATAGACTGAACTAACACTGCTTTCAAAAAGTGGTGATGATTTAACGTGGGAGAAAGTTAGTTGTTCCAGGAAGTAGTCAACCATGACCCTTTGTTTAGGCAGAAGCAATGAATGGGGGACTTATTAATAGAATGGTAGAGTAATGCCTCCAGCGTGCAAATCCTTGAATGGGAAGACTCCCAAAGTTAAGAAGATCAGGACATTCTACCTGGAGGTCATTAAAATGTAGAAAAACTGTGAGAAGAGAAAGCAAATCCAAGCAAACTTGAAGTCTACAATAACAAGATGACCAGACAACTATCCTATCAAAAATAAGATAATTGCCAGTAACTTTATAATGCATCAGGCTTTGTTTTATTAAATGCACATTGAAAAAAGTAAAATTTATCTTAATTAATTTGGATAACTGTTTTCACCTTGTTTTTCTACTACTCTTCCCTCACCTTATAATGTATCCCCAAAGGACAAACTTATTCATGCTCATCACTAGTTGTATCTAATTGAAACATAAAGTAGTCAGTATTTATTATTGAAAAAATGTTTGATAAATACCAATACAAATAGATAGCAACATGACATTGTTAAAAGTAATATTCAGTTCAGTTCAGTTCAGTCGCTCAGTCGTGTCCAACTCTTTGCAACTCCATGAATCGCAGCACTCCAGGCCTCCATGTTCATCACCAACTCCCGGAGTTTACCCAAACTCACGTCATTCGAGTTGGTGATGACATCCACCCATCTCATCCTCTGTCATCCCCTTCTCCTCCTGCCCCCAATCCCTCCCAGCATCAAGGTCTTTCCCAATGAGACAACTCTTCACATGAGGTGGCCAAAGTAGTGGAGTTTCAGCTTCAGCATCAGTCCTTCCAATGAACCCCCAGGACTGATCTCCTTTAAGATGGACTGGGTGGATCTCCTTGCAGTCCAAGGGACTCTCAAGAGTCTTCTCCAACACCACAGTTCAAAAGCATCAATTTTTCAGTGCTCAGCTTTCTTTATGGTCCAACTCTCACATCCATACATGACTACTGGAAAAACCATAGCCTTGACTAGATGGACCTTTGTTGGCAAAGTAATGTCTCTGATTTTCAATATGCTTTCTAGGTTGGTCATAATTTTCCTTCCAAGGAGTAAGCGTCTTTTAATTTCATGGCTGAAGTCACCATCTGCAGTGATTTTGGAGCCCCCAAAATAAAATCTGACGCTGTTTCTACTGTTTCCCCATCTATTTCCCATGAAGTGATGGGACCAGATGCCATGATCTTCACTTTCTGAATGTTGAGCTTTAAGCCAACTTTTTCACTCTCCTCTTTCACTTTCATCAAGAGGCTTTTTAGTTCCTCTTCACTTTCTGCCATAAGGGTGGTGTCGTCTGCATATCTGAGGTTATTGATATTTCTCCTAGCAATCTTGCTTCCAGCTTGTGCTTCTTCTAGCCCAGCATTTTTCATGATGTACTCTTGCATTAAAATTTTGAAGGAAATGAAGACAATGAGAAAAGGGCACCAAAACAAGAAACCAAGCAACAGATCTGGTATGAGAGCATTAACAGCACAAAGAGAAGATGATCTTTAAAGAAAACAATTTCTCAAAAATTTCACAGGATAAATTTAAATTTAAAAAATTGACAGGATATTATGTTCACAAAATAAGTAGATTGTTATCTAATATATCTATAATTACATCAAAGATTAGCATGTTGGGAAATAGAATCATTATGCAAATAAATTAACATGTAATTGGCTGAGCATATGAATTTAAACAATTAAAAATTCAATTATTTAGGAAGGTGGTCAAGCTAAGAAAGTTTAAGAATCCAGTGACAAATGTCAGAGTGAAGAAATATGAAACAAAATGCAAAAAAACCCCACAAGTACCCCCAAACTGATTAATATCCTAGGGTTCTCCACAATATAAGTTTTAGACTGAAAAAGATGAGATTGGGAAAAAATGAAAGATAAATAATAAAAAGGCCTTTCAAGAATTGAAAAGAAAATGTGTCTTTAAAGAGACTTGGAGATAAGCACGATTCATTAAAATCAAACAATAACAAAAAACAATGTGTAACTCATTTCAAATAATAAGAGGGAAGACTCTCCTTACCAGATCTTAACAAGGAAAGTTATGACCAACCTGGACAACATATTGAAAAGCAGAGACATTACTTTGCCAACAAAGGTCCATCTAGTCAAGGCTATGGTTTTTCCAGTAGTCATGTATGGATGTGAGAGTCGGACTGTGAAGAAGGCTGAGAGCCGAAGAATTGATGCTTATGAACTGTGGTGTTGGAGAAGACTCTTAAAGAGTCCCTTGGACTGCAAGGAGATCCAACCAGTCCATTCTGAAGGAGATCAGCCCTGGGATTTCTTTGGAAGGACTGATGCTAAAGCTGAAACCCCAGTACTTTGACCACCTCATGCAGATAGTTGACTCATTGGAAAAGACTCCGATGTTGGGAGGGATTAGGGGCAGGAGGAGAAGGGGACGACAGAAGACAAGATAGCTGGATGGCATCACTGACTCGATGGACGTGAGTTTGAGTGAACACCAGGAGATGGTGATGGACAGGGAGACCTGGTGTGCTCCGATTCATGGCGTCGCAAAGAGTCGGACATGACTGAGCGACTGAACTGAAATGAAAACACTAATTGCCTTGTCTAACATGTATCTCAGGCACTAACATTTAACTAAATGCTGTGTTTGGTTTGTTAAGCACAAAAGCTGTTCAGTCTAGTCTTTATAGAAACTTTACATCTTTTTTTTTTAAACATTGTTTTAATTTAAATGAGTCAATTCACTGATTTTGAATTTGTTATTAAGACAAGGAGGGAGAAGGAATATAACAGGAGAAGACAAAAATGTAACTTTTCCAAGATTGTCATTGTAACATGGCTGGATAGCTAGTTATCTTTTCTAATGAAGTTCTAGCTTCTTCACAACTTCTATGTCAGTTTAATAGTCTTGCTTTTAACTTCTGTAGTGTAGATGTAAACATTCTTTCCCAATCTGTGCTATCAAATCTGTTTTCTATATCCTTGGAAAAATAAAAGCCATATATCCATTCTTGGAGCATATGTGGGAAAATGCACACAATTTTATAAAGAAAAGATTGTAATACAATCTTTCAAAAACATGTTACACTATATTAAATTTCTGTCCATTATTTTTTAAATTTTACATAATTGAAATAATATATATATAATTTTAGGTAAGTAAATGTTATATTCATTTTAATCACTCTAGAGTATTATTGTAATAGTATACTTCACAATGTATGTTTAATGATTGTTAGTTTTTAAAATTTATTTTTTGATTGTTATAATGATACAGTGAATGCCTGTATGATGCTATGTCTTCCAAAAATGTTATTAAAATGATCACAATGAAGATAATTACTGGATTAAAAGATGAAAACCTATCAAAGAATTCTAATACACATTGCTATATTATTTTCAAAGAAGTTTAATTTCTAATGCTCCAAATATTTTATAGGCATAGTTATTTTATTGCTTTCAGTGAGCTAGTTGTATTACAAATATGTGTAGACCATTTTCGTATCCTTTTGTACATTTTTCAACTTACTGTAATTATTTAAAGTCTGAGTATGAAATCAAATATATGTAGGCTTTATGCAGCTACTTAGTAATTATGTCAGCTTAGGCAACCTACTTAAATCTCATCTATATAAAAGGAACATGAGGGAAAATGATTTGTAATATTGAAGTTACAGAGTTATTTGGACAAAACCAACTCTCCTTCTCATCTTGTCACCAGAAGACTTAGATGTAAAAATGGAAACGCAAGGAGATATTCTGAACCAAATTGCCTCTTGTTCAGTTTCAGTTCAGTTCAGACTCTCAGTGGTGTCTGACTCTTTGCTACCCCATGAATCAAAGCATGCCAGGCCTCCCTGTCCATCACCAACACCCAGAGTTTGTTCAGACTCACGTCCATCGAGTCCGTGATGCCATCCAGCCATCTCTTCTTCTGTCATTCCCTTCTCCTCCAACCCCAATCCCTCCCTGCATTAGAGTCTTTTCCAATGAGTCAACTCTTCGAAAGAGGTGGCCAAAGGACTGGAGTTTCAGCTTTAGCATCATTCCTTCCAAAGAAATCCCAGGGCTGATCTCCTTCAGAATGGACTGGTTGGATCTTCTTGCAGTCCAAGGGACTCTCAAGAGTCTTCTCCAACACCACAGTTCAAAAGCGTCAATACTTTGGCGCTCAGCTTTCTTCACAGTCCAACTCTCAGATCTGTACATGACTACTGGAAAAACAATAGCCTTGACTAGATGGACCTTTGTTGGCAAAGTAATGTTTCTGCTTTTGAATATGCTATCTAGGTTGGTCATAACTTTTCTTCCAAGGACTAAGCGTCTTTTAATTTCATGGCGGCGCAGTCACCATCTGCAGTGATTTTGGAGCCCCCCAAAATAAAGTCTGACACTGTTTCCACTGTTTCCCCACCTAGTTCCCACGAAGTGATGGGACCAGAGGCCATGATTTTCGTTTTCTGAACATTGAGCTCTAAGCCAACTTTTTCACTCTCTACCTTTGCTTTCATCAAGAGGCTTTTTAGGTCCTCTTCACTTTCTGCCATAAGGGTGGTGTCATCTGCATATCTGAGGTTATTGAGATTTCTCCCGGCAATCTTGATTCCAGCTTGTGTTTCTTCCAGTCCAGCGTTTCTCATGATGTACTCTGCATATAAGTTAAATAAGTAGGGTGACAATATACAGCTTTGAGGTACTCCTTTTCCTATTTGTAACCATTCTGTTGTTCCATGTCCAGTTCTAAGTGTTGCTTCCTGACCTGCATACAGATTTCTCAAGAGGCAGGTCAGGTAGTCTGGTATTCCCATCTCTTTCAGAATATTCCACAGTTTATTGTAATCCACACAGTCAAAGGCTTAGGCATAGTCAATAAAGCAGAAATAGATGTTTTTCTGGAACTCTCTTGCTTTTTCATGATCCAGCAGATGTTGGCAATTTGATCTCTGGTTTCTCTGCCTTTTCTAAAACCAGCTTGAGCATCTGAAAGTTCATGGTTCACATATTGCTGAAGCCTGGCTTGGAGAATTTTGAGCATTTCTTTACTAGCATGTGAGATGAGTGCAATTGTGCGGTAGTTTGTGCATTCTTTGGCATTGCCTTTCTTTGGGATGGGAATGAAAACGGACGTTTTCCAGTCCTGTGGCCACGGCTGAGTTTTCCAAATTTGCTGGCATATTGAGGGCAGCACTTTCACAGCATCATCTTTCACGATTTGAAACAGCTCAACTGGAATTCCATCACCTCCACTAGCTTTGTTCGTAGTGATGATTTCTAAGGCCCACTTGACTTAACTTTCCAAGATGTCTGGCTCTAGATTAGTGATCACATCATCGTGATTATCTGGGTCGTGAAGATCTTTTTTGTAGAGTTCTTTAGGTCCATACCATTTCTGTCCTTTATTGAGCCTATCTTTGCATGAAATGTTCCTTTGGTATCTCTAATTTTCTTGAAGAGATCTCTAGTCTTTCCCATTCTGTTGTTTTCCACTATTTCTTTGCACTGATCCCTGAAGAAGGCTTTCTTATCTCTTCTTGCTCTTCTTTGGAATTCTGCATTCAGATGCTTATATCTTTCCTTTTCTCCTTTGCATTTCACCTCTCTTCTTTTCACAGCTATTTGTAAGGCCTCCCCAGACAGCCATTTAGCTTTTTCGCATTTCTTTTCCATGGGGATGGTCTTGATCCCTGTCTCCTGTACAATGTCACGAACCTCATTCCATAGTTCATCAGGCACTCTATCTATCAGATCTAGGCCCTTAAATCTATTTCTCACTTCCACTGTATAATCATAAGGGATTTGATTTAGGTCATACCTTTTCATTATAGAGTCTCGAATGCAAAAGTAGGAAGTCAAGAAACACTGGAGTAACAGGCAAATTTGGCCTTGGAATATGGAATGAAGCAGGGCAAAGACTAATAGAGTTTTGCCAAGAAAATGCACTGGTCATAGCAAACACCCTCTTCCAACAACACAAGAGAAGACTCTACACATAGACATCACCAGATGGTAAACACCAAAATCAGATTGATTATATTCTTTGTATCCAAAGATGGAGAAGCTCTATACAGTCAACAAAAACAAGACCAGGAGCTGACTGTGGCTCAGATCATGGACTCCTTATTGCCAGATTCAGACTTAAAGTGAAGAAAGTAGGGAAAACCACTAGACCATTCAGGTAGAACCTAAATCAAATCCCTTATGATTATACAGTGGAAGTGAGAAATAGATTTAAGGGCCTAGATCTGATAGATAGAGTGCCTGATGAACTATGGATGGAGGTTCGTGACATTGTACAGGAGACAGGGATCAAGACCATCCCCATGGAAAAGAAATGCAAAAAAAGCAAAATGGCTGTCTGAGGAGGCCTTACAAATAACTGTGTAAAGAAGAGAAGTGAAAAGCAAAGGAGAAAAGGAAAGATACAAGCATCTGAATGCAGAATTCCAAAGAAGAGCAAGAAGAGATAAGAAAGCCTTCTTCAGGGATCAATGCAAAGAAATAGTGGAAAACAACAGAATGGGAAAGACTAGAGATCTCTTCAAGAAAATTAGAGACACCAAGGGAACATTTCATGCAAAGACAGGCTCAATAAAGGACAGAAATGGTAAGGACCTAACAGAAGCAGAAGATATTAAGAAGAGGTGGCAAGAATATACAGAACTGTACAAAAAAGATCTTCACAACCCAGATAATCACGATGGTGTGGTCACTCACCTAGAGCCAGACATCCTGGAATGTGAAGTCAAGTGGGCCTTAGAAAGCATCACTATTAAGACAGCTAGTGGAGGTGATGGAATTCCAGTTGAGCTCTTTCAAATCCTGAAAGATGATGCTGTGAAAGTGCTGCACTCAATACGCCAGCAAATTTGGAAAACTCAGCAGTGGCCACAGGACTGGAAAAGGTCAGTTTTCATTCCAATCACAAAGAAAGGTAATGTCAAAGAATGCTCAAACTACCGCACGATTGCACTCATCTCACACGCTGGTAAAGTTATGCTCAAAATTCTCCAAGCCAGGCTTCAGCAATACATTAACCGTGAACTTCCTGATGTTCAAGCTGGTTTTAGAAAAGCCAGAGGAACCAGAGATCAAATTGTCTCCTTGTACTTTGCCTCAAATTGTTAGCAGTGAAGAGTGACAAAGGAGTCCAGTCACTATTCCTATTTCAGGTATACAAGGCTATAATTTAAATCTTGTCTATGAGAGGGGACAAAATAAGATACAAATCATTGAGTGTGAGATTTTATGTGTAAACTCAATTGAGGCTTAATAACTCAGTCAATAGAAGTTGGTGGAATCTGGTAAAGATCTCATTAAGGGTTTTGAAAGGGATATATAACAGAATAACTAAGGTAATTTTTGATAAAAGACATTATTTAGAATGGTTTTCCTATTGAATTTATATTGCTTGATAAATCAGTTTTACATTTAATATTCTAAAAAAAAGTTTCCAGCATGGGACAGGTATTAAATAATGGGATAAATACTAAATAAATTCTCTTGTTCAATTTAGTATTATAGGTATGATATAGGACTGAAGCAACTTAGCACACACATATATATGTGTGCATAGTCCTTTCTTTAGTCAATTTGGTAATTCATGCCTTTGTTAGAAAGGCATCCCAATCTAAGTTATTTAATGTGCCAGCATAATTTTATTAATTTTCCTTTTGTTTATTTTAACTTATGTTGAATCAGTATTTGTTACACTGGCAACCCAAATCCAGGTTCCAAAATCTGCCTGAGTCTCCTATTACTATGTAACAAATGACCATAATTTAGTGGCTTGAAACAATATAACTCAAGAAGTCTATGAGAAATGCCAGGATGGATAAATCACAAGCTGGAATCCAGATTGTCAGGAGAAATATCAACAGCCTCAGATATGCAGATGATACTACCTTAATAGCAGAAAGTGAAGAGAAACCAAAGAGCCTCTTGATGAGGGTGAAAAAAGGAGAGTGAAAAAGCTGGTTTAAAACTCAACATTCAGAAAACTAAGATTTTGGCATCAAATCTCATTACTTCATAGCAAATAGATGGGGAAACAGTGACAGATTTCTTTTCTTGGGTTCCAAAATTAATGTGGATGGTGATTATTCATTGAATATTCACTGAAAGCCTGAATGTTCATTAAAAGGACCGATGCTGAAGCTAAAGCTCCTATCATTTGGCCACCTGATGCAAAGAACTGACTCATTAGAAAAGACCCTAATGCTGGGAAAGATTAAGGGCAGGAGAAGAGAGTGACAGAGGATGAGATGGTTGGATGGCATTACTGACTCCATGGACATGAGTTTGAGCAAACTGTGGTAGATAATGAAGGACAGGGAAGCCTGGCATGCTGCAGTCCATGGTGTTGCAAAGAGTTGGACACGACTGAGCAATTGAACAACAATAAAGAGTCAAAGTTCCTAAAATCAAGATGTCAGCACCTCTGGAGGCACAGAAGTGTACCTGTTTTACTTGCCTTTTTCAGCTCCTAGAGGTTACCTGCATGCCTTGGTTTTTGGCCCCTCCCCTTATCTTCAAGGTTAGGTGCATAGCACCTTCACTCTCTCTCTTTCTCTCATCTCTACTTCCATTTTTACACCTCCTTCTCTAACTCCAACTCTCCTTACTTTTTTGGGGAAAGATTCTTCTGATTATAGAAGGCCATCCATATAATCAATGTAATCTCCCTATCTCAAGGTCCTTAAACTAATCTCATATGTAAGGTCTCCTTTGTTTTTCATAGGTACCAGAGATTGGGATACAGTCAACTTTGGAAAACCATTCCAGAAATAACTTGTCTTCAACACTTGTGATATCTATCTCCACATGATGTGCATCTACTAATGACTTTTCTCTACATATCACTTATATGTGGAATCTAAAAAACACAACTAGTGAATATAACAAAAAAGAAGCAGACTCACAGATATAGGGAACAAAACAGTGTAGAGAGAGAAGTGGGGAAGACCAATACAGTGGTCACTGTTGTTTAGTCACCAAGTCACATCTGACTCTTTGCGACCCCATGTACTGTAGCCCACTAGGCTCCTCTGTCCATAGGATTTTCCAGGCAAGAGTACTGGAGTGGGGTGTCATTTTCTGTTCCAGGGCATTTTCCTGACCCAGAGATCAATCCCATGTCTCCTACATTGTCACGTGGATTCTTTACTGCTGTGCACCAAGGGAAGCCCAAGTTAGTGGTAGGGGTTTTTAAAAAAGGGTTATTATGAAGATACATAAAATCATGTGTGTGAAACTTTTGAAAATTGTTAAACATTACAGAATTTAAAGAATCTCTCATTCAGTGGGAAAAAATAACTTAAAAAAAAAAAAAAACAGAGCAAACACTTGTAGCATCATGAAAGCCAAAACATATTTAAAGAAACATGCTTAATAGTTTTGCAAATTATTAAGAAAGTAAAGATTGAGGTTGAACAATCCTCATTTAGTTATGTAAATATCATTCATAAATTTAGCTGATCTAACAGATAATAGGGTTGCAAAGTAGGCTGAAGTTGCTTGAGGCAGGAGTGAAAGAGGAGTTAATGGTAGACATGAAGTTAATTTGTGGAGAAATTTCACTATGGAAAAAAAGGTCGAATCTAAGGAGAGTGCTAACAGGGAATGTGAATTGGAGAGAGATGATTTGTTTTAAGTGTGTCCATGTGTTTTTTTAAACACAGATACTCGGAAATTTTTGAAATCTCTTTAAAGATTTAATTGAGGAGTGACTGAGGAAAAGTGAAGTGATTCCAATATTTTCACTTTTATCTTATTTTTTTATTAGATCTAATATTGTCGTTGATTATTCATTTAACTATAAGACTCTGAGAACATTTAAGAACAGAAAATAAGCTTCTATTTATCTTCCTTATGGAAAAGTGTGTTACTTATATAAATATGCCTTTTACACACTTATAGGAACTCAAATTTATTTAAATGTCTATCATGATGATTTAATTTTTAAATCTTTGTTTGTAACTATTTATAATTAATTATATCAAAAATGATGCATTGCCCTGTGGCCAGGCTGACCTGAAATGTATCTTGCAGAAATTCAAATATTGTAATCAATGCATAACACATTTTTTTTCTCAGCTGTTAGTGACTTTGATAAAGGAAAAGTACTTTACCTGATATAATTACTTACCTTTGAAAAGAGAAATGCATAAAGAATAATTCCTAATCTGCAAAAGGAAATGGCAACCCACTTCAGTACTCTTGCCTGGAAAATCCCATGGATGGAGGAGCCTGGTAGGCTACAGTCCATGGGGTCCCAAGGAGTCGGACATGACTGAGTGACTTCATTTTCTTTCACTTTTTCATAATTCCTAAGGAATTTTTCATGTTTTCAACAGTAAGCACTTGGACAGTAGTGACATGACAAAGCAATTACCTATATGTTAAGGGTTATTTAAGGCATTATAAGACAAAAATACATTTTTTACACTGAACCTACAGGCCTCAAGTATTTAAATTCTACATATATTCAGAAATGCATTTAGGCACCTCCAAGCATATTTTCTCCTCTGGTAATTATTTCTATAAAAATAATCATTTGTATAACAGGAATTTTTGTATACTGTAATGCATGGTGATTCATAAAAATTCAGGAACATAATAAAAATAATGATATTTGATATTTTCATATTATAATAAATTTTCATATTATTTCATATTTTCATATTATAATAAAGATCTGTAAGATAATTAAAATGAAAAAGACACTTTTTTATAATTTTATTTTATCAAAGATGAATTAGGGGAAAGAAAGTGAATGATCTTTATAAATATACGCTAATATACCCACAAGAACGCATGTACACCTGTGGTGGATTCATGTCAATCTATGCCAAAACCAATACAGAATTGCAAAGTAAAAATTAAAAATAAATAAATTAATTAATTAAAATAAATAAATAAATAAATAACTAGAGAAAACTTCATGAAATAAGCTGTTACTTAAAAATTTTAAAATAAAACTTGAAAAATATGTAGCACTGATGTGTGAGCTTAAAGGTACTGGGGTAGAATGGACAATAGCTGTTGTTTTAATGTCTTTTAAAATAAAAATGTTATGCTTCACATAATGTCACTAGAAATCTGATATGTTCCTTCTACCTAATTTTTAGGTGACATGTATCTTGCTTATTAAAAAAGTTTATTGTTTTCCATATGAGCAGAATAGGAAAACAGTTATACTTCACTGCACTGTTAAATGTGCCATGAACTATGAAAAGATGGTTAGAACATCCTCTTATCATGATATGTGTTGAAATAGGAAATGCTGTAAAATCAGATCCAACAAGGGACATGTCACAGTTTGATGTCATTAATATTTGGATGTCATTACATTAATAATGTAACCAGGGATGTTATTGGAACTGAGTGAAGATGATTATTGCACACAGATGGCACAGTTGGTTCAGCCTGTGGGACTTCCGAAGACATGTTTCTAAGCTACCTCTTCTTTTTTTGCTTTTTTTAAAAAAATCAAATGAATGCTGAAGGGTGCCTCAAGGTCTGTGAAATCTAGAATCAAAATGGCCTATGCATGATTATTAACATTCCTGTAACAGACACACATATATGTCCGTTGGTTGAATCAGTTTCTGCAGAGATGGATATATCCAGTATCAAGCTCCTGTATGAGGGTTAATTTTATTTTACTATGACCCTTAGAAATATAGAAATATTTTAAAATACAAGCAATTACAATCCATGAGTGATAGTAATAGAGATGCCACTATAAATATAGAATATGATTTTTAACAGTTTAGAATGTTTATAGGAAAACTACAGGCACTAGAAACAAAATGTAATAAAACTATTACAGATATGCAATTTGTTCATTGATCTAGTAAACTTACCTTTTGTAGATATAAATACTTGATACTGTGTTGTATTTAGTTAACATATTTATTTTTAGTGTTTGAAGTAGAAAAAAACAATTATTATATTTAACTCACTTCTTACAGCTTAATGGTAAAGGTGTGGACCTAGGCTGCCTTGGAATGAGTCACAGTTCTTACCAGCTGGTGACCTTGAATTAGAGACTCAAACTCCCACTGTCTCAGTTTTCAAGTGTTAAATTGGATAAAATAGTATATAATTTACAGAGTTGTTGTGAGTATTGAGTACTTGATGATATGTGAAGTACTTAGAACTGAGCCTGGCAAATGCTAAATGCTTTATACATATTAGCTCTAGTGAAAGTATTAAGATTCATTTGCTTTTTTAGTCAATACAACTTCTGGAATGCTTTATCTACATTCTAATTATCTAAATAGTCTCTATGTAATGGTCATATATGCATAGGTTAAAGATATTTATTAATAATAAGTATCTAATATATATTAGATTCAGATTGAACAGTGAAAAGCTGATCAAAATTATTAGTGTTTTTGGATCCACAAATCATGATTTCCCTGTATCTACTCAGTATTAATTATGCAGAGCTTTACTTCCGGGAAATTATTCAAAAATATTTAGCACATGTTCAAATCTTTTAAAACATTTAATCTAATGAATGCTGTTCAAAATTAATTGAAGAAATAACTAGTCAAATTAATAAAATAGAAAATATGGCAATATATAAACACTTTAAAAGAATATTTATTTGTCAATGCAAAGTTAAATCAATAAAGAACACAATTTTGTGTAATTCTATTTTGCCTCAAGTACACAGTTTTAAATAAAGATCGTCGTTTGAACCTTTTCTAAAACCTATCACTGAGCTAATATTTAGCCTTGGGATGACTGTAAGTTTTGAAGAACTTAAGCTCAGAAGTCTGAATGGCAATAGTAAGAACAAAATGTAGTAGATATCAAATCAAATGTGAATCAACATTATGGAATTTTGCAGCCATTAAGAAATTAAACTATTTTGAGTTCTAAAGAGAAAAAATTTTAAAGTACTCAAATATATAAATGCAGGAAATGGTTTGTTTTTTCAGATTCACATAGTATTGAGCAGTCCTCTCTCAAGGAAGTAGCAACTACTGTGGGCTTACACAACTCAATTCATTTTTAATAGCTCATTCTTAAAACATTGAATTTTATGGGTTGATGTAATTTCTTTGTTTTGCTTTCTTTCATATTATATTTTGATATTTATTATGTTTGCTTCCTGATGTAATTAAGAAAAGAATTTCAATACAACACATGGAGTGTTTATGGTAGTTTTGAGAATATTTTGCTAAAACTAACAAAAAAATCATTTCTGTGTTCATTTTTTATTTGCAATTTAGAACACATTTTGAAACCTGAAACCACAGGGATATAATTAGATGTTCTAGGTGCATTAAATGTGTGTACAAAACATTTATTGTAATGTGTGTACAAAACATTTATTGTAGAAACTTGCCCTTAGGTGACACAAATGTTAATGCATCAAAGGTAATCCTGTTTTTTCTTGCCCAGTCTGCACTTCCTCTTCTTAAGGCTTCTCAGTTTCCTTTGAGGAACAGCATCTTCTTCCACAATCAAGTACATGGATGTGGGATGGTGTGACTCTGTGCTCCACTATTAGGTACGAATTTTAGTCAGGCCAATTAGACAATATGTCCTTAGTCATAGAGATTGTTCATAGCTGAACATGTTATAAAACTGCTAAACAGAGCCATGCATGTGTGAGCTAAGTCCTTCAGTTGGGTCCTTCTCTATGTGACCCTTTGAACTGTAGCCTACCCTACAGATCCCTACCCAGGGATCCAACCCATCACACCCATGTCTCCTGCATTGGCAGGTGGGTTCTTTATCACTAACACTACCTGGGAAACCCAAAACAGAGCCATACCCAAGGCTATGACTGGCCATATTTGGAAAAAGAAGGTATATTCTTATTTACCTGACATAGCTAAGCTGGAGCTCATGGTTACAATGTAAAGAAGACTTGTTTCAACATGAAACAGCTTTAAAGGAAAACAGGGCTGAACTTTCAGTTCAATTCAGTTCAGTTCAGTCACTCCGTCGTGTCCGACTCTTTGCGACCCCATGAATCGCAGCACGCCAGGCCTCCCTGTCCATCACCAACTCCCAGAGTTCACTCAGACTCGCATCCATCAAGTCAGTGATGCCATCCAGCCATCTCATCCTCGGTCGTCCCCTTCTCCTGCCCCCAATCCCTCCCAGCATCAAAGTCTTTTCCAATAAGTCAACTCTTCACATGAGGTGGCCAAAGTACTGAAGCTTCAGCTTTAGCATCATTCCTTCCAAAGAAATCCCAGGGCTGATCTCCTTCAGAATGCACTGGTTGGATCTTCTTGCAGTCCAAGGGACTCTCAAGAGTCTTCTCCAACACCATAGTTCAAAAGCATCAATTCTTCGACGCTCAGCCTTTTCTTCACAGTCCAACTCTCACATCCATACATGACCACAGGAAAAACCATAGCCTTGACTAGACAGACTTTAGTCGGCAAAGAAATGTCTCTGCTTTTGAATATGCTATCTAGGTTGGTCATAACTTTTCTTCCAAGGAGTAAGCGTCTTTTAATTTCATGGCTGCAGTCACCATCTGCCGTGATTTTGGAGCCCCCCAAAATAAAGTCTGACACTGTTTCCACTGTTCGGGGAGATTAAAAAGGAAAGTTTTCTAATGTTATCCTTCAAGTATTCTTGCGTGGAGAATTCCATGGACAGAGGAGCCTGGTGGGTCCCCTGTCCATGAGGTCTCAAAGAATCAGACATGACTGAGCGACTAACAAAAGAGAACTAGAGATTCTATTTTCTTATTTTGTTGTGGTAAAATACATACAACAATGAATTTACCAACTTAATCATTTTTAAGAGTACAGTGAAGTTCACATTGTTGTGAAACTTTAACTCCTTTCATCCCCATAACTCTTTTCATCTTGTAAAACTGAAGTTCTTTACTTAAAAAAAATTCTTTATAGTGAAAAGTATATGCTGGAAACATTAAAATCTCAATTAAGAATGTTAAGACTATATGTTAACTACATGGACAAATCAGTATAGTAAACCATTTCTCCTTTCTTTATAAAAGTTTGTTATAATTTAAATAATAAAATGAATTCAACACATTATCCATATTTCATAATTTCTTTATTTCTTTCCTTATTTAAGAGAGAATCTGAAGTGAATTTTCTTATAAAAACCACAGAATAAATTAGTTGAAAATTCATAGAAATACTGTTTTTATTAACTCCTATATACATAATCAGAACTAAATCTCATAAATTAATCATTCAGAGTTAAAATATATTTTAAAAACAGATATAAAATAGGGCCACCAACAATGGTTAAAAAGAAATATTCTTGCTATCTTGAGCCATTAAACATTTTCCAGAACCTAATGTTTTGTTTCAAATAGAAATTCTTAGTTTTCCATATATCATATCTGAAGGTGAATGAGTTCTAAACCTTTATTCTGAAACAGAACCTTCCTACACTGTTACTGGGAATGTAAATTGGTGCAGCCATTATGGAAAACAGCATGGTAGTGTCTTAACTAAAAATAGAGTTACCATATGATCCATCAATCCCACTTCTGGTCATATAGCTGGAAAATTCTAATTTGAAAAGATACACGCACCCCAATGTTCAAAGAAGTACTACTTACAGCAGACAAGGCATGGAAACAATCTAAACTTCCATTGATGGATGGAAAAAGAAAATGTGGTTGTATATATACAAAGGAATATTACTCAACCATAAAAATGAAATAATGCAATTTGTATCAACATGGTGGACCTGCGGATTGTCATGCTAAGTGATATACTTATCAGATAAACCAACCCAGTTGCAGAGTTCCAGAAAGTATCAAGGAGAGATAAGAAAGTCTTTTTAAGTGAACAATGCAAAGAAATAGAGGAAACCAACAGAATGAGAAAGACTAGAGATCTCTTCAAGAAAATTAGAGATATAAAGGGAACATTTCAGGCAAAGATAGGCACAATAAAGGACAGAAATGTTATGGATCTAACAGAAGCAGAAGATATTTTAAAAAGTTGGCAAGAATACACAGAAGAACTGTAGGAAAAAGATCTTAATGACCCGGATGGTCATTAAGACCATGGATCACACACGATGGCGTGATCACTTATCTTTGAGCAGACATTCTGAAGCATGAAGTCAAGAGGGTCTTAGGAAGCATCACTATGAACAAAGCTAGTGAAGGTAATGGAATTTCAGCTTAGCTACTTCAAATCCTAAAATATAATGTTGTTTAAGTGCTGCATTCAGTATGCCAACAAATTTGTGAAACTCAGCAGTGGCCACAAGACTGGAAAAGGTCAGTTTTCATTCCAGTCTCAAAGAAGGAAAATGAGAAAGAATGTTCAAACTACCACACAATTGCATTCATTTCATATGCTAGCAAAATAAGGCTAAACTCCTTCAAGCTAGGCTTCAACTGTATGTGAACCAAGAACTTCGAAATGTACAAGCTGGATTTAGAAAAGGCAGAGGAATCAGGGATCAAATTGCCAACATCCATTGGATCATAGAAAAAGTTACAGAATTCCAGAAAAGCATGTATTTCTGTTTCATTGATTACACTAAAGCCTTTGACTGTGCAGATCTCAACAAACTGGAAAATTCTTAGAGATGGGAATATCAGACCACCTTACCTGCCTCTTGAGAAACCTGTATACAGGTCAAGAAGCATTAGTTAGAACTGGACATGGAACAATGGACTGGTTCAAAATTGGGAAAGGAGCACCTTAAGGCTGTATATTGTCACTCTGCTTATTTAACTTATACGCAGAGTACATCATGCAAAATGCAAGGCTGGATGAATCACAAGGTGGAATAAAGACTACGGGGAGAAATATTAACAACCTCAGATATGCAGATGACACCATCCTATGGCAGAAAGTAAAGAGGAACTAAAGAGCCTCTAGATGAAGGTGAAAGGGAGAGTGAAATAACTGACTTAAAACTCATCATTTGGGGATGATTTGAGAGAATAGCATTGAAACATGTATAATATCATATAAGGAATGAATCACCAGTCTAGGTTTGATGCAGGGTGCAGGATGCTTGGGGCTGGTGCACTGGGGTGACCTGGAGGGATGGTGTGGGTGGAGGGGAAGGTGGGAGGAGGGTTCGGGATTGGGAACATGTGTACACCCGTGGCAGATTCATGTTGATGTGTGGCAAAACCAATGCAATATTGTAAAGTAAAATAATAATAATAATAATAATAAATTTTAAAAATAGATAATAAAAAATAAATAAATAAAATAAAAGGGATCAGCCTAATATTTCACTTTTATATGTGATATTTGCTTTAGATTTCTGAAAGACATTCTTTACCAAGTTAAGAAAGTTTTCTGTCATTCCTAAGAGTTTATTTTTGGGGGGTTCTTTTTTTTTTAATCAGGAATAGAAGAGCTTCTACTTCCAATAATGATGGGTATGTAATTTGGGCCAACCCTTCCACTGAAGCAGGGCTGAAAAAATGAACAAAAATTTAAAAATCTGTTAGATTGCATCACAACACTAACAAGATAATAAATAATTACAAAATAAATAAATAAATAAAACTCATCATTCAAAAAATGAAGGTCATGGCATCCAGTCCCATCATTCATGGCAAATAGTTGAAGGAAAAATGAAAACAGTGACAGATTCATTTTCTTGGGCTCCAAAATCACTGTGGATGATGGCTGCAGCAATGAAATTAAAATATGCTTGCTCCTTGGAAGAAAAGCAATGACAAACCTAGACAGCATATTCAAAAGCAGAGACATTACTTTTCCTACCAAGGTGCATGTAGTCAAAGCTATGATTTTTCCAATAGTCATGTACAGATGTGAGAGGTGAACAATAAAAAGGCTGAATGCCAAAGAATTGATGCCTTTGAACTATATACCTGGTGAAGTCTCTTGAGAGTCTCTTGGAAAACAAGGATATCAAATCAATCAATCCTAAAGGAAATCAACCCTGAATATTCATCGGAAGGGCTGATGCTGAAACCCCAATACTTTGGCCATTCATGCAAAGAACCAACCCATTGGAAAAGACTCTGATGCTGGGAAAGATTGAAGGCAGGAGGAGAAGGGGACTATAGAGGATGAGATGGCTGGATGGCATCACTGACTCAACTGACATGAGTTTGAGCAAACTCCAGGAGTTAATGAAGGACAGGAAAGCCTGTCGTGTTGCAGTCCATGGGGTTGCAAAGTGTTGGATATGACTCAGTGACTGAACAACAACAATACTAAGTGAAGTATGTTAGTGTGTGCATTCTAAGTCACTTCAGTTGTGTCTGACTCTTTGCAACCCTATGGACTATAGCCCAGCAGGCTCATTTTTCCATGGGATTCTCCAGGGAAGAATGCTGGAGTGCGTTGCCTTGCCCTTCTCCAAAGACTCAAATATCATATTGATAACACTTACATGTGGACTCTACAAAAATACAAATGAACTAATTTACAAAACAGAGATAGACTCATAGACTCAGAGAACAAACATACTGTTGCCAAAGAGGAGAGAGAGGGGAAGCCCTAGGATGTGGGATTAATAGATAAATATTACTCCATATAAAACAGATTAAAACAACAACAACAACAAAAAACAAGGACCTATTGTACAGCACAGGGGACTACATTCAATATCTTGTAATAATCTATAATTTTAAAAATATATGCATGTAACTGGATCATTGTGCTGTAGACCTGAAACACTGTAAATCAGCTATACTTCAATTAAAAGAAAATGGAAAATAAAAAATTAAAATAAAATTAAAATAAATCTGAATTCTAAATGAAGTTTTATGGTGACATTGGCCTTAAATATATATGAGTATGCAACGGTAAATATAAAATTTTGTATTCATCAAATCAAGTAGAATGAAATGAAAAAAGTTTAAAGAGTGAGTCACATCATGTCATTGTATTAACAGTTCATTATCAACCTAAAATTTACATCAAAATTTCATTGATAGCAAGTGATAAGGCAAGCTGAATTTTTTAAAAGGTAAGGACTAAAACTACAAAATTATGAAAAATGTTGGCATATTTACTGTGGAAATTTAATTCTTTTCCATTTTGGATTTGGTCTATACTTCACACCTTGTCAGACATCACTAAGAGAGTGAAGTATAGACTGCTGAGTTGGGACAGTAGAGTTTGTTTGAGTCTATAGAGGCATTAGATACAATGAATAGCTGGTCTTACTCCAGATGGATAGCAAAATTCTAACAAAATTTTTTTTGAAGTCTTGGGTTGTGTCTGGCCCGCTTTCTTTTCCCTCACATGGTGGGCAGGGTGTATTTCTCTGATATTCTGCTTGGCAAAGTGATTTCTTTAGTCAAAACTGGGTGTAATTTAAGCAGAAATCTTAAAGTTGTTTGCACAGTTGTGTTTGTTTCTGGAACTTGGGTGATCTGCCATGAGACTAGCATGCCCCAGGAGCTCATCTCCCTTTAAGCCTGGCATACAAAATGGGACAGATGTGAACTCAGTATCCAGTTTTAAAGAAAGCAAAACCAAGCTGTTGTCTGAAGCATAGCCATGTACCCACTAAACTGGCTGAATTGCCATTACCCACCCTGCAGAACTTGCATGGGCTAAGTTTTAATGGTGTAAGTCACTGAGATTTGAGGAGACTTTTTAAACAGTAGTACTGTGACAAGCAGTGACATACAGATTTTAGGACTACAATATGTAGTGCTTTGGATTAAAAAGAGTTAGAAAGGAAGATCTCATAGGATAAATGCTTTATGTCAATTAATGAGAATATAACAGATTGCAAACTGAGGGGAGTTTCTTTGGTACAAACATGAGGCAGAACTTTTTCCACCTAAAAACATGTTTTTACTCATAAGTTCTTCAGCTGATTTCATGAGACCAACGTACATTATGGAGGGTAATCAGGGTAATCTCTTACTTCAAAGCAATGGACTATAAATATAAATCATATTTACTAAAGTTCTTTATAGCAAAATCTAGTCTAATGTTTCAGAAAAGGCAATGGCAACCCACCCCAGTCTTCTTGCCTGGAGAATCCTATAGATGGTGGGCTGCCATCTGTGGGGTCACGCAGAGTCAGACACAACTGAAGCGACTTAGCAGCAGCAGCACCACCAGTCTAATGTTTAACTGAATGATTAGACCAAACACTCATTATCGTCTAATCAAGTTGACACATAAAATTTTACCATCATAGTGGCCATAACTAAAGAAAGATAGAGAGGCATGTCTTGAAAAGGACTTTGGTTATTTTCTGAATGTGGAGTTGACTGGGATGAAAGTGTTTTAACTTTCAAAACTTATCTTAAAAATCGAACAAAGGAGAATGGCCATGTGAAAGTATCAGTTATTTGCAGAAATAAATTGTTCAACAAAATTCATTGCCCATTTTATGAAAAATTTTAGTTCATTAAGATCTTTTTTAGTTATTTTATGTTGGCTTGCAGTTTTCTTTTTTCCAATATCCATTTCAGCTTTTGGTATGATTTGGCCGACAACTAAGTGGATTAATGATGTTGTCACTATTTTCCGTGTTCTGGAAGAACTTTTGTGATTTTGAATTATTTTGTAAATTTTTGTCAGAATTCTCTGTAGAAGCAATAAGTGCCTTTAGTTTTCATTGTGCAAAGGATTTTCTTGAAGTGTACAAATTATTAAATAAGTAAATGAATATATAGATTTTCTATTTAATTCTGTTTCAGTTTTTTAAAATATAAATTTATTTATTTTAATTGGAGGTTAATTACTTTACAATATTGTATTGGTTTTGCCATACATCAACTGGAGCCCATTATACAGAGTGAAGTAAGCCAGAAAGAAAAACACCAATACAGTATACTAATGCATATATATGGAATTTAGAAAGATGGTAACAATAACCCTGTATGTGAGACAGCAAAAGAGACACATGTATAGAACAGTCTTTTGGACTCTGTTTCAGTTTTTTTAAGTTGTATTTTTCTAGTGATTTTTCTATGAAATTTAAAGGTTCATTTTTGATGGTATCATATTCATAATATTAATTTATTGCCACTTTATTGCCTACAAGATTATAATGATGTCCTCTTTTTCCTGACAATGCTTATTGCCTCTTCATTTTAAACATTTTTATTAACATTCGGTTCAGTTCAGTTCGCTCAGTCGTGTCCGACTCTTTGCGACCCCATGAATCACAGCACGCCAGGCCTCCCGGAGTTCACTCAGATTCACGTCCATTGAGTCCATGATGCCATCCAGCCATCTCATCCTCGGTCGTCCCCTTCTCCTCCTGCCCCCAATCCCTCCCAGCATCAGAGTCTTTTCCAATGAGTCAACTCTTCGCATGAGGTGGCCAAAGTACTGGAGTTTCAGCTTTAGAATCATTCCTTCCAAAGAAATCCCAGGGCTGATCTCCTTCAGGATGGACTGGTTGGATCTCCTTGCAGTCCAAGGGACTCGCAAGGGTCTTCTCCAACACCACACTTCAAAAGCATCAATTCTTCGGCGCTCAGCCTTCTTCACAGTCCAAATCTCCATCCATACATGACCACAGGAAAAACTGTAGCCTTGACTAGATGGACCTTAGTCGGCAAAGTAATGTCTCTGCTTTTCAATATGTTATCTAGGTTGGTCATAACTTTTCTTCCAAGGAGTAAGTGTCTTTTAATTTCATGGCTGCAATCACCATCTGCAGTGATTTTGGAGCCAAAAAAAATAAAGTCTGACACTGTTTCTACTGTTTCCCCATCTATTTCCCATGAAGTAATGGGACCAGATGCCATGATCTTCGTTTTCTGAATGTTGAGCTTTAAGCCAACTTTTTCACTCTCCTCTTTCACTTTCATCAAGAGGCTTTTTAGTTCTTCTTCACTTTCTGCCATAAGAGTGGTGTCACCTGCATATCTGAGGTTATTGATATTTCTCCCAGCAATCTTGATTCCAGCTCGTGTTTCTTCCAGTCCAGCATTTCTCATGATGTACTCTGCATATAAGTTAAGTAAGCTGGGTGACAATTACAGCCTTGACGTACTCCTTTTCCTATTTGGAACCCAGTCTGTTGTTCCATGTCCAGTTCTAACTGTTGCTCCTGACCTGCATATAGATTTCTCAAGAGGCAGGTCAGGTGGTCTGGTATTCGCATCTCTTTCATAATTTTCCTCAATTTATTGTGATCCACACAGTCAAAGGCTTTGGCTTTTATTAATATTACCAAAGAGTTAAAATTTCAATAGTCTTACAGAAAAATAATTTTGTCTTTGATTATTATGTCAATTTTAGGTGTGTTTCTTATTTCATTAATTTTTCTTTTTATCTTCATATTCTTCTACATTCTGTGGTATACTACTTTTTCCTAGAACATACCCTTAGGTTTTTGGTTTTGTAAATTTGGTACTGTAATTTCTATTATAATATATTCATGAATGTAAATTTCTTTCTTAAATGGCTTAATTTGCTTAACACATTTTTGGTTTGTAGTATTTCCCTTAATCGACAAAGTCTATATAGTCAAAGCTATGGTTTTTCCAGTAGTTATGAACAGATGAGAACTGGACAATAAAGAAGGCTGTGTGCCAAAGAATTGACACTTACAAATTGTGGTACTGGAAAAGACTCTTGAGTGTCCCTTCGACTCCAAGGAGATCAAACCAGTCAATCCTAAAGGAAATCAGTTCTGAATATTCATTGGCAGGGCTGATGCTGAATCTGAAATGCTAATATTTTGGCCACCTGATGCAAGAAACTGATTCATTAGAAAGAATCCTGATGCTGGGAAAGATTGAAGGCAGGAGGAGAAGGGGATGACAGAGGATGAGATTGTTGGCTGGCATCACCGATTCTATGGACATGAGTCTGAGCAAGCTCCCAGAGTTGGGTGATGGACAGAGAAGCCTGCTCTACTGCTGTCCATGGAGTTGTGAAGAGTTGGCCACGACTTAGTAAATGAAAAACAACAACAAAAACAGAAACATTTTCCTATTACTACATCCAAGTTCAGTTCTGTTCAGTTCAGTCACTCAGTTGTGTCTGACTCTTTGTAACCCCATGAATCACAGTATGCCAGGCCTCCCTGTCCATCACTAACTCCTGGAGTTCACTCAGACTCACATCCATCGAGTTATGATGCCATCCAGCCATCTCATCCTCGGTCGTCCCCTTCTCCTCCTGCCCCCAATCCCTCCCAGCATCAGAGTCTTTTCCAATGAGTCAACTCTTTGCATGAGATGGTCAAAGTACTGGAGTTTCAGCTTTAGAATCATTCCTTCTAAAGAAATCCCAGGGCTGATCTCCTTCAGAATGGACTGGTTGGATCTCCTTGCAGTCCAAGGGACTCTCAAGAGTCTTCTCCAACACCACACTTCAAAAGCATCAATTCTTCGGCACTCAGCCTTCTTCACAGTCCAACTCTCACATCCATACATGACTACTGGAGAAACCATAGCCTTGACTAGATGGACCTTAGTCAGCAAAGTAATGTATCTGCTTTTGAATATGCTGTCTAGGTTGGTCATAACTTTTCTTCCAAGGAGTAAGCGTCTTTTAATTTCATAGCTGCACTCACCATCTGCAGTGATTTTGGAGCCCCCAAAAATAAAGTCTGACACTGTTTCCACTGTTTCTCCATTCCCATGGAGTGATGGGACCGAATGCCATGATCTTCGTTTTCTGAATGTTGAGCTCTAAGCCAACTTTTTTACTCTCCTCTTTCACTTTCATCAAGAAGCTTTTTAGTTCCTCTTCACTTTCTGCCATAAGAGTGGTGTCATCTGCATATCTGAGGTTATTGATATTTCTCCCAGCAATCTTGATTCCAGCTTGTGTTTCTTCCAGCCCATCGTTTCTCATGATGTACTCTGCATGGAAGTTAAATAAGTAGGGAGACAATATACAGCCTTGACGTACTCCTTTTCTTATTTGGAACCAGTCTGTTGTTCCATGTCCAGTTCTAATTGTTACTTCCTGGCCTGCATACCGATTTCTCAAATGGCAGGTCAGGTGGTCTGGTATTCCTATCTCTTTCAGAATTTTCCACAGTTTATTGTGATCCACACAGTCAAAGGCTTTGGCATAGTCAATAAAGCAGAAATAGATGTTTTTCTGGAACTCTCTTGCTTTTTCCATGATCCAGCAGATGTTGGCAATTTGATCTCTGGTTCCTCTGCCTTTTCTAAAACCAGCTTGAACATCAGGAAGTTCATTTTGAGCATTACTTTACTACCGTGTGAGATGAGTGCAATCGTGTGGTAGTTTGAGCATTCTTTGGCATTGCCTTTCTTTGGGATGGGAATGAAAAGGGACATTTTCCTGTCCTGTGGCCACTGCTGAGTTTTCCAAATTTGCTGGCATATTGAGTGCAGCACTTTCACAGCATCATCTTTCAGGATTTGAAATAGCTTTACTGGAATTCCATCACCTCCACTAGCTTTGTTCTAAGGCCCACTTGACTTCACATTCCAGGATGTCTGGCCCTAGATGAGTTATCACACCATCGTGATTATCCGGTTCACGAAGATCCTTTTTGTACAGTTCTTCTGTGTATTCTTGCCATCTCTTCTTAATATCTTCTGCTTCTGTTAGGTCCACACCATTTCTGTCCTTTATTGAGCCCATCTTTGCATGAAATGTTCCCTTGGTATCTCTAATTTTCTTGAAGAGATCTCTAGTCTTTCCCATTCTGTTGTTTTCCTCTATTTCTTTGCATTGATCGCTGAAGAAGGCTTTCTTATCTCTTCTTGCTCCAAGCTATGTTCTAATTTCCAGTTTTTCTTCACTGGCCTATGATGATTTATATTAAGTATTATTTGTATTATACATTAAAATATGTATTCTGTATTAGTTTATAAACATATGAGAGCTTTATAGATCTGTTTTAGGTATGGATTTCTATCTTTATTTTATTGTGTCAGTTGTTTTTGCTTTATCCCAGAACTGGTTACTCAACTTGTAAAGAATCCACCTGCAATGCAGGAGAACCTGGTTTGATTCCTGGGTCAGGAAGATCTGCTGGAGAAGGGATAGGCTACCCACTTCAGTATTCTAGCCTAGAGAATTCCATGGACTATATAGTCCATGGGGTCACAAAGAGTTGGACACGACTGAGAGACTTTCACTTTCACTTCAGAACTGCATTACCAAAAGCATAAATATTGAGAATTTTTATATATTCTTTTTTTTCTCAAACTTTAAACTTTTTATTTTGTATTGGCATATAGCCAATCAACAATGCTGTGGTAGTTTCAGGTGAACAGCAAAGGGACTTTGCCATACATATACATTTATCCATTTTCTCCCAAAGACCCCTTCTCATCTAGGCTATTTTTGGTAAATAGAGATTTTATTATCATTATGGGATTTCCCTATTTATCTCCAGTAATGCTCTTTGGCTAAAAGGCTTTCTTGTGAGTTACTAATACAGCCATACTAATTTTTTTTGTTGTAGTTTTTATGTTGTTCTGAGTTTAGTTGATATGCCAGTTTTTGCCTTTTTTTTTTTTTCTGTACAGCAATTTATCCCAGAAGTTAGTGGCTTATAAACAATAATAATCAGTTACTATTTCTTACAGTTTCTGCAAGGGAGAACTTTAACTGGTTATTTCTTACTTGAGTGTCCCTCAAAAAGGTATAATTGAGATGGCAGCTGAGACTACAATTATCTGAAGTTTTGACTGTTGCTAGAGATTCTTTTTCAAAAGTAATTCTTTCATGTAGTTGGAATGCTGACTTGATTGTTGTTGGGGGCGGGGAGGGGCTCATTTATGCTCAAGTTTGTTTTTCTTCAGGTTGATTAAATATGCTCATGGCATTAAGGCTGCCTTCCTCCAGAAAGAGCAATATAAAAATCTCAGTGTATTTCATAATCTAGTCTCTGGCACATTGACAATGCCTCAGAATTCTACAGATATACAGAGCAGCTCTATTCAGTATGGTAAAACACAACACAATTTTGAGAATAAGAGGAGATGAGAACTGTTAGGGGAGTCACACAGGTTATCTACTACATATGGTCTATCTTGTCCCAGTATTGTACTTCTAAACTTTGGTGCTTACTCAGTCGTGTCTGACTCTGAGGCCCTCTGAACTGAAGTTCATCAGACTCTTCTGTCCATGGAATTTCCCAGCCAAGAATACTGGTGCAGGTTGTCATTTCCTCCTCCAGGGGATCTTGCCGAACCAGGATCGAACCCACATCTCCTGCATCTCTTGCATTGGCAAGCAGAATCTTTACAGCTGAGCCACCTGGGATGCCCTTTCAAACTTTATATGTCTGTAGATTTTATAGAAGTTTCTTTTAAGTACCACATAATTTTTACTCTAATGGTCAATTATTTTTTTTAAATGTCAGCATAAGTTAGCCAATTTTATATATATTGAGGAACATGGAACAACAGACTGGTTTCAAATAGGAAAAGGAGTACATCAAGGCTGTATATTGTCACCGTGCTTATTTAACTTATATGCAGAGTACATCATGAGAAACGCTGGACTGGAAGAAACACAAGCTGGAATCAAGATTGCCGGAAGAAATATCAGTAACCTCAGATATGCAGATGACACCACCCTTATGGCAGAAAGTGAAGAGGAACTAAAAAAGTCTCTTGATGAAAGTGAAAGTGGAGAGTGAAAAAGTTGGCTTAGAGCTCAACATTCAGAAAACAAAGATTATGGCATCCGATCCCATCACTTCATGGGAAATAGATGGGGAAACAGTGGAAACAGTGTCAGACTTTATTTTGGGGGGCTCCAAAATCACTGCAGATGGTGAGTGCAGCCATGAAATTAAAAGACGCTTACTCCTTGGAAGAAAAGTTATGACCAACCTAGGCAGTATATTCAAAAGCAGAGACATTACTTTGTCAACTAAGGTCCATTTAGTCAAGGCTATGATTTTTCCTGTGGTCATGTATGGATGTGAGAGTTGGACTGTGAAGAAAGCTGATCACTGAAAAACTGATGCGTTTGAACTGTGGTGTTGGAGAAGTTTCTTGAGAGTCCCTTGGACTGCAAGGAGATCCAACCAGTCCATTCTGAAGGAGATCAGCCCTGGGATTTCTTTGGAAGGAATGATGCTAAAGCTGAAACTCCAGTACTTTGGCTACCTCATTGGAAAAGACTCTGATGCTGGGAGGGATTGGGGGCAGGAGGAGAAGGGGACGACTAAGGATTTGATGGCTGGATGGCACCACTGACTCGATGGATGTGAGTCTGAGTGAACTCCAGGAGTTGATGATGGGCAGGGAGGCCTGGCGTGCTGTGATTTATGGGGTTGCAAAGAGTCGGACATGACTAGGCGACTGAACTGAACTGAACTGATACATATATGTATATATATACACACACACACATATTACATTAACAAAATTCTACCGACTTACTAGGGGTGATTTATTTGTCTTACTTTAAAAATACTTTTTCTCTGTCTTTCTTTTGGTTTGATATGTTTTATTATTCTAAATTACTCCTGTATTAGCTTGACAGTTTTATGGTGTGTGTGTTCAATTTTTCTTTTCTTTAATGTTACTGAAAAAATAACATCATGCTGGGGCTTCCTTAGTGGTCCCATGGTTAAGACTCTGCACTTCCAATTCAGAGGCTGCAGGTTCAGTTCTGGGTCAGGGAACTAAGATTACACATGCCATGCAGCATGGTCAAAACAAAAAAACAAACAACAAACAACAAAAATTATGCTTCCTTGGCTAAGCAATTTGTAATTGTACTTTGTTCTTTTATCCTTTTCCTAAATAACACAAAGTCTTTAAAAGATTTTTTTAATTACATTTACTACACTTTTTAAAGTGCATGCAATTATTTTGGTGTTTTAATTCGAGCATATACATTTCTTATTTTATTCAGTTAACATTGTCTTGGATTAGTATACTTACTTTTTTCAAATATATCATTTCTCTCTGCTTCTCTGTGCTACCATCTGGAGATTACTCTTTTTTCACACATTATACCATTTAATATTTATTTGTCTGTGCCTGTTTGTGGGAAATTCTCTAAACTTCTCTTCTCTAAAAGTTTTTCCACTTACATTATCATAAAATATTTTGTACTGAGTTTATATTTAAAATTTGGCTATTTCATTTTTTTAAAATTTTGAGTGAATCATTCCATTATGTTCTGACTTCCATTTTTTTTAATTTCTATTATTTATGTGGCAGCTGGAAGTCAAATTATTGCTCCTAAGAAAATAATTGTTTCTTTTTTTCCTGGTTATTCGTGAGATTTTTCAGGGTTTTCATTTTTCAGCAGTTTTATTCTGCGGTGCCTTGTAATGGCGTTTCTGTTACTTTGTGATGGATCTTCCTTTGAAGTCTGGGCCTGAAGAGTACATTTTCAGAAACTGTTGTGGGTGTCTATTAGTATCTATTGCCTCCTTTATCTCCTGATTTGAACCATTGTTCATTTGGCTAGTTCAAAATGGTTGAGTGACGAAAACTCTACACAAGAAAGTGTAGAAATAATGAGAGACATAGGGTGATATAATTTTTCTCAAGAAAGCATTTATTTTTGTTCCTTGCTATCTTTATTTGAATAACAGAACTCAAGAAGATTAATAACCTTCACAGGTTTTCTACTTCCAGCAATAGTTGATCTCTTAAGTGTAGACCTCAGGGTTCAAGTCTAAAATAAGAGAAATTAAGATAGCCTACTTCTTTTGCATATTCTCTCAGAATTTTAAAAAAGTTTTGGGTCTGTGAATGTCTCAAAAGCACCTTACCAATTATTATCCAAATAGACATCTCTTCGAGAGAACTGACAGACTTATTGAGAGGATAGGTTTCAAAATGCTTGCCTGATCTATAGCTTTTCATCTTCTTGTGAGACTTTGCCTTGTATTTGTTTCTGTTTTTGCTAATTTATTGAGTATTAGATAGTATGTAGGTGTAAATATATATATATATATTTATTTATTTCAGCTTTTCCTTGGCCTTAGCAGGTGGTTGTCAGAATTAGCAGGTGGTTGTCAGAATTACCTACCTCAATATTATTCTACCTGATTTTACTAAAAAAATAATTAGATGGTTCATATAAATTGCTTGAAATTACCAACACATTTTCTTTTAAATAAATGTGCTTACCTCTTCCTATTTAATATATATGTTAAATATTGTCAAATTAAATGGTTTTTTCCCTGATTTAAAAAATCTAATTAGAAATATAAATTGGAAAGGATTAGATTCTGGAAGTTCAGATTCAGATTTTATTTTTAAAGCAAAAATACATTATGATTTAACCCAATCATTTATTTGAATAACTTTTAAAGGAGACCACAAATATCTGAGTATCACCAACAATTTGCAACAATATATTAGCATAAAATGATGAAATATTTTTTGCTAATATACTATAAAATCATGAAGTTTAAAACATATTCTTCATAATATTATGAACCTGTTATTAACTAGTATAAAAGTTACCACTTTTCCAAATTCAATTATCAATCAACAAAAAATTAATATAATGTCTTACTGATGGATAAAAAAACTATATGTTACTTAATACTAACTATTCTTTCATAGATTGTGGCTGCAAATCTAATTATGAAAGAATCATAAAACATTTTACAAGAAAAATATTGTGTTCATAAACTCATGTACTTATTGAAGTATATTTAGTTATCAATACCATTTCACAGGACATTATATTTTTTCCTATTTTTTCTGTTGTCACAGTAAACTGTAGATATGTAAAAAAAAAACTTGTTACCTAACTGTGTTAGCGACATTACACACCAAATTCTTTATTATTGCTAACTAACCAAATCCAATGCAAATGTAATACTAATTCACAAAAAAGGAAAATAAAGTTCTTTTGGTCAAAAGATGTTTTCTTCTTTAATGTATCTCTTAAAAGACAGAATCAGTGAATGCTGTTGCATAATAACATTGCTCATGCTCAGTTGCTAACTTGTGTGTGACTCTTTGTGACCTGATGTAATGTAACCTGTCAGGCTTCTCTTTTTCAGGCGAGAATACTGGAGTGGGTTGCTAGTTCCTTCTCCAGGGGATCTTCCCACCCAGGGATTGAACCTCTGTTTCCTTCACTGACAGGCAAATTCTTTATCACTGGGCCATGAGGGTGGATAAAATTCTAATAATGAATAATGATATGCAAGAAAAAAATCTTAAGTGATATGATGTTTCTGCTATTTGTATTTAACTTTCATCTCTTCCCAGGGATGATCCAGAGAGATGATATGGGGTGGGAGGTGGGAGGGGGGTTCATGATTGGGAACTCATGTACACCCGTGGTGGATTCATGTCAATGTATGGCAAAACCAATACAGTATTGTAAAGTAAAATAAAGTAAAAATAAAAATTAAAAAATTAACTAATTAATTAAAAACAAAACAAAAAACTAGAATACAGTAAATGCTCAAATATTAGCTACTAAAAAAATTAATAAATAAAAATAAAAATATATTTTGATTTGCATTTCTCTAACAATTAGTGAGATTTGCCAGGAGAACAGATTGGTCAAGGTAAACACCTTGTTCCAACAACATAGTGATGACTCAACACATAACCATCACAAGATGGTCAATACTGAAATCAGATTGATTATATTCTTTGCAGCTGAAGATGGAGAAACTGTACACAGATAGCAAAAACAAGACCTGGAGCTGACTGTGGCTCAGATCTTAGGCTCCTTACAGCAACATTCAAACTTAAACAGAAGAAAAAAAGAAAACCACTAGGCCATTTAGGTATGCTGCTAAATCGCTTCAGTCATGTCCGACTCCAAGCGACCCCATAGATGGCAGCCCACCAGGCTCCGCTGTCAATGGGACTCTCCAGGCAAGAACACTGGAGTGGGTTGCCATTTCCTTCTCCAATGCATGAAAGTGAAAAGTGAAAGTGAAGTCGCTCAGTCGTGTCCAACTCTTCATGACCCCATAGGCTGCAGCCTACCAGGCTCCTCCGCCCATGGGATTTTCCAGGCAAGAGTACTGGAGTGGGGTGCCATTGCCTTCTCCAGCCATTTAGGTATGATCTAAATCAAATCCCTTATGATTCAGTTAAGTTCAGGTCAGTCTCTCAGTCATGTCTGACTCTTTGTGATCTGATGGACTGCAGCAGGCCAGGCCTCCCTGTCCATAACTAACTCCTGAAATTTACACAAACTCATATCCATTGAGTTCGTGATGCCATCCAACAATTTTATCCTCTGTCATCCCCTTCTTCTCCTGCGCTCAATCTTTCCCAGCACCAAGGTCTTTTCAAATGAGTCAGTTCCTCTCATCAGGTGGCCAAAGTATTAGAGTTTCAGCTTCAACATCAGTCCTTCCTGTGAACACCCAGGACTGGTCTCTTTTAGGATGGACTGGTTGGATCTTCTTGTAGTCCAAGGGACTCTCAAAAGTCTTCTCCAAACCACCGTTCAAAAGCATCAATTCTTCAGTGCTCGGTTTTCTTTAAAGTCCAATTCTCACATCCATACATGACTACTGGAAAAACAATAGTCTTGACTAGATGACCTTTGTTGGCAAAGTAATATCTCTGCTTTAAAATATGCTGTCTAGGTTGGTCATAACTTTCCTTCCAAGGAGTAAGCATCTTTTAATTTCATGGCTGTAGTCACCATCTGCAGTGACTTTGGAGCCCAAAAAAATAAAGTCAGCTACTGTTTCCACTGTTTCCTGATCTATTTCCCATGAAGTGATGGGACCAGATGCCATGATCTTTGTTTTCTGAATGCTGAGCTTTCAGCCAAATTTTTCACTCTCCTCTTTCACTTTCATGAAGAGGCTCTTTAGTTCTTCTTTACTTTTTGCCATGAGGGTGGTATTATCTGCATATCTGAGGTTATTGATGTTTCTCCCAGCAATCTTGATTCCAGCTTGTGCTTCATCCAGCCCAGCGTTTCTCATGATGTACTCTGCATATAAGTTAAATAAGTAGGGAGACACTATACAGACTTGACATACTCCTTTTCCTATTTGGAACAAGTCTGTTGTTCCATGCACAGTTCTAACTGTTACTTCTTGACCTGCATACAGGTTTCTCAAGAGGCAGGTGAGGTGGTCTGATATTCTCATCTCTTTCAGAATTTTCCACAGTTTATTGTGATCCACACAGTCAAAGGCTTTGGCATAGTCCATAAAGCAGATGTTTTTCTGGAACTCTCTTTCTTTCTCAATGACCCAGTGAATGTTGCCAATTTGATCTCTGCTTCCTATGACTTTTCTAAATCCAGCTTGAACACCAGGAAGTTCACGGTTCCCGTATTGCTGAAGCCTGGCTTGGAGAATTTTGAGCATTACTTTGCTAGTGTGTGAAATGAGTGCAATTGTGCGGTAGTTTGAGCATTCTTTGGCATTGCCTTTCTTTGGGATTAGAATGAAAACTGACTTTTTCCAGATTCATGGTCACTGCTGGGTTTTCCAAATTTGCTGGCATATTGAATGCAGCACCTTCACAACATCACCTATTAGGATTTGAAAGAGCTCAACTGCAATTCCATCACCTCCACTAGCTTTGTTCATAGTGATGTATCTTAAGGCCAACTTAACTTCACATTCCAAGATGTCTGGCTCTAGGTGAGTGATCACACCATCATGCTTATCTGGGTCATGAAGACCTTTTTTGTACATGATTTTTCCTTATGGTTACACATTGGAAATAAAAAAATAGATTCAAAGGATTAGATCTGATATACAGTGTCAGAAGAACTATAGATGGAGGTTCGTAATTTTCTACAGGAAGTGGTCATCAAAACAATTGAAAAAGAGATGCAAGCAGGCAAAATGGTTGTCTGAGGAGGCCTTACAAATATCTGAAAAAAAGAAGCAAAACACAGAGGAGAAAGAGAAACATATATCCAGCTGAATGTCAAGTTTCAAGGAAGAGCAAGGAGAGATAAGAAAGCCTTCTAAAGGGGACAATGCAAAGAAATAGAGGAAAAAAATAGAATGGGAAAGACTTAGTTCAGTTCAGTTCAGTCACTCAGTCATGTTCGACTATTTGAGACCCCATAGACTGCAGCATGCCAGGCTTCCTTGTCCATGACCAACTCCCAGTGCTTGTTTAAACTCATGTCAATTGAGTTGGTGATGCCATCCAACCATCTCATCCTCTGTCATCCCCTTCTCCTCTTGCCTTCAATCTTTCCCCATTGCCAGGGTCTTTTCTAATAAGTCAGTTCTTCAAATTAGTGGCCAAAGTATTGGAGCTTCAGCTTTAGCATCAGTCCTTTCAGTGACTTTTCAAGCTTGATTTCCTTTAGAGTTGACTGGTTTCATCTCCTTACAGTCCAAGGGACTCTCAAGAGTATTCTCCAACACCACAATTCTAAAGCATCAATTCTTCACAGCTCAGCTTTCTTTACGGTCACATCCATACCTGACTACTGGAAAAACCATAGCTTTAACTAGATGGACCTTTGTTGGTAAAATCATGTCTCCACTTTTAATATGCTGTCTAGGTTTGGGAAGATCCCCTGAGAAGGAAATGGCAACCCATTTCAGTATTATTGCCTGGAGAATTCCATGGACAGAGGGGCCTGGTGGGCTATGGTCCATGGGGTCACAAAGAGTCAGACATGACTGAGCAAGCAACATGCACTTCTAGGTTTGCCATAGCTTTTCTTCCAAGGAGTAAGTGGTCTTTTAATTTCATGGCTGTAGTCATATCTGGAGTGATTTTGGAGCCCAAGAAAATAAAGTCTTTCACTGTTTACATTGTTTCCATATCTATTTGCCATGAAGTGATGGGACCAGAAGTCATGATCTTAGTTTATTTTGAATGTTGACTGGACATATCTTCAAGAAAATCAGAGACACCAAAGGAAAATTTCATGAAAAGATGGGCACAAAAAAGACAGAAATGATAAGGACCTAAGAGAAGCAGAATAAATTAAAAAGAGGTGGCAAGAATACACAGAAGAACTGTACAAAAAAGATCTTAATGACCCAGATATCCATGATGGTATGGTCCCTCACCTAGAGTCAGACATCCTGGAGTGTGAAGTCAAGTGGGCCTTAGGAATCATTACTATGAACAAAGCTAGTGGATGTGATGGAATTCCAGCTGAGCTATTTCAAATCCTAAAAGATGATGCTGTTAAAGTGTTTCCCTCAGTATGTCAACAAATTTGGAAAGCTCAGCAGTCGCCACAAGACTGGAAAAGGTTAATTTTCATACCAATCCAAATAAGGGCAAAGTCAAAGAATGTTGAAACTATCACACAATTTTGCTCATTTCTCACATTAGCAAGGTAATGCTCAGAATCCTTCGAGCTAGGCTTCAACAGTACATGAATCAAGAACTTCCAAACATACAAACTGAATTTAGAAAAGGCAGAGGAATCATATGTCAAATAGCCAGCATCTGTTGGATTATAGACAAAGCAAGAGAATTCCAGAAAAGCATCTACTTCTGTTTCATTGAGTATGCAAAAGCTTTTGACTATGTGGATCACAACAAACTGTGGAAATTTCTTAGAGATGGGAATACCAGACCACCTTAACTGCTTCCTGAGAAACCTGTATTCAAGTCAAGAAGTAACAGTTACAACTGAACATGGAACTATCTGTTTCAAAAATTGGCAAAGGAAAGGTGTACATCTGTTTCAAAAATTGGGAAAAGAAGGGTGTACATCAAGGTTGTATATTGTCACCCTGCTTATTTAATTTCTATACAGAATACATCATGTAAAATGTCTGGTTGGTTGACTCACAGAGTGGATTCAAGATTGCCAGGAGAAATATCAATAACCTCAGATATACATATGCCACCATCCTAATGGCAGAAAGTAAACAGGAACTAAAGAGCCTCTTGATGAAGGTGAAAGATGAGAGTGAAAAACCTGACTTAAAACTCAACATTCAAAAAACGAAGATCATGGCATCTGATCCGATCACTTCATGGTAAGTAAGTCGATGGGTAAAAAATGGAAACAGAGACAGACTTTATTTTCTTTGGCTCCAAAATCACTGTAGCCATAAGATTAAAAAATTCTTGCTACTTGGAAGAAAAGCTATGACAAAACTAGACAGTGTATTAAAAGGCAGAGACATTACTTTGCCTACAAAGTTCATATAGTTAGAGCTATAGTTCTCCCAATAGTCATGTACAGATAGATGTGAGTTGGACCATAAAGAAGGCTGAGCACAGGAAACTGAGGATTTCAAGCTGTGCTACTGATGAAGACTCTTGAGAGTCCCTTAGACAACAAGGAGTTCAGACCAGTCAATCCTAAAGGAAATCAACCGTGAATATTCATTGAAAAGACTGATGCTGAAGCTCCATTCCTTCGGCCACCTGGTTCACAGAGCCAGATCATTGGAAAAGACTCTGATGCTTGGAAAGATTGAAGGCAGGAGGAGAAGGGGGTGACAGAGGATGAGATGGTTGCATGGCATCATCAACTCAATGCAAATGAATTTGAAAACTCCAGGAGATAGTGAATGGCATGGAAGCCTGCCTGGCATGCTGCAGTCCATGGGGTCTCAAAGATTTGGCCATGATTGAGAGACTGAACAATGTCAAGCATCTTTTCATATGCCTATTGGCCATCTGTATGTCTTTTTTGGAGAAATGTCTATATAGGCCTTCTGTTCATTTGGTGGTGGTGGTGGTTTGTTTTTGTTCTTTTTTTTTTTTTTACATTTAGCTTTACTAATTGTTTGCATATTTTAGAAATTAATCTCTTTTTGGTAGCATTGTTTTCAAGTATTTTCTCCCAGTCCATAAGTTGTCATTTCATTTTATTTATGGTTTCCTTCACTATGCAATAGCTTTTAAGTTTAATTAGGTGCCATTTGCTTATTTTTGTTTTTATTTCCATTACTCTAGCAAACAGTTCCAAAAAAGTATTTCTGCAATTTATGTCAAAGAGTGTTCTTCCTATGTTTTCCTCTGGGAGTTTTATAGTAACCAGACTTACATTTAGGTATTTAATCCATTTTTAATTTATTTTCATATATGGTGTTAGAGAATGTTCAAATTTTATTTTATGTGTAGCTGTCCAGTTTTCCCAGCACCACTTGTTGAAGAATCTGTTTTTTATCTGTGTATATTTTTACCGCCTTTGTCATAGATTGTTGTGTTGTGCTTAGTCACTCAGTCATATCCAACTCTTTGCGACCCCATGGACTGTATGTAGTCCACCAGGCTCCTCTGTCCATGAGGATTCTCCAGGCAAGAATATTGGAGTGGGTTGCCATGCTGCCCTCCAGGGGATCTTCCCGAGGTAGGCATCAAGCCCAGGTCTCACACTGCAGGTAGATTCTTTACCATTTGAGCCACCAGGGAAGCCCTGTCATAGGTTAACTGACCATAAACACAGCAGTTTATTTCTAGGCTTTCTATCTTGTTCTATTGATTTATGTGTCTTTTTTTGGTGCAGTACCAAACTCTTTTGATTATTGTAGCTTTGTAGTAAAGTTTGGAGTCAGGAAGCTTTTTTCTCCAGCTCTGTTCTGCTTTCTCATAATTGTTTCAGCTATTCAGTGTCTTTGTGTTTCTGTAAAAAATTATTTATTTATTTATTTTTGGCTCCACTTCTGAGAAAAATGTCTATGGCAATTTGATAGAGGTTGCATTGAATCTGTAGATTACCTTGGGTTGCTTCACACTGGTCAGAATGGCCATCATCAAAAAGTCTACAAACATTAACTACTACAGAGGGTATGGTGAAAAGGGAAAAATCCCACATAATGGGTGGGATGTAAATTGATACAGCAACTATGGAAACAGTATGGAGGTTCTTATCTCTGGAAAATATGAAAATTCTAATTCAAAAAGATATATGCACCCCAATGTTCATAACAGCATTATTTGCAATAACCAAGACATGGGAGCAACCTGAATCCATTGACAGAGAATAGATAAAGAAGATGTGACATATACATAAAATGGATTATTACTCAGCCATAAAATGGAATGAAATGATGCCATTTGCAGCAACATGGATAGACCAAGAGATAAATATACTAAGTGAAGTAAGTCACACAGTGAAAGGTAAATATACAATATCACTTTAGATATCTGGAATCCAATAATAATAATAATAATACTAATAATGATACAAAAGAACTTATTTACAAACAGAAATAGACTCACAGACATTGAAAGCAAACTTATGGCTACCAAAGGGGAAAGGGGGAGATAAATTAGAAGTTTAGGATTAACAGATGCACACTACAGTATAAAAAGTAAACAACAGGACCTACTGTATAGCACAGGGAACTATATTCAGTACCTTACAATAACCTGTCATGAAAAAGCATCAGAAATACATAACTGAATCATGTTGTTGTATACCTGAAACATGGTAACTAAGCTGTATTTCAATTTAAAAGTAAAATAAAAATAAATTAAAAATAAAATATGTATTTTGAAAAATGATGTTCTAGGTTACTTGAGTATCCTTCAGTGTCACTCTGCATATGGTCAATATAAGAAAACATTTCTACTGCAAATAATTTTGTAAGGCATTCCAGCTAGAAATTGCTAGAAGGAAATATTGCTAAAAGGATAAAATGTTGGTACAGTAACATTGCCACATTAATTATAACAAATGTTTATCTTCCTGCCTTTATTTACTTACTTATGATTTGATTATTCAAGAAACAGATTTTCTAGATGCATAAACTAAGAATGAATTTATGGATCAATCTAAGAATTTGATTATTACTGTGTGTGCAACTTTTACTTCAAAGAAAAGAACCAAATTTGTACATGCAAGCTAGTTGTAATATCTTGAAGCAAAGACTATTTTCATAGCACATTACATAATAGACTAGGTGTGAAATTAGTTTTATGGTGGATGGATACCCTGAAGGTTGTTAGCTTTTTATTATGTACAGCTCTTTGTACACTGGATGTATTAGCATTTCTTCTTACAGATAACACAATTAATATGTTTAAATGAATGATTAACTCTTAAAGTGCACTTCAGCCTTCCTAGGTACCCAAACACTAATTCCACTTTTATTTTGGAACTATAACTTAAAAAGAGATTTTCTCCGGGTTCAGTCACACATGTATTTTGGATAATTGAAGGAATGAAGTGAAAATAGGAAAGGTCACATTGTCCAAGTGAAGTATTATGAGAAAACAGACATAAAACTGTATAATCACTTCATGATTTGAATCTAGTTTAGTGTATTTTGTGTGTGATGAACTCTAAGTTGAAATGACTAAACTGAACTAGAAACATCTGTATGAACTGATTTAGCACTAAACAATTGAAGGCCATCTATATTTTTCTTTTCTCCAAATTGAGCATTTAGTCTAGTGCATTACAATGGTAACTAAAAAAGATAAACAGAAATGTACTTCTCTTACTCATAGATTTTTTTTGAGGGGCTATTGAATCTAATTTTGTTTGCTTGCTTTTATTCAAAGGTGACAATAGGAACTATGTGAAATTAAAATGTTTATTTCTTTTACAGTTTAGTAAATGTCAAAGAATTAATAAAGCTGTGTTTTAAAGTATAAATATAACCAATCCCAATGTTTTCTATTTGTGGGTCTTGTAAACATTTGGCACATAGGTATAAGAATTAGGTATATTCCATTCTAGAATGCCCTGATAGTGGATGCTATTATATTCCTAAAGTTTATCTACAAAGTAGCCCATTTATTTAAGGAATTGGGAAAGAGATTATGCAGATGTGTACCATCATGACTATATATGCTATTGAAATATATGCCATTAAATTAAATCCAGCTCTCATCTCTCTTTAACATCATTCACATACAATTTTCTGTAAATAAGTCATATATGTGGTCAGAAAAAAATTATTTTCTTAGGCAGTTTTTCCAATATAGTGTATAATCTTTACTATCTTTTCAATCATCTTACAGGAAGATTCAAAAGTTTGGGGCACTCAAAATATATTTTATTTAGACACCAGGCAACCAGAGAATTATTTCGATCCACTCTCATATATCTACGTTTTCATTCATTTAAAAACATCACTTATCATATTATTACCATAATTAAAAAAGCCACATAGGAGGAATAACTAAAGCTCATTTAATTCTTAATTTGCATCAGTCAGCTGAAACAAATTCTTCAGGTAAATTGTCTAATTATTCATCAAGAATTAGAAATACATATTATAAATGATTTGATTTTATATATAAAACAACTGAGACTTACTGAGGTGAAGTAACTTGTCAAAAATGACATGACAACTATGTGGTAGGAAAAGATATAAAATCTTTAACAAACAGTATTATATTGATATGAATGTAAACTTAAAGTGAAAAGTCCAACAGAAAAGAGAGTAGTAAAGAAATAAATAGGAAAGTTACCAAAAAGAAAAAATAAGATTCACTGTACTTCTTTGGGTAAGTTTTATTTCTACTTGAAATAGTTCACTTTTTAAATATCATGCAATTAAAGGATAAGCAGAAAAATAAATGTAATGTTCAAAAATATATAAACATATATTTAAGAGGGTCAGTTAAATATTATGTATATAAGCAACTTCTGTTTATACAGTTTGAGAGTAATGTTGGTAATAACTCCCCAAAGTAAGAATGTAATTATTTGTGTTGTCTGAAATGAACTTTTATATATACAATATTCACTAAAACAATATGCCAGAATTATGCTTTAAAGTGTAATAGTAGGAATAACCTAATTTAATTTGAAATATTATATTAGGATAATCATAGTATCAGTACAGAACATGAACACTTTTTAATGTACTTTCTTAAGTTCCAAGTCCACCTGTCAACAATAAACTACAGAAGTAAGCGACCATATAAAATTTATGTAGACTATTGTACTCGATCATTTTTCTAGATCTTTAGTTGCATCAGTTAATTTGCTTGCAAGCCACAGAAACCAGTTTTGTCCAACTGAAGCCAAAGAGATTGGTTGGAAACATATCAAATGTATCTTAAGAAATTAACAGCTTTTAATAGAGGACCATTCACCTAAGTCAGAGAAGTCAATGGCAACCCACTCCAGTACTCTTGCCTGGAAAATCCCATGGATGGAGGAGCCTGGTAGGCTGCAGTCCATGGAGCCACAAAGAGCTGTGCACGACTGAGCGACTTCACTTTGACTTTTCACTTTCATGCATTGGAGAAGGAAATGGCAACCCATTTCAGTGTTCTTGTCTGGAGAATCCCAGGGACCAGGGAGCCTAGAGGGTTGCCATCTATGGGGTCGCACAGAGTCAGACACCACTGAAGCAACTTAGCAGCAGCAGCAGCATTCACCTAAGTGTTAAGAGCATAGCAAATTCCTACTTTGAGTGCCTCTGATAGAACTGATGCTCCTCAGTGGGAAAGAGAGTAGGACTACTTATTGATTAAAAAGTTTCATAAACACTGTGTTTCATAAGGAAAGGCTCTTTTGCCAAATGAAAATCATGAAAGGATTAGGTTAGTGTATGTAATGCACATATTAGTTAGTCAATATATCTACTCATCTAAACGTATTTTTTTTCAAAATATTTTTCCCACTTAAAAGTAACACAGCTAGTCTACTATTAAGCATTTCTTATGCATTGTGCATTTGGTGACAAGAAAATCATCTTTAAAATGAATAGCTATGAGGAATGTGAAAACTATGTCTTCTCTGTTAAATAACTATATCTGTATGTTTATTTCAAATAAATTTTAATGTTTACTGAAATTTCTGATAATATCTAACCATAAATATGATGTTCAACACTTTGAGTTTCAGAGCTGTAAACCCTGTGATCTAGTATTATTTTTTTTCTCAATTTGATACCACTGTCATATCTATGAGAACATATTGGGTTGTGTAGGCTTGTTTTTTTGTTTCTTGTTCTCTAATATATGCTTAGTTTCCTTCAGGTTATAACATGCTTCATATCATATAAGCATATATATATACACACACACAGAGATACATAATATGAGCTTCCCTGGTGGCTCAGACAGTAACGGATCCACTTGCAATGTAGGAGACCAGGGTTCGATCCCTGAGTTGGGAAGATCCCCTGGAGGAGGACATGGCAACCCACTCCAGTATTCTTGCCTGGAGAATCCCCATGGACAGAGGAGCCTGGCAGGCTACAGTACACAGGGTCACAAGAAATCAGACATGACTGAGCAACTAAGCACATAGTACATATATAATATATATTAGTTAAGTATTCAATCAACTAACTAATAAGAAAGGATTTGATTAACTTGAATATCATATATCATGTGTATAATATAAAACCGATTTAATGGCCAATGGCATCCCTGTTGGCTCAGATGGTAAAGAATCTGCCTGCAGTGCAGGAGCCCCAGGTTTGATCCCTGGGCTGGGAAGATACTCTAGAAGAGGGAAAGGCAACTCACTCCAGTATTCTCCCCTGGAGAATTCCATGGACAGAGGAGCCTTTTGGGCTACGGTCCATGGGGTTGCAAAGAGTTGGACATGAATGAATGACTAAGACACACACACACACACACATACACATAATGGCCAAACCTAGCTTTTAGGTTTCATCTAGACTACATCCTTATGAATGTCAAAGGAGTATATAAAAATCAATTACCCTTTCTCAGAAATATACTGAAAATTGCAAATCATATAGATTATAATTACTGTAAATTTTATTTCACTTCTAGAAGATAGTAGCTTAAAATTTTTTAATGATTTCACAAATCTATTTAGAGGTTTATTGTGTGAGAAGAAAACTAAGCTTGCCATTATCATTCCTAGCTTAAGTCTTAGCAGTAACATACAATGTTCAGGGTGCAGTACATTTTAGGACTATAAAAATAATAAATATTTATTTGAAATTACCATCTCTGGGGTAAAGTATTTTAAATAATGTGAGGTTTAGTGTTTCTTTTGCTCATTTAATCATAAATAATTTAAGGTAACAAGTTCCATATTATTACCTCAATTCAGCTTCTGTTTATGAGAAAGTGTGAACAAAACGTAAAGCTTTGATACTGAAACAGAAGAAACAGAACAACTATAAACTTTCTTTTATTAAGTTCAGAATGTTTATCTGAAATTAATACAATAATTCTGCTTCATTTACCTGGCATCATGGTGAATAAGCTATTTCACAAACATGAATTATCCAAATGAAATTCTCCCGGTTACTAACTAACAGAAGCTTTCATTATAACTGTTCTGTTAGAAATCTTTCAATAACTTATGACACACTTTTCTGACTCATTTTATAGTAGAGTGAATACAATTTAGTTGTTTCTTGTTGATTCAATCAATCATTTTAATATTCATTTTTATTCAACAATCATTTATTAAATTCCCACTAATTCAAAATCTGCAAAGGACTGGGACTAAAAGGATGGATCTGAAACATTAATTACCTGCTAAAAGTCCCTGGGATCATAGGTAGCTACAGTAGTTTTGCTTTCTCTTGTAAGTGACCCTCTTATGAAGAATTTTTCCTTCAGATTCCTTCAAGGTTCTGCATAGTTGCTCCTCAATCTTGGCATAAACAAAAACACTATTTTTAAAAATTTATGTGCAATGAGTTTTCCCTGAAAACTGAAATCCCATCTTGACCCTATACCTAGGATTCTTTTGTAGTTTCCAGAAACACCTAGGTTATGGACACATTAGTTTATAAATGCTGTTATGAAGTCAATATATTAAAAAGTAGTACATTGTGTAGATTTATTTTCCCTTCTCTTAGATGTCCTGTTAACTTTTATTCAGGAATTCCATATTTATAATGGATCTTCTCCCACATTAAATAAGAAAGTCATTATAATTTATGTCTGCCCAATCATTTTAGTAATCTTCATCTTATATATTGTCTACAACAGGGTAATTAAGCATTTGACATTCTGTCATATCCCCTTGTTATGAGCCTACAATGCAAAAATCAAAAAGATAACAGTTTTGAAAGTCCTTTATAGCTGAAAAGTGAAAGTGTTAGTTGCCTCTGACTCTTTATGACCCCATGGGCTGTAGTCCACCAGGCTCCTCTGTCCATGAGATTTCCCAGGCAAGAATGCTGGAGTGGGTCACCATTCCTTTTTCCAGGGGATCTTCCTGACCCAGGGATTGGACCGGGGTCTCCTGCACTGCAGGTGGATACTTTACCATCTTAGTCACCAGGGAAGCCCTTATAACTGGTACTATGGATAAAGTGAAAGTGAAAGTGAAGTCGCTCAGTCCTGTCCGACTCTTTGCGACCCCATGGACTGTAGCCTACCAGGCTCCTCCCTCCATGGAATTCTCCAGGCAAGAGTACTGGAGTGGGTTGCCATTTCCTTCTCCAGGGGATCTTCCCGACTCAGGGAACGAACCCGGGTCTCCTGCATTCCAGGCAGACACTTTAACCTCTGAGCCACCAGGGAAGCCCACCATGGATAAAGGTCAGGCTCAAATAACTTTATGCACCATAATTATCTGTAGAGACGTTGCTTTGGCCTTTTTGTGTTTTTGTTTTTTCTGAAGTTGGCATACAGTGTCTTGTTTCTGTTTTTTTTTTTTTTTCCCATTTGAGAGAGAGTTAGTTGCAACAGCAAAGGCACCTTGATTTTAGGCGGTTACAACGGTGGCATTTTCCTGACTTCTGGAGTACTATATCTAAACTAAGGTTGTGTACTGATACTTGTATTCCATTAGCAGCCTGTGATTCTTCACTGAGTGAGCTCTGCAATGGCTAGTTAGTAACTTGTGAATGCCCAGCTCAGGCAGTTTCTCTAGCTCCTGTAATGGTTTGATAAACATTAATTTACTCTCTGCTTAAAATCATTCTAGGTTTGTATTTGCTGTACTGAATCCTGATTGGCATTCCCCAAATTTCATATCTCTTAAGAAATATGAAGAAAATAGATACCGTATGAATACATGAGCTTTCCAGCAACTAGTTTCCAAGTCTAGTAGGTTTATTTTTATTTATTTTACATCTATGTGTCTTTAAAATTCTATTATATTTGGTTCATTCATATACTGCAGATGGATTAAAACTTAAATTGCAACTTTAATTCAAAAGCAGCTGTTACTAAAAAGTAAAAAAAAAAAAATTGAGAAAATATTCTCCTAGGAAAGAAAGGGATAGCTTGTTGGTACTGGTAGGCACAAGGGGTAAAGAAATGAAAATTTGAAATGTAGGGCAGAAAACTTCAGAATAACTTTCAATCCACCAGTTCACTGAAAATTCTGAACAGCTAAGGCCCCACCCTCCCTGTGAAACTGAAAACTCTACAGTCCATGCTGTCTCAAATATCAGACATGACTGATCATACAAACACACATTCTAGCAGAAGGGGAAAAGGAAATCCATGAATGGGGAGCCAATGACCTTATAGAACTGGAAAAGAACTTCAGGGAATACGAAAAAGCAAGGTAAGAGGACATCAATTAAGACTATATTTGAAGTGCACATAGATTGGACATATATGTAAAAATCTATGTAAGTTTTGTTACCTTACCTCTATTGTTTTTTTTTTTTACATTTTTTTTTGAAATTTACAGTGTCTTTTTAAAAAATTTTACTTTTTTTAATTTTAATTTTTATTTTTACTTTATTTTACTTTACAATACTGTATTGGTTTTGGGATACATTGACATGAATCTGCCACGGGAGTACATGAGCTCCCAAACATGAACCCCCCTCCCACCTCCCACCCAACATCATCCCTCTGGATCATCCCCGTGCACCAGCCCCAAGCATCCTGCATTGAACATAGACTGGTGATTCATTTCTTACATGATAATATACATGTTTCAATGCCATTCTCCCAAATCATCCAACCCTCTCTCTCTCCCTCAGAGTCCAAAAGTCTGCTCTACACATCTGTGTTTCTTTTGCTGTCTTGCATACAGGGTCATTATTACCATCTTTCTAAATTCCATATATATGTGTTAGTATACTGTATTGGTGTTTTTCTTTCTGGCTTACTTCATTCTGTACAATCGGCTCCAGTTTCATCTATCTCATTAGAACTGATTCAAATGTATTCTTTTTAATAGCTGAGTAATATTCCATTGTCTATTGGGTTTTTTTAATGTTTTATTCCTACCTGAATTTGACCAAAACTGACATAATATCAATTTCCTGGGTCCTTTAGTAACTAGGAGCAGAGATCAAATTCCAGATCTCAGAAGACCAAATTTGCTAAAATAATCCATTACAACCATAATAGATATCAAAATTTGTGATAAACATCCATGAAAATAAGTTAGTAGTTAGTTTGGTGTTTAGAGAATGAATAAATGCTCGCAAATTGATCAGAGATAATGAATGGCCTTATTGGAAGCTGAAGCACATTGATGTTTGTTGAGAAACGTAAGGGCCGAGGAGCCCTGAATCTTCTTGAGAACTGTCCATATTGAACTGTCACTAAAGTAATGTGTGTGTGTGTGTGTGCTCAGTTGGGTCTGACTCTTTGTGACCCTATTGACTGTAGTCTGACAGGCTTCTCTGTCCATGGGATTCTCCAGGCAAGAATACTGGAGTGGGTTGCCATTTCTTCCTCCAGGGGACCTTCCTAGACCAGGGATTGAACCCGTGTCTCCTGTGCTTCCTGCATTTGCAGGTGGATGCTTTACCACTGAGCCACCTGGGAAGCCACTAAAGTAATAGGGATACTTAAAGGAATTTTATATTATTTTGTTCTACTTTTGCTTTTGTTTATATATATATGTATATTATCCAGTTTAAGTTTCTTTTTAGTATTTGAAAGCAATGTGTTAAATATGTAGGACATTTTGTTTTACTTTTCCTTTATTCAATTAACACTAAAACACATAGGCAAATGTGGTATGTGGAAGAAAAATGTAAATATGCACAGAGATGGCTAAATTTACATCAGCTCCAAAGTTGTATATATTCAATGTGCACAACCTGATGAGTGTGGAGATAAATATGCATCCATGGAAACATTACCACCATTAAGTCCATAAACATATCCATCACCTCCTAAGGCTCCTCCTGCTCCTAATATTATTATTATTATTTGTAGTGTAACAACATTTAACATAAGATCTATCCTCTGATCAAATGTTAAATATATGATGCTTGAATCAAATATTCTTGTCAGAGACCTCCTCACACCAATTTCTTTTCCATAACACTTTCAATTAAATGACATAAATGAGAACATATTCCATAAATTTCTCTTTGTGGAATAATATCTCATATGAGGATCTGAACACTGTACTCCATCATTGCACTGATTCATTACTTTTGCTTAAAAATTCTTATAAGTATCATTTGACTTGGGCAGACACTCAGTCTGAATTCAGGAAGATTACATTGAAGATGTAAGCCTAGAAATAAAAGCACAGAGTTTAATTAAAATCATGGATTAGGAATGACGATGAGGTTATTAAACTAATGTGAATGTGTTACTGAATGTCTCTGAATTTGACTCAATCACTGAACTTGTTTTCTAAGATGTTTTATTATAATTTGTGATAGAGATTTGGAAGAAGATGTTAAAGTAGAGGTATAAATTCAACACATTGTAGAGAAACAATCCAAAGACCCAGAAACCAACAGCCAATAGTACAGTTTGGAATGAAAGAAAAAAAAAAAATACTTGTTGAATATTAATTTAGAAGGAGTGACCTTTTGCCAGGACAGGGAAAAGAACATTTCCACATTGCTCAAAGCAACATATTATTATGCAATGAAGCTGAGAGGGAAGTCTCATGTCAGTGTTTTGGGATTTATGCACAGATAAGGTGTAGATAGTTGGAATGTTGTTAGAAATTAAAGCAATATGAAAAGACTCACATATAAAGCAGATATTAATAACTTTTGAAGGAGACAAGAGAAAATGAAAAGTATAGGGAAGTTACAAACAAGGTGAATATGATATATTATTGTACCTGAATATTTTTTGCATGTTACTGAACATTTTGATATCCACCTTTCTATGAGAAAGCATTTATAAAAAGGTTTTGTAAATGTTTGAAGAATCCATTCAAATCTAAATTATAATGAAACAATATTTAAAATTAAATTTGAAATATTTTGTGAAAGCTTTACAAAAAAGAAACATTTTTTATAAGTACTACATTCATATTATCCAACATTTTCTTATTAATCTGTTAAGCCTTATATTTCAGCAGAAATCATCAGGACCTATTTTGGGGGTAACTAATAACTAACTTTTGACAATTATACCAGTTATTTTCTCAGTATGTCTTCAGTTCAGTTCAGTTCAGTCACTCAGTCAAGTCCGACTCGTTGAGACCCCAAGAATTGCAGCATGTCAGGCCTCCCTGTCCATCACCAACTCCCAGAGGAGTTCACCCAAACTCATGTCCATCGAGTCGGTGATGCCATTCAGCCATCTCATTCTCTGTCGTCCTCTTTTCCTTCTGCCCCTAATCCCTCTCAGCATCAAGGTCTTTTGCAATGAGACAACTCTTTGCATGAGGTGGTCAAAGTATTGGAGTTTCAGCTTTAGCATAATTCCTTCCAATGAACACCCAGGACTGATCTCCTTTATGATGGACTGGGTGGGTCTCCTTGCAGTCCAAGGGACTCTCAAGAGTCCTCTCCAGCACCACACTTCAAAAGCATCAATTCTTTGGTGCTCAGTTTTCTTCACAGTCCAACTCTCACATCCATACATGACTACTGGAAAAACCATAGCCTTGACTAGATGGACCTTAGTCGGCAAAGTAATGTCTCTGCTTTTGAATATGCTATCTAGGTTGGTCATAACTTTCCTTCCAGGAAGTAAGCGTCTTTTAATTTCATGGCTGCAATCACCATCTGCAGTGATTTTGAAGCCCAGAAAAATAAAGTCTGACACTGTTTCCACTGTTTCCCATCTATTTCCCATGAAGTGATGGGACCGGATGCCATGGTCTTTGTTTTCTGGATGTTTTGCTTTAGGCCAACTTTTTTGCTCTCCTCTTTCACTTTCATCAAGAGGTGCTTTAGTTCCTCTTCACTCTCTGCCATAAGGGTGGTGTCATCTGCATATCTGAGGTTATTGATATTTTTCCTGGCAATCTTGGTTCCAGCTTGTGCTTCTTCCAGCCCAGCGTTTCTCATGATGTACTCTGCATATAAGTTAAATAAGCAGGGTGACAATATTCAGCTTTGACGTACTCCTTTTCCTATTTGGAACCAGTCTGTTGTTCCATGTTCAGTTAGAGATGTAGATATTTTGGTTGCCCTTATAATTTATATGCTGATGTTGTCTACCTTCAGATAAGCTTAGGTAATGTATAACATATGACACAATCTTATGACACATATAAAAACACATGAGAGTTGATTCTGGAGACAACTAGAGTCTTGTGGGTCCTTTGGCCACGGATAACTCTTGTTTTATTATAAACTTCAATGAAAGGTGCCATGCAGGGAGTTAATTAAAGTTTTAGGCTAAAAGTTTCTGGGAATTCTAAACATGATTAAATTAATATTTTGTTTTAAAAAAGTTACTGGCATTTTATCTATTTGTTTTGAATTTTCCAAATGGAGTTAGATATTTCTCATGAATCTTAAAAAAAAAAAAAAAAAGGTAGTGGATTTTTTCCCCACCCATCCTTGTTTATTGGATTGGTATCTTACCATGAACAGTATGAAAAGGCATAAGGGTATGACACTGAAAGATGAACTTCCCAGGTTGGTAGGTGCCCAATATGCTACTGGATATCAGTGGAGAATTATATCTGAGGTTATTGATATTTCTCTATTTCTCCCAGCAGTCTTGATTCCAGCTTGTGCTTCATCCAGCCCAGCATTTCGCATGATGTGCTCTGAATATAAGTTAAACAAGCAGGATGACAATATACAGCCTTGACATATTCCTTTTCCTATTTGAAACCAATCTGTTGTTCTATGTCCAGATCTGTTGTTTCCTGACCTGCATACTGATGTCACAAAAGGCAGGTCTGGTGGCCTGGTATTCCCATCTCTTTCAGAATTTCCAACAGTTTCTTGTGATCCACACAGTCAAAGGCTTTAGCATTGTCCATAAGGCAGTAGTAGATGTTTTTCTGGAACTCTCTTGCTTTTTTGATGATCCAACTGATTTTGTCAATTTGATCTCTACTTCCTCTGCCTTTTCTAAATCTAGCTTGAACATCTGGAAGTTCACTGTTCACATACTGTTGAAGCCTGACTTGAAGAATTTTTAAGATTACTTTACTAGCGTGTTAGATGATTGCAATTGTGTGGTAGTTTAATATTCTTTGGCATTGCCTTTTTTTGGGATTAGAATGAAAACTGACTTTTTCCAGTCCTTTGACCACTGATGAATTTTCCAGATTTGCTGGCATATTGAATGCAGCAGTGTCTCAGTATCATCTTTTAGGATTTGAAAGAGCTTAACTGGAATTCCATCACCTCCATTAGCTTTGTTCATAGTGATGCTTCCTAAGGCCCATTTCACTTCACATTCCAGGATGTCTGTCTCTAGGTGAGTGATCACACCATTGTGATTATCAGGGTCATGAAGATCTTTTGTTTTTGAACTGTGGTGTTGGAGAAGACTCTTGAGAGTCCCTTGGACTTCAAGGAGATTCAACGAGTCCATCCTAAAGGAAATCAGTCCTGGGTGTTCATTGGAAAGATTGATGCTGAAGCTGAAACCCCAATACTTTGGCCATCTTATGAGAAGAATGGATTCATTGGAAAAGACCCTGGGGCTGGGAAAGATTGAAGGCAGGAGGAAAAGGGGACAACAGAGGATGAGATGCTAGATGCCATCACCGACTCAATGGACACGAGTTTGAGTAAATTCCAAGAGTTGGCAATGGACAGGGTGACCTGGCATGCTGCAATCCGTGGGGTCACAAAAAGTCAGACACTACTGAGTGACTGAACTGAACTGAACTGAAAGAACAGCAAGGGAGATAAGAAAGCCTTTGTCAGTGATCAGTGCAAAGAAATAAAGTAAAGCAATAGAATGGCAGAGACTAGAGATTTCTTCAAGTAAATTAGAGATACCAAGGGAACATTTCATTCAATGATGAGCACAATAAAGAACAGAACTGGTATGAACCTAACAGAAGCAGAAGATATTAAGAAGAGGTGGCAAGAATACACAGAAGAACTGTACAAAAAAGAGCTTCATGTCTCAGATAATCACGATGGTATGATCACTCACCTAGAGCCAGACATCCTGGAATGTGAAGTCAAGTGGGCCTTAGAAAGCATCACTACAAAAAAAGCTAGTGGAGGTGATGGAATTCCAGTAGAGCTGTTTCAAGTCCTGAAAGATGATGCTGTGAAAGTGCTGTACTCAATATGTCAGCAAATTTGGAAAACTCAGCAGTGGCCACAGGACTGGAAAAGGTCAGTTTTCATTCCAATCCAAAAGAAAGGCAATGCCAAAGAATGTTCAGACTACTGCACAATTGCACTCATCTCACATGCTAGTAGAGTAATGCTCAAAATTCTCCAAGCCAGGCTTCAGCAGTACATGAACTGTGAACAACTTCCAGCTGTTCCAACTGGATTTAGAAAGGGCACAGGAACCAGAGATCAAATTGCCCAAATCTGCTGGATCATCAAAAAAGCAAGAGTTCCAGAAAAAACATCTACTTTTGCTTTACTGACTACCCCAAAGCCTTTGAACATGTGGATCACAACAAACTGTGGAAAATTCAGAAAGAGACTGGAATACCAAACCATCTGACCTACTTTGAGAAATTTGTATGCAGGTCAAGAAGCAACAGTTAGAACTGGACATGGAACAACAGACTGGTTCCAAATAGGAAAAGGAGTATGTCAAGGCTGTATATTGTCACCCTGCTTATTTAACTTATATGCAGAGTTCATCGTGAGAAATGCTGGGCTGGATGAAGCACAAGATGGAATCAAGATTGCCAGGAGAAACATCAATAACTCAGATATGCAGATGACACTACCGTTATGGCAGAAAGTGAAGAAGAACTAAAAGAGCCTTTTGATGAAAGTTAAAGAGGAGAGTGAAAAAGTTGGCTTAAAACTCAACATTCAGAAGGCTAAGATCATAGCATCTGGTCCCACCACTTCATGGCAAAGAGACTGGGAAACAATGGAAAAAATGAGAGACTTTATTTTGGGGAGGCTCCAAAATCACTGCACATGGTGACTGCAGCCACGAAATTAAAAGACATTTGCTCCTAGAAGAAAAGCTATGACTAACCCAGACAGCATATTTTAAAGCAGAGACATTACTTCATCAACAAAGGTCTGTCTAATCAAAGGTATGGTTTTACCAGTAGTCACTTATGGATGTGAGAGTTGGAAAATAAAGAAAGCTGAGAGCCAAAGAATTGATGCTTTGAACTGTGGTGTTGGAGAAGACTTTTGAGAGTCCCTTGGAGTACAAGGAGATCCAGCTTGTCAATCCAAAAGGAATTCAGTGCTAAATGTTCATCCAAAGACTGATGCTGAAGTTGAAACTCCAATACCTTGGCCACCTGATGCAAAGAAGTGACTCATTGGAAAAGACCCTGGTGCTGGGTATGATTGAAGGTGGGAGAGAAGTGGTCAACAGAGGATGAGATGGCTGGATGGCATCATTGACTTGATGGACATGAATTTGAGTATGCTTCAGGAATTGGTGATGGACACAGAAGCCTGGCGTGCTGTATTCCATGGTGTCGCAGAGTCGGACAGACTGAGTGACTGAACTGTACTAAGCTTACCTTACAAATAGATAAGAAAGAAAAAACATACCCTCAGTCCTTAAAATATGATAAATATGAATTCATCCGGACTTATGATTAATTACACTACCATTTAATCCAAGTTTTTGTTTTTATGCATCTCTGACAATTAAAAGGGAGCAAAATGCTATTAACTTATACCTGGTTAGCTAAGTTTTATATCTATTCAGATATACTGTAAGATATATCATATTCTATAAATGAATAATATTATGTAGTAAAAATGTGAGTTAATGGAAAAAAAGCTCATTCTTTGTTATCAGCTAATTTAAATGATGTCTCTCTGTGTCCATTTATTATCCATTAATCTCATGTTTCTTCCATGCTAAGCATAGTCTCCTCAGTTGAGGGGCCTGTAGTTTAGTAAAGATAGAAAAATAAATAAATGGTCAGTTTTATGGGAATGAGATGAATGCTGTGAGGAGAAAAGTTATAAGAAAAAACAAAAAGGTTATGGGTAGGAAATTTGGAATAGCAGCTCTGAAACACTCAAGAATAAGTAGTCAGGTGAAGGCTGCTGAGGATTTGAGAAGCAATAGCTTTTAGAAAACCTTTATAAAGAATATTTTTCCTGAAGACAAACTAATAGCAGCTTTGTCTAAAATTAGAAAGCACACTGATTATACATGTAAGTTATTAATTATCTACAGATTTTCTCTTAACCCTTATTGATGGCTTATAGACATTTTCTCTTTTGATTTCCATCATTAACATGCCAGAGTATTACGTTCCTTGTTTTGTTTAGCAAAGCATTTCCAAAGTTTGCGTTGTGTTTTGTTGCTTTGGTATCAGTGCAACAGTAGAACTGAATTATTCTGAAACTTACATTCTTTTTTTTTTTTTTTTCTTTCATCCTTTGAGGTCAAATAAAAACTAAAACTAAATCTAAGCTTTGTTATTGTTACAGTTTTATTAATGTCATTTTTTATATCTATTATTCATTTTATTTGAGTTATATTTGTCATTGCAGTTGGATATTTTACAATTTATACTCTTGCAAGCACTTAATTTTAGAAAATTTTTTGTTTCATACACTTTATAATTTACCATTCAAACCAGTACATTTTGAGGAGGAAAAAAGGGCAGTATTATTAGTTCAGCTGTGGTGACAAGAGTTATCTTAGATTGTCTGGGCCAAACACCTCATGATACTTCCCAACTCTAAAAAATACTCTTCCTAAAATATGTAACTATTACTTTATATAGAATTTAAATAATCTTTGAAAGAAGGTATGGTTATGTTTTTTTATAATTGAATGATTCATATTCCTTTTAATCAAAGTAGATTTTATTTTTAACTTTATAAAAGGTACCCTTAAATCAGAAAAAGTTGTATAATGAAATATAAACACTATTAATATGAAGGTGGTAAAACTAAATCTTTTGGGGTTAATTTGGGCTTCAGAGAACGTATTTTGTACATAAACTTGTTTTCAAATTTCAAATTCACAACTTCTTAGAAGTGTGCTCTGGAGAAAACACTTTAACTTTATGATGCTAAATTCTTCACTTGTAAAAGAAGGATATCAAGGCCTGTCCTGTTAAATTTCTGTGATGATTACATAAAATATAAAACAATATGCATGGTGCCTTACTTATTACAGAGGTATGGTACATATACTTTCCTTCCTATCATAAATACTAATTTGACAGTGATTTTTAAGTCCAATACACTGATAAATTACATGAGATAATTTTTCTGTATGTTTTTACATTATTTTCAAATATATTTTTAATAGATATATACAAAATAGCATTATCTGTTTTTGAAAGATATCTAAAGTTGTTATTCACTTCTAGCTTTCACTCTTATTTTTGATCTCCAAAGTCAAATGCTTTCTTATTCTCAGTTTGTTTGGACAACTTTTGCAAATGTATTTCACTCTTTGCATTTCCAGACATCTCCCATAAGTAAATATTATTATCTTGAGAATATATAGATTCTCTTGTAGAAATAGAATAATGGGATCCCCTTTTAATTGAATGAAATATGAGATTAAAAATTAGAGTTTGCTTTTAATAGAGAGTAAGATTTCTTTTCAGGAAACTTATAAGGAAAGAAAAAAATCACATGAATCCCAAAACCAGTGTAAATGAGTTATTCTGCAGTTAATTCTGGTACTTCTTTTCAAAAAGTATTTTATAAAAAATAACTTGGATTATACAGTTAATCAGGCTTTGGAGATGGTCACAAATAACTTAGCTATAACAATATTCAGTTTTTTATCAAAAATGAGAAAAAATACTGTAATTCTTCTATTAAATGTAAAGAGATAATGAATTATATATTATCAAATTCTTGTCATGCATTCTTATGCATGCCTTTATGAAATGCACTTTTATTTCCAAAAAAATTAAAGATTCATATAGCATGTCTTTGGATAAATGTGAAAGGTTATAAGATTTGACTACTGTAGGAAAGAATGATAATTTATGTATTGTACTTATTTAGATGTAAGTTATATTACAAGGAAATGATTTACCATCATTAATATGATAATTAGTTACCTAAGGAAACCTGCTGTTCTTCAGCATAAAAATGAAAGCTCATATAGTTAAATTCTGGCATTGAGTATATATTGTTTTTCTCTATAATTTTTTAAATTTATTTAATTGGAGGCTAATTACTTTACAATATTGTGGTGGTTTTCACCATATATTGACAAGAATCAGTCACGGGTGTACAGGTGTCCACCCAGCCTGAACCTTGTCCCACCTCCCTCCCTACCAAGAGTAGGTTTCTGAAAGTGTCTAATACTAAAATGAACTCTTTTCAATCACTTTACTCTTTGAAACCTAGAGCTATTTTATAATCTTGCATAACAGTCATCTAATCACTGTTTCTTCCCTTGTCCACAAGTTCTTGTAATGTTTTATTTATCTGGTGATGCATGTTTAGATCATTCACTAAGAAATTAAATGTTGTGCGATCTTCTCTAATATAACTTGGTTTCATACTCTTGAGCCCAACAATATAACTGATATTTTGTTTCCTTTTCCATAGGAACATTTGTTTGTAGAGCAAGAGAATGAATTTCCTAGAAATATGATGCCAGTTCTCCAATTAAGTCTTATTTTTGCTAGGGGAAAGCTGATGTGATTTAAGATGTATGATGGACTAGGATGTGGAGATGGTAGCAGATTTATGATGCTGTTTAGATGTGAGGAGGATAATTAATCTGAAGGGTAAAAAGTTTAGAGAACTTCTTATATGACTGCAGAGTGAATAAGATTTTGCAGATCATGTAAGGGAAAAGTCCGTATAAAAGGGAATAAGCAAAGCTTTATGAAAGTTTGGGAGAAAGATTCTGTTCTAGGTTTGGGCAAGGTCAAGAAAGAGTTCATTCAGGTAATTTTTAAAGCTAGATAGCAGTCAGTGGGTAAAGATTAAGAGGCAGAATATTAGACACTTCTCCAAGGAAGACATATAGATGGCCAAGAGGCATCTGAAAAGATGTTCAACATTGCTAAATATTAGGGAAATACAAATCAAAACTATCACCTGACACCAGTCAGAACAGCCATCATCAACAAGCCTACAAACAAATGCTGGAGAGGGTGTGGAAAGAAGAGAACCGTCCTCCAGTGTTGGTGGGAATGTTAATTGGTAAAACCACTATGGAGAACAGTATGAAAGTTCCTTACAAAACTAAAAATAGAGCTGCCATATGATCCTGCAGTCCCATTCCTGCCATGTATTGAGAAAAACATGGTCCAAAAGGATACATGCACCTCAATGTAACATTGTAGCATTGTTTACAATAACCATGACATGGAAGAAACCTAAATGTCCATCAACAAAGGAATGGATAAAGAAGATATGGTACTTATTTGCAATGGAATATAACAACCATTAAAAAGTATGAAATAATGCCATTTGTAGCAACATGGATGGACCCAGAGATTCCAATACTGAGTGAAGTGAGTCAGCCAGAGAAAGAAAAATATATATTGCTTATACATAGAATCTAAAAAGAAATGATAGAAATAAATTTGTTTATAAAACAGAAACAAACTCACAGACTTAGAGGATGAACTTTTGGTTACCAGGGAGGGAAGGATGGAGAGAGGGGATAGGGGGTATGGGATTAACATGTACACACTACTACATTTAAAATGGATAAAACCCAATAAAGACCTGCTGTATAGCACAGAGAACTCTGCTCAATGTTATGTGGCAGACTGGATGGGAGGGGACTTTGGGGGAAAATGGATATATGTGTGTGTATATATACATATATGGCTGGGTCACTTTGATTACAACACCTGAAACTATCACAACATTGTTAATCAGCTATACTGCAATATAAAGTAAAAGTTTTTTTTTTTTTTTTTTGTTTTTCTTTTTAAGTGTCAGAATATTCTAGGTATCAGGAATAGGGTGAGCAAAGGAGAAAAGGTACAGAGTGTGGGGCCTGGTTGGAGAATGGCACAAAGCTTGGTGGGGCCTCAGTGTCAGGGACTGGCAGGATAACAAAGGAATGAGAACCATCTTGAGTGCTTAATTTATTTTTGAGCTTATGGGTAATTGAAGTTTGATGGGACAATGAAGCATGTTCCTTGCATTCTATTCACAAACAGCCTTAGCAATGCCTCATGAGCACAGACTCCAATGAACCCACAGTGTGAGGGAGTTCAAGCAAATCTCAGAGCAAGTTTAAGGTAAACAAGTTATGTCCATGACTGAGTAAATGGGGCATTGGAAGCCCCTAGAGAACACACTTTTCATCTGAACTAGAAATGTCTCTGAACACAGAAAGAAGTCAATGGTGTTCTATGAAACAACTGAGAAATCTTATATTATTTTTTTAGCTGTGTAACTTCCTCTATTAACTAACTTCTTAAGTTGAAAATGAAGTGAACTAAAAAGATAAGTTTACTCATAATTTCTTTTTCTTTCAATCATTCCTTTTTCTTAAGTACCAGCATGTAGAGTATAGGTAGAATATGCATGGATCAAGAAGTGAAATGTAAACATCTCAGTTTATTTTGCACAGTGTTTCTACTCTTCTACTAGGAACAAAAGAAATATGCATGTGTTGAAAGTGTTAATCACTCAGTTGTGTCTGACTCTTTGTGACCCCATGGACTGTAGCCTACCAGGCTCCTCAGTTCATGGAATTCTCCAGACAAGGATACTGGAGTGGGTAGCCATTCCCTTCTCCAGAGGAACTTCCCAACCCAGGGATCAAAACCAGGTCTTTCATGTTGCAAGCAGATTCTTTACCATCTGAGCAACCAGGGAAGCCCCAGACATGCATGCCCTAGCTACAAAATACAAATTGTGTAATTTCAGTGATTCCATATATGACTTAAATGCTCTTATATGTGAATTTCACTGTGTAAAGATGAAAAAAGTCATGATGAAAATTTTAAACAAAATTTTCTTTTCTTAAAACATTAAGTAGGAAAAAGCCACCATGACAAGTCAAGAGAGAGATGATAGAAAAAAGAAAAGAAAAAAAAAAAAAGCTTTATATTTTAGCACTTTAAAACTTGAATTTTTCCTGTATACAGCAAATTATGTAGGTAGCCTGACTGCACAATGAACATGTACGAATAATCACTGTAGACTAAACATCAAGCTCATTCTTATAAATTTCAGTTCAGTTCAGTCACTCACTCGTGTCCGACTCTTTGCGACCCCATGAATCGCAGCACGCCAGGCCTCCCTGTCCATCACCAACTACCAGAGTTCACTCAGATTCATGTCCATCGAGTCTGTGATGCCATCCAGGTGACTCATCCTCTGTCGTCACCTTCTCCTCCTGCCCTCAATCCCTCCCAGCATCAAAGTCTTTTCCAATGAGTCAACTCTTTGCATGAGGTGGCCAAAGTACTGGAGCCTCAGCTTTAGCATCATTCCTTCCAAATAAATCCCAGGGCTGATCTCCTTCAGAATGGACTGTTTAGATCTCCTTGCAGTCCAAGGGACTGTCAAGAGTCTTCTCCAACACCACACTTCAAAAGCATCAATTCTTCGGCGCTCACATTCTTCACAGTCCAACTCTCACATCGATACATAACTACTGGAAAAACCATAGCCTTGACTAGACGGACCTTAGTCGGCAAAGTAATGTCTCTGCTTTTGAATATGCTATCTAGGTTGGTCATAACTTTTCTTCCAAGGAGTAAGCGTCTTTTAATTTCATGGCTGCAGTCACCATCTGCAGTGATTTTGGAGCCCCCCCAAAATAAAGTCTGACACTGTTTCCACTATTTCCCCATCTATTTCCCATGAAGTGATGGGACTGGATGCCATGATCTTCATTTTCAGAATGTTGAGCTTTAAGCCAACTTTTTCACTCTCCTCTTTCACTTTCATCAAGAGGGTTTTTAGCTCCTCTTCACTTTCTGCCATAAGGGTGGTGTCATCTGCATATCTGAGGTTATTGATATTTCTCCCGGCAATCTTGATTCCAGTTTGTGTTTCTTCCAGCCCAGCGTTTCTCATGATGTACTCTGCATATAAGTTAAATAAGCAGGGTGACAATATACATCCTTGATGTACTCCTTTTCCTATTTGGAACCAGTCTGTTGTTCCATGTCCAGTTCTAACTGTTGCTTCCTGACCTGCATACAGATTTCTCAAGAGGCAGGTCAGGTGGTCTGGTATTCCCATGTCTTTCAGAATTTTCCACAGTTTATTGTGATCCACACAGTCAAAGGCTTTGGCATAGTCAATAAAGCAGAAATAGATGTTTTTCTGGAACTCTCTTGCTTTTTCCATGATCCAGCGGATGTTGGCAATTTGATCTCTGGTTCCTCTGCCTTTTCTAAAACCGGCTTGAACATCTGGAAGTTCACGGTTCACGTATTGCTGAAGCCTGCCTTGGAGAATTTTGAGCATTACTCTGCTAGCATGTGAGATGAGTGCAATTGTGCGGTAGTTTGAGCATTCTTTGGCACTGCCTTTCTTTGGGATGGGAATGAAAACGGACCTTTTCCAGTCCTGTGGCCACTGCTGAGTTTTCCAAATTTGCTGGTATATTGAGTGCAGCACTTTCACAGCATCATCTTTCAGGACTTGAAACAGCTCTACTGGAATTCCATCACCTCCACTAGCTTTTTTCGTAGTGATGCTTTCTAAGGCCTACTTGACTTCACATTCCAAGATGTCTGGCTCTAGATGAGTGACCACACCATTGTGAATATCCATGTCGTGAAGATCTTTTTTGTACAGTTCTTCTGTGTATTCTTGCCACCTCTTTTAATATCTTCTGTTTCTGTTAGGTCCATACCATTTCTGTCCTTTATTGAGCAAATCTTTGCATGAAGTGTTCCCTTGGTATCTCTAATTTTCTTGAAGAGATCTCTAGTCTTTCCCATTGTGTTGTTTTCCTCTATTTCTTTGCATTGATCGCTGAAGAAGGCTTTCTTATCTCTTCTTGCTATTCTTTGGAACTCTGCATTCAGATGCGTATATCTTTCCTTTTCTCTTTGGCTTTTTGCCTCTCTTCTTTTCATGGCTATTTGTAAGGCCTCCCCAGACAGCCATTTTGCTTTTTTGCATTTCTTTTCCATGAGAATGTTCTTGATCCCTGTCTCCTGTACAATGTCATGAATCTCATTCCATAGTTCATCAGGCACTCTATCTGTCAGATCTAGGCCCTTAAATCTATTTCTCACTTCCACTGTATAATCATAAGGGATTTGATTTAGGTCATACCTGAATGGTCTAGTGGTTTTCCCTACTTTCTTCAATTTGAGTCTGAATTTGGTAATAAGGAGTTCATGATCTGAGCCATAGTCAGCTCCTGGTCTTGTTTTTGTTGACTGTATAGAGCTTTTCTATCTTTGGCTGCAAGAATATAATCAGTCTGATTTTGGTGTTGACCATCTGGTGATGTCCATGTGTAGAGTCTTCTCTTGTGTTGTTGGAAGAGGGTGTTTGCTATGACCAGTGCATTTTCTTGGCAAAACTCTGTTAGTCTTTGCCCTGCTTCATTCCACATTCCAAGGCCAAATTTGCCTGTTACTCCAGGTGTTTCTTGACTTCCTACTTTTGCATTCCATTTCATTCTTATAAATTTAGGAATATGTTAATTCCTTAGAACCAACACAAGGCAATGGGGTAGGAAGTGATTAACAGTACTTCCTGAAATTGACTTTCATTTTAACTAGATGTGATGGATCTCAAGGCAGGTTTCATTTAATGTTGTGGAGAAATATTTGTTACAAGTATCTGAAGTTTTCTGTACTTTTTGCAGTGTCCATTAACCCCCTTGAATGCTAAAATGATAATACTCTCATCTTAACCTGTATATCAAACCATGTCAGTGGTCCAAGCATATACTCTTGCAGCTCTTTCCAAGTATGTTCAACAGTTCCCAGGAATATACCTCTCTTCCATAGGTAGAAATTCAACAATGACTGATAGGTTTTGGCGGGGGTTGGTGGGGAAGCAGCTATTAACATTCTAACTTCTTTACAACTGACTGAGATAATTCCAGATATTATCCACATTACCTTCAAAGATTCCCTGTGCAATTGAGGTGAAACTATCCTCTTTGTGATGTTTGATCATGCATATTTCCTTGGTTGTTTCCTTGTTCCTGATTTACTTTCCCATTTTTCTACTGATTGTTTCTGAGAAATATCCTACTAAGTTCCTTTTACACAAATTCTTGTCTCAGAGTCTGTTTTAGAGGAAACTGAACCCAAGGTTCTAAGAGAAATTAAAATATTTGATAAAAGTAATAGGAGACCGATAAATATTTATCGGGTTCAATTGAAAATGGCATGTGTGTGGATGGCAAAAATTCTCTATATAATTAAATAGTCTATCACTAGGTTTCCTTATGAACATTATGAATAATATGAAATATAATCCTTTAAAGTGGTCCACTTTATATCAGCATTCATTGTGAATACAGTGGCTAAATTAATGAATTAGTTGTCTCATTTTCAGTTATCCCATATTTCATGCACATAGCCTTATTTTCAGAGAAGGCGATGGCACCCCACTCCAGTACTCTTGCCTGGAAAATCCCATGGAAGGAGAAGCCTGGTAGGCTGCAGTCCATGGGGTCGCTAAGAGTCGGACACGACTGAGCAATTTTACTTTCACTTTTCACTTTCATGCTTTGGAGAAGGAAATGGCAACCCACTCAGTGTTCTTGCCTGGAGAATCCCAGGGACCGGGGAGCCTGGTGGGCTGCCGTCTACGGGGTCGCACAGAGTCGGACACGACTGAAGCAACTTAGCAGCAGCAGCAGCCTTACTTTTTATGTTATGAGTGAGTATGAATTAGTTTTTTGTGTAATTCTTAAGAATATGTAGGCCATTATGGATTCAAAGTCTTCATATATTTAGTCATATTTAGCCATAAATAGAACAATTTAACATTCATTTTCCATCTTTAGTAGTTTCTCTCTTTTATAACGTTCACTCAGTATAATATGAATTTGTAGTATCTTTGAAGAGATAAAATGAGTATTGAGATTACCAAGCTATATGAACAGTTTATGACAGAAAATAAATTTAGTCACAAAGAAGGAAATAAAATGATAAAAATCAATTGAAATTATTGATATTTTAAAAGTCAATAGTAGAATTACTTGACTCTGGAGATTTACTCAATAATTTTAAATGGCTTTATTTTGAGAAATGCTAGCAGTGGAACTGGATATCAGTCAAGTTAATCTAACTATTTCTCAGAAATCCAGATTATGAACACCTAAGTGATCTATATTGAATTTTAAGTATATTTTGTTGTCATCATATATCATTTTAGAGGACTAAAAGTGAGTTGCTTTGCCACCTTACTTATGATATTTTTAATTTCCCTCCTACAAACTAGCAGTCACCACTGAGTATTTTTATGAGTATATATACATATTTTAAGAGGAGGGAAAGAGAAGAATTGAGAGAGCCCATATGGAGTATATATTTTTTTAAAGTCAACAAGAAGCTCTACTTTTGTATATGAGTGTCTCCATATTTTTCTAACTCAAAAAAAAAAAAAAAAAAGAAAGAAAGAAAAAGAAACATGCAATGTGGTCACTTAAACACTCTTCATAAAGCATTTTTAGGATAGAAATATATAGTCAGGATGAAATAAATCATGCTGCCAATATATCTATTCTGATATATATTTCTTTTAGCAATATGATTTCACAGGTCATTCTTTTTTCCTGCTTTAATCTTAGATTTTAGCCCAAGGTTTATAAAATTCATTTAATTTACAAATTAAAGGCTCTTTGAGGTCTTAAGTGTTTTGTTTAGCTTTTCAAAATGTCATTCCAGTGATATGTGGGATGATAATAGGTACCATTTTCATTCATTAACTACTTTAATAAATTTTTAGAACTGCTCTAATGAATAATGAATAATTCTTCTGAATAATGAGCAGTAAAAGAATGAATTTCAAAAATGGTATGGTTGGTAAGGGGCCATGCAAATTTTCCTAATACCCAGAGTTTTACTTAGATCTCCTGCATTGCATTAAGTTTTAATCCTTTGAATCTGCCTGCAATGCAGGAGATCTCCAGGAGATCTCGGCTCAACTCCTGGGTTGGAACATCCCCTGGAGAAGGAAACAGGCACCCATTCTGGTATTCTTGTCTGGGAAATCCCATGGACAGAGGAACTTGGTGGGCTACAGTCCATGAGGTCACAAAAGTCGGATGACAATAGTGACTAAGCCACCATAAGTCCAGTTTTTAGGAGTGGTTACTTAAGTACTATAAATCCTTCAAAAGATAAAATACAAAGTACACATTAAGTCATGTAATGCACTATTCATGTAAGACTAAAGGCAAAAATATTATCAACAGATTAATAGAATTAAAAGGGAGGCTGTTGGTACCACAGGTAAACTTGGATCAATTTGCCATTTGGTCTGTGAGCAGCCCTTCCTTTTTCAAGGCTATCATGTGTGCTTCTTTGTATGTGTTTGTGTAGGGTGAAAAATCTACTCAACTCTAACATAAAATATATATTTTGTAAATTTAAATTTTGTTGATGGTAATTCACTTGATAATTTACTGATATACAAATTAAAAATCATGTTAAATAATAATCTTAGTTAAGTAAAATATATTATCTTTTCCTTATAGATCTTAATGTTTTTACTAATCTGTGAAGCATATCTTATAGTTCTTGGTTAAGCTATATGGTTAGTAAACAAGTAAAATCATATGAAAAGATGACCTTTAAGTGCTTTCAACAGTTTTAATTTAGTGGCATTACAATTTACTTAACCTTTTAGAAAGTATTCATTTTTGACAGTGACTTGACTTTACTTTCAAAGTTATATAATCAGTATGTTAGAAAATGTAGTTCATAATTATTCATAAGTTTGTCTATACAGTCCAAGTTTTATGTTATATTTACTTAAAATCTGGAATAAATTACAGTTTATGTACATAATACTCACTTAAAGTATATATACATGCTTAAATTGTATGTCTATCATATTGCTGTCAAATATGTAAATATAAATGTGCTATTTATGTTAATTATAAATATGCATATTATCATTTTATATATACAATGTATAGGACATAAATATGCATCATAAAAATATTATATATGTATATAAACAAAATATATACATACATATTTATAAAACATATATGATAAAATACAAAATATATAAATGTTATGCATATGTATTTATTTACATATATATGTATATATATTTCTTGTTGAAAAATACATGGGTTTCTCTGGTGGTTTGGTGGTAAACAATCTGCCTGCCAATGCCAGAGACACAAGTTAGATCCATGATCCAGGAAGATTCCACAAGCTGCAGAGCAACTAAGTCCATGTGCTACACTATTGAGCCTGTGCTTTAGAGCCTGGGAGCCACAACTACTGAAACCACATGCCACAACTACTGAAGCCCATGCACCCTAGAGCCTGTGTTCTGCAAAAATAAGAAATCACTGCAATGAGAAGCCTGCACACCACAACTAGAGAGTAGCCCCTGCCTGCCAGAACTAGAGAAAAAATCCCATGCAGGCAACAAAGACCCAACAGAGCCAAAAATAAATAAATAACATTTAAAAAAGGAAAAATACCTGTGTTTTCTCCCAGAGGCTATGAACTCCTCAAGATCAAGAAATATGTCTTATTTTTATGTTAATTTTCACAGTCTAGCACAATATCTAGCTTAAATTATAAACTCAATACATGTTGATACAACTAATAAAATTTGAAACAGGTCACAATAATTGGTGTATATATTCTTATATAAAAAAATCAGAAGACCAGTGATTTGAAGACCAGTGATCTCAAATCACAATAAGAAAATTTTCAAAAGTGGAAAACTTGAAGGTAATGAATGTCAGGTTTCAAAAAATAATGACACATTTGTAACGTCTTCTATTCAGAACATATTGTACCACAAAGAAGAAATTAGTATTTAAAATATATTAATAAGTATATGCTTACATCTTTAATAGCCTGTATAAAACTCTCCTACTGAGATATTTAATAAACACTTGATTTACTTCAGTTCAGTTCAGTTGCTCAGTTATGTCCAGCTCTTTGTGACCCCATGGACTGCAGCACGCCAGGCTTCCTTGTCCACCACCAACTCCTGCAGCATACTCAAACTCAACTCCATTGCATCAGTGATGCCATCCAACCATCTCACTCTCTGTTGTCCCATTCTCCTACCTTTGATCTTTCCCAGCATCAGGGTTTTTTCAAAGGAGTCAGCTCTCCACATGAGGTGGCCAAAGTATTAGAGTTTCAGCTTCAGCATCAGTCCTTCCAATGAATATTCAGGACTGATATCCTTTAGGATTGACTGGTTGATCTTCATGCAGTTCAAGAGACTCTCAAGAATCTTCTCCAACATCATAGTTGAAAAGCATCAATTCTTTGGTGCTCAGTTTTCTTTACTGTCCAACTCTCACATCCATACATGACTATCAGAAAAACCATAGCTTTGACTAGACAGACCTTTGTTGGCAAAGTAATGTCTCTGCTTTTTAATATGCTGTCTAGGTTGGTCATAACTTTTCTTCCAAGGAGCAACCGTCTTTTAATTTTATAGCTGCAGTCACCATCAGCAGTGATTTTGGAGCCCAAGAAAATAAAGTCTTTCACTGCTTCCATCGTTTCCTCTTCTACTTGCCATGAAGTGATGGGACCGGCTGCCATGATTTTAGTTTTATGAATGCTGAGTTTTAAGCCAATTTTTTCACTCTCCTCTTTCACTTTCATCAGTTCTTCTTCGCTTTCTGCCATAAGGGTGGTGTCATCTGCCTATATGAGGTTATTGTTATTTCCCCCCAGCAATCTTGATTCCAGCTATTTACTTATATAGTGACAAGTTGATAGATGTGTAAAATATTTTAAAATTTGGAGACTATTGTAAAAAGCAATAAGGATAATAAAAAAATTTCTGTAGTTGCTTTGTTTATATCTTTTAATGTTAACTTTGATGTGCTTAGATGATCCATATTTTTGCTTCCACTATAAAAAGACTTTTTCCCAATATTAAAAATTATTAAAAAAATTTCAGAGATAGTGTAAATGTGACAAGAGATATTATCTCCTTACTGCCTCCTAGTTGTAATATATATCTTATATGATTACAGCATTTTACTTGATTCTTTTTAATGTTCCAGAGCTCATGCAAATAATAAAATACCTGCTATCTTTGAAGCTTAAGATGACTTTTATTTCTATATTTGTCTCAGGTTGCACTTTAAGTTTATGATTAACTGTGTTCAAATAGCTACATTACTGATTTATTTAATGTAGAGAATTGAAATTGCATTCATGAGGAGAGCAAGGAAAAGGATAAATCTAAAACCTGCAGATTCCAACCAAAAATGCTCAACACCACAGGATAGTTAAAATCAACACTTTAAAACAAAGTGCCATTCTCTTTCTTATTGTCCTAATGGAAATAATTATTACAAAGCATAAGTATCATCAACTTTTAAAATTATTACAAAGTATATAAAACAATTCTTCCTACTTATACTATTTTTAATTTTTCAAACATCATTGATTGAAATAATTAAATTATTAATGGAACTCTTCTTTTATTACATTTTATACTTTTGAAATATAAATTTAACAAGAGTACTTTTAATACAACCATATTGGAAATTACTGTGGGCAAGAATCCCTTAGAAGAAATGGAGTAGCCATCATAGTCAACAAGAGTCCGAAATGCAGTACTTGGATGCAATCTCAAAGCTGACACAATGATCTTTGTACATTTCCAAGGAAAACCATTCAATAACACAGTAATCCAAGTCTATGCCCCAACCAGCAATGCTGAAGAAGATGAAGTGAATGGTTCTATGAAGACCTACAAACCTTCTAGAATTAACATCCCAAATAGATGTCTTTTTCATTATAGGGCACTGGAATGTAAAAGTAAGAAGTCAAGAGATACCTAGAGTAATAGGCAAATTTGGCCTTGGAGTATAGAATGAAGCAGGGCAAAAGCTGATAGAGTTTTGCCAACAGAATGCACTGGATATAGCAAACACACAATTTCAACAATGCAAGAGAAGACTCTACACATGGACATCACCAGATGGTCAATATGAAATCAGATTGATTATATTCTTTGCAGCCAAAGATAGAGAAGCTCTATACAGTCAGCAAAAACAAGACTGGGAACTCAGATCATGAACAAGACTGTGGCTCAGATCATGAACTCCTTATTGTCAAATTCAGACTTAAAGAAAGTGGGGAAAACTACTAGAACATTCAGGTATGATTATACAGTGGAAGTGACAAATAGATACAAGGGATTAGGTCTGATAGACAGAGTGCCTGAAGAACTATGGATGGAGGTTCATGACATTGTACTGGAGGAAATGATCAAGACCACCCCCAGAAAAAGAAATGCAAAAGGCAAACTGGTTGTCTGACAAGGGCTTACAAATAGCTGAGAAAAAAAGAGAAGTGAAAGGCAAAGGAGAAAAGGAAAGATATATGTAGAGTTCCAAAGAATAGCAAGGAGAGATAAGAAAGCCTCCTCAGTGATCAGTGCAAAGAAACAGAGGAAAACAATAGAATGGGAAAGACTAGAGATCTCTTCAAGAAAATTAGAGATACCAAGGGAACAATTCATGGAAAGATGAGCACAATAAAGGACAGAAGTCTTAAGGACCTAACAAAAGTGGAAGATATTAAGAAGAGGTGGCAAGAATAGATGGAAGAACTGTACAAAAAAGATCTTCACAATCCAGATAATCACGATGGTGTGATCACTCACCTAGAGCCAGACATCCTGGAATGTGAACTCAAATGGGCCTTAGAAAGCATCACTACAAAAAAGCTAGTGGAGGGGATGGAATTCCACTTAAGCTATTTCAAATCCTGAAAGATGATGCAGTGAAAGTACTGCATTCAATGTGCCAACAAATCTGGAAAACTCAGCAGTGGCCACAGGACTGGAAAAGGTCAGTTTTCATTCCAATCCCAAAGAAACGCAATGCCAAAGAATGCTCAAACTACCGCACAATTGGACTCATCTCACACGCTAGTAAAATAATGCTCAAAATTCTCCAAGCCAGGCTTCGGCAATACGTGAACCGTGAACTTCCTGATGTTCAAGCTGGTTTTAGAAAAGGCAGAGGAACCAGAGATCAAATTACCAACATCCGCTGGATCATGGAAAAAGCAAGAGAGTTCCAGAAAAACATCTATTTCTGCTTTATTGACTATGCCAAAGCCTTCGTGTGGGTCACAATAAACTGTGGAAAATTCTGAAAGAGATGGGAATACCAGACCACCTGACCTGCCTCTTGAGAAATCTGTATGCAGGTCAGGAAGCAGCAGTTAGAACTGGACATGGAACAACAGACTGGTTCCAAATAGGAAAAGGAGTACGTAAGGCTGTATATTGTCACCCTGCTTATTTAACTTATATGCAGAGTACATCATGAGAAATGCTGGGTTGGAAGAAGCACAAGCTGGAATCAAGATTGCTGGGAGAAATATCTATAACCGCAGATATGCAGATGACACCACGCTTATGGCAGAAAGTGAAGAGGAACTAAAAAGCCTCTTGATGAAAGTGAAAGAGGAGAGTGAAAAAGTTGGCCTAAAGCTCAACATTCAGAAAACTAAGATCATGGCATCTGGTCCCATCACTTCATGGGAAATAGATGGAGAAACAGCGGAAACAGTGTCAAACTTTATTTTTTTTTTTTGGCTCCAAAATCACTGCAGATGGTGACTGAAGCCATGAAATTAAAAGACGCTTACTCCTTGGAAGGAAAGTTATAACCAATCTAGATAGCATATTGAAAAGCAGAGACATTACTTTGCCAACAAAGGTCTGTCTAGTCAAGGCAACGGTTTTTCCAGTGGTCATGTATGGATGTGAGAGTTGGGTTGTGAAGAAAGTTGAGCGCCAAAGAACTGATGCTTTTGAACTGTGGTGTTGGAGAAGACTCTTGAGAGTCCCTTGGACTGCAAGGAGACCCAACCAGTGCATTCTAAAGGAGATCAGTCCTGGGTTTTCATTGGAAGGAATGATGCTAAAGCTGAAACTCCAGTACTTTGGCCACTTCATGCAAAGAGTTGACTCATTGGAAAAGACTCTGATGCTGGGAGGGATTGGGTGCAGGAGGAGAAGTGGACGACAGAGGATGAGATGGCTGTGTGGCATCACTGACTCAATGGACATGAGCCTGAGTGAACTCTGGGAGTTGGTGATGGACAGGGAGGCCTGGCGTGCTGTGATTCATGGGGTTGCAAAGAGTCAGACACGACTGAGTAACTGAACTGAACTGAACTGAACTGAACTGAATCTGTTAGTATATAGAAATGCACACACACACAAACACACACCTGGCAAGTTTAGAACTGTCGTGCATAAGGACATGGTCAGGAAGAATTTCCATTAGAATTTAAAATAGAAAACCAGTATTGAAAGCAAGGTATTAATTCAAATTTCTATCTATTTTAAACCATGTAATGATACAGATAAACAAAATTACATCTTAATTTTATGAACATAAAACAATATATCTTAAAAGTCTGTTTTGCTATTCATAGAAGTTACCCTCTTGGTATTTCAGAATCAGTGAAAAACTGTAGAAGTAATTTCTCTAGTGATTGGTAAATGATATTAAAATGAAGTTATTTCTGCTCACACATTTTCTTTATTCAGTTATCATTTATTCAATCATAAATTTGCATGTTAAACATTCATAGATTGAGAGGCTACTATGTACCAAGATGGAGAAGGAAATGGAATGCCACTCTAGTATTCTTGCCTGAAGAATTCCATGGACAGAGGAACCTGTCAGGCTACATACAGTCCATGGGGTCACAAAGAGTCAGACATGACTGAGGGACTAACACACACACATACACATGTGCCAAGAAGTGTGTGCTAAGTGCTGTGCTTGAATGACAGAAAATACAGACTTTTTTTTTTAATGTAATGGAGAAACACACACATATGTAGATACACAGAGAAAGAGCATGCATATTAAACAAAATATACAACACATATATAAATACACTTAGATATGTATATACAAATGAATTTAGATGGAATACACTTTGGAACTCAAGAAAAGACACTTGGAAGTAGTATTTAAGCTGAGAATTACAGAATGAATAGATCTCAGCCACAGATTTGGGAGTTGGGAAGAGAGCTAGTCTATTTGATATCTCATTGAGACTGTATAATTATAATTCTCACAACTTTCAATTGTTGTAAACCATTTCAGACAACTATACCAATCTCTTTCCAAATAAATGAAGACATTATTAAAGAAAATAGTGCTCATAAATGCTGTCAGAAGAATATTAGAAACCTTAGCTTTATGTCAAGTATAAATCAATCCTTTCAACACGTATATCTTCTAAAAATCTCCAAGGCAACACAAATCCATCAAAAGTGATAGTGCCAGTGAATGCCTGGAGGGTAGCCATTTCATTTTGTAGTTTCAAAGAGGAAACTGCATGAGTGTAAGAGAAATCTGACTTACTCAGCACTGACAAAATAAGACCAATAAAAGTTGTGTATCTTCATGCTCTATTTCAGATGACCGAATTTCCCTGGCTTCAAGCTCCTAGTAGGTTTAACCAGATGTGGCACTGCTCTCATAGCCTGCTGTTTCTGGCAGACATTTTATTGCTGCTCCAGATGTTCCATTTTGCTGCTTGTGTCCATCATGCACAGTGTGGGTCTCAAAACGCTGGATCATTTTATACTAATAACTGTAAGTTATTAGTTTATTTGAATTTCAGACACTTAATTCATTGTTTTAAATAGTGTCCAAGCTTTATTCATGAATAAAAGGCAGCCTGAGGAGGTGAGAGGGACAGAGCATGTGAATAAATTGTAGGAAATATATATTAGTCCACAATCATAAGATGTTCATGCTGGAGAAAATTTAGACACACTCTAGTGGAAGTCTTCTTATTTAAACATAGAGAAGTAGCTCCTGCCAGATTAGCCAAATTGTTAGATAGCTGAGACAAGATTAAACCAAGGTTGCTTAAGTGGCAGTCTGGGGGAATTTGCACCATCCCACAATATAGGGTGCCTCAGGAGTTAAAAAACTATGACCCGTGGACCAAACCAACTCATCTGCCTGTATTTGTATATACAATTTTATTAGTACATAATCATGCCTATTTATATCCATTTTAAAAATATTTTTTAATTGAAGGATAATTATAATATTGCAATGACCTCTGCCATACATCAACATGAGTCAATCCTAGGCCTACATGTGTCCCCTTCTTTCTGAAGCCCCCTCACTTCCAAAACCATCCCTCCAGGTTGTCACAGAACACCAGGTCTGGGTTCCCTGTGTCATGCATCAAACTCCCATTGACTATCTATTTTACTTATGGTAATATCTATGTTTCAGTGCTATTCTCTCAAATCATCCCTCTTAAGTTTCTTTCTAATGACAGCTTGAGTAGTTGTGACAAAGGCTATATCACCTGGAAATCCTAAAATAGTTACTAATAGTCCTTTACAGAAAAAAGTTTGTCGACTCCTGATCTAACTAAAAAAATATTATATAAATAATTGTGCTCAATTTCAGCTTTCCCCCAAAGTGCTTGAAATACATTGTAGTCAGAGTAATTGCTTTGGATTTTCATTATTATCATAAAATCACAAACTGTTATGGTTGGAAAGGATATATAGGACATTTAATTCAACTCCCATTCAATGAAAAAATGTCCTTTATTCCATTTCTGCAGATGCTTATTTAGACATTGCTTAAATAATCCTACTGAAAAGAATTAGAGTTCCTCTTGGAGCAACATATTATATGGATGGACACTATTATTTGGAATAAACTTACATGTTTTGAGTCACCTCTGATACTTGCAAACTTTACTGATTTATAGGCTAGCCTGCACAGATATTAGAGAACAAATACACAGGCTTTTTATGCCAGTCTTTCCAGTCATTTAACTTTTTACACAGCAAATAATATTAATCCTACTATTCCCTGGGAAAACATATTCCATTCATTTTCACTGTCAGACTACTTAATATGCTGGTCATATTTCCAGAGTTCTGTCTAAAATGGTGAGTTTTGTACTTTAAATGTAGCACCAAGAATTGAAAAAAGCCCAGTCTTGTACAAAGTATACCCTTTCAGTATTATTGGACAAATCATATCTTAATATTTCTGTATTATGGTGATAAAATATCTAACATAGATGTGTTAGTATCTTCTCCACTCAGTACACTGACATAAACATAGTAGGCATTCAGCCAGCACAAATTCTTTCTCTAGCATTTCCCCCTCATTTCAGGAATTAGTTTGCATTTTAAAAATAATGAGAGCATTTGACTTGTTTCAAAGTATTTCATAAAGATTAGTACCTATCCAAATAAGCACAATGTGACAAAATAAGTTCTCTATTATAAGGTCTTAGAAAACAGGAAATCTTTTAAAATATGAAGAATTCAGATGTGTTAGTTTTAATAATCTATGATTTTTCTGAAGTTCCTAAACTAGGTAGCTTAAAAATTAATTTTGTAAAGTATTTAAGAGAAAAAAAAAAAGATCAGTTTCTTCTGTCTTGTTCAATAAATATTGCATTGCCTCTGGGGTTTAATGAAAATTGTATATTACAATCATTTGTTTGATGACAGTGAAAGCTCATCTTAAGACATAGAATGGCTTTTTGATGTGGCTTCCAGCAGTTTGTGAACTCATTCTTACAATAATTAAATACCTTTTAAAGTGATAATAGCTCTTATAGTGATTATAGTTATTCTTTAAACAAGTAGAGTTATTTGCTTAGTACCTAGTATCTTCAAGAAGTTAATGAATTTTTCAAATATATTAAGCATATTTTAAGAGTTATATTCTTCTGTGAACAAAATGGCTACAGTGGCAAATTTTTCTTATGATTTAGCAATTACCATTTGTTCAGTTCAGTTTAGATTTCTCTTTCACATTTTTAACATTTTGGATTATTAAAAAAATACTATGAACTACATTTGTATGCAATAGTTAATCTACTTAGAAAGGTAGGATCCTATGAAGTTGACTGAATGCTTTTATTTGTATCAGTTCTGTTTAGGAGATGGGAGAAAATGACCAGGAGACAAGGAGAGAGGGTTCATAGTAGGTAGAAATTTCCAATATTATTTCAAAAACTATTGATCATTTTGTATATTTGATGACACCTAACCAAATCACTGAATCTTTCTTATTTACCCACAGAATTCTCACCATGGCATGGAAACTTCCCCAAATCAAAAAGTAATATTGGCTGTGGGGGAAAAGAATATATAAAACCCTGTAAGTTACTGCTGTATTATAAAGAATTGTGTATCTAGCCAAAAAATCAATTATATAATTTTCTGTTTTATTGTAAAAATCCTACTTTTATTTCAATAATTTTATAGTTATATATTTTTTAGAGATTAAACTGAAAGGACTGGAGGAGTTTTAGATTTTACTGATGTTATATTAACCAAGAGTGAAGTAATGGATGTCTTCCATTGGGCTCAAAAGTGTACATTCTGATTTGTATTTATTAAAATAGAGACATTTTGTGTTTTCTTTAACTTTTATCTGAATGTTTGCATTTTTATTTCCCTCTAAGGTCATAAAAATTGGAGGCATTTATTAGCAAATATTTAATCTGTCACAGTTTTCTTTGTCCCAAATACATAGCTATCTATTTATAAAAAATTTACTGTCAGTACCTTTTATGCTGATAATCTATAACCTCTCCCTGGACAAGTTGGCTTTAACTGAATCACTTGGTCTCTCTATCACTACCAGCATCATAGATCAGACAAATAATCAAAGTAACTTAAGCTTATCTGTAAAAATATCATACTCATTGAGAAGTTAATAGATATTATTTCTTGAATCTCACTTCTATTCTATTGACATATATGAACAATTTTACACCAAAGTCATGACTTGCTGTCTTCTGTGGAATTAATTAATTTGAAGTCAGGTACTGTAACTTTCAACCTTGTCCTTCTTAGTCAACATTATTTGGCTTTGCAAGTTCTTTGCAATATATATGCATTTTAGAATCAGCTTTTAATTTTCTACAAAAGTCCAACTGAAATTTTGATTGCTGTTACATTGAATTTACCCAAAAGTTTGGCAAGAATTAACATTTAAACACTATCCCTAATATTTTAACAGTATTAAAAATCATGATTTAAAGGTTTGTTAATTTTATCTTCTCAAAGAACCAGCTTTTAGTTTGATTAATCTTTACTATCGCTTCTTTCATTTCTTTTTTGTTTATTTCTGTCCTGATCTTTATGATTTCCTTCCTTCTGTTAAGTTTGGGGTTTTATAGGTTTCATTTTCCAGTTGTTTTGGTATAAAGTTAGGTTGTCTTGTTTTTCTTGTTTCTTGAGGTAGGATTCTATTGCTAAAAACTTCCTTTTTTTATTTTCTTTAATTTATTTTTTATTTTACTTTACAATTCTGTATTGGCCTTTTTAAGACTACTTTTGCTGCATCCCATAGGTTTTGAGTTGTGTTTCCACTGTCATTTGTTTCTAAAAATATTTTTATTTTCCTTTTGATTTATTCAGTAAACTGCTGGTTATTTAGAAATGTGTTGTTTAATCTCCATGTGTTTGTGTTTCTTACAGTTTCTTTCTTGTAATTGATATCTTATCTCAGATGGGGAAACAGTGGAAACAGTGGCTGACTTTATTTTTTGGGGCTCCAAAATCACGGCACATGGTGATTGCAGCAATGAACTTCAAAGACGCTTACTCCTTGAAGGAAAGTTATGACCAACCTAGACAGCATATTCAAAAGCAGAGACATTACTTTGCCAACAAAGGTCCGTCTAGTCAAGGCTATTGTTTTTCCAGTGGTCATGTATGGATGTGAGAGTTGGACTATAAAGAAAGCTGAGTGCCGAAGAATTGATGCTTTTGAAGTGTGGTGTTGGAGAAGACTCTTGAGAGTCCCTTGGACTGCAAGGAGATCCAACCAGTCCATCCTAAAGGAGATCAGTCCTGGGTGTTCGTTGGAAGGACTGATGTCGAAGCTGAAACTCCAATACTCTGGCCACCTGATGAGAAGCGCTGACTCATTGGAAAAGACCCTGATGCTGGGAAAGATTGAAGGCAGGAGGAGAAAGGGATGACAGAGGATGAGATGGTTGGATGGCATCATGGACTTGATGGACATGGGTTTGGGTGGACTCCAGGAGTTGGTGATGGACAGGGAGGCCTGACGTGCAGCGCTTCATGGGATCACAAAGAGTCGGACATGACTGAGCGACTGAACTGAACTCATAGTGTTGTGGTCAGAAAAGATGCTTGCTATAATTTTGACTTTCTTAAACTTATTGAGGTTTGATTTGTGACACAAGATGTGTTCTATCCTGGAGAATGTTTCATGTACACTTGAGAACAAGGTGTATTCTTCTACATTTGGATGGAATGTCCTGAAGATATCAATGGGATCCATCTCATCTAATGTATCATTTAAGACTTGTGTTTCCTTATTTTATATTTTGATGATTTATCCATTGGTGTAAGTGAGGTGTTCAAGTCTCTTACCATCACTGTATTACTGTCAATTTCACCTTTTATGTCTATTAGTGTTTTTCTTAAGTATTGAGGTGTTCCTATGTTGTGTGCATAGTTGGTAGTGGTTTAGTCACTAAGTCGTGTCCAACTCTTGTGACCCCATGGACTATAGCCTGCCAGGCTCCTCTGTCCATGGGATTCTCCAGGCAAGAATCCTGGAGTGGGTTGCCATTTCCTTCTCTACTAAATGGGGCTTAATGGCATCAACTTCACTGGGCCATGAAGGGGCTCAAGAGAGACAAAGACTTCTAAAGTTCTTGACACAAGTCTTGGTACCCAAGAAGTTTTCCACACACAGTATAGATATTTACAATTGTTATGTCTTGGATTGATCCCTTGATCATTATGTAGTGTTCTTCCTTATCTCTTGTAATATTCTTTATTTTAAGGTCTATTTTGTCTGATATGAGGATTGCTACTCCCACTTTCTTTTGCTTTTCATTTGCATGCAGTATTTTTCCATCCTCTCACTTTCAGTCTATATGTGCCTTTAGGTCTGAAGTGGGTTTCTTGTAGACAGCATATACAAGGGTCTTGTTTTTGTATCCAGACTCATCAAAACAAAAAAAAAAAAAAAAAAGGAAAAAAAAAAAAAAAAAAAAAAAAAAAAAAAAAAGGAGAAAGAAGAATCTAATCAACAAAATTAGAAATTAAAAAGGAGAGTTTATAACAGACAATACAGAAATACAAAGGATTATAAGAGACTATTATGAACAACTATATGGCAATAAAGTGGATAACCTGGAAGAAACACACAGACTCTTAGAAAAGTTCAATCTTCCAAGACTGAATGAGGAAGAAATAGAAATTCTGAACAACTTAATTACAAGTACTGAAATAAAAACTGTGATCAAAAATCTCCCCAAAAACAAAAGCCCAGGGCCACATGGATTCACAGGTGAATTCTATCAAACATTTAGAGAAGAGCTGATGCCGATCCTTCAAAACCTCTTTCAATAAACTGAAGAGCAACGAGCGCTTCCAAACTCATTACGAGGCCACCATCACTCTGATACCAAAACCAGACAGACATTGCTAAAAATGAAAACCACAGGCCAATATCACTGATGAACATACATGCAAAAATCCTCAACAAAATTCTAGCAAACAGAATTCAACAACGTATTAAAAAGCTAATACACCATGATCAAGTTGAATTTATTCCAGCAACACAAGGATTCTTCAATATACACAAAAAATCAATGTGATACACAATATTAACAAACTGAAATATAAAAACCATATGATAATCTGAATAGATGCTGAAAGAGCCTTTGACGAAATTCAACATCCATTTATCATTAAAACTCTTCATAAAAATGGGCATAGAAAGAAACTACTTCAACATAGTTGAGGCCATTTATGATAAGCCCACAGCAAACATTATTTTCAATGGTGAAAAACTGAAAGAATCCCCCCTAAGATCAGGAACAAGACAAGAGTATCCACTGTCACCAGTATTATTCAACAGAGTTTTGGAAGTTCTAGCTACAATAATCAGAGAATAAAAAGAAATAAAAGGAATCCAGATCAGGAAAGAAGAAGTAAAACTCCCATTGTTTGCACCTGACATGATACTTTACAAAGAAAACCTTAAAGATACTATCAGAAAATTACTAGGGCTAATTAATGAATTTAGCAAAGCTGCATGATATAAAATCAATACACAGAAAACACTTGCATTCCTATATACTAACAATGGATAATCAGAAAGAGAAAATAAGGAATCAATATCATTCACCATTACAACAACAACAAAAAAATATATATATAGGAATAAACCTACCTAAAGATACAAAATAACTGTATACAGAAAATTATAAGACATTGATGAAAGAAATAAAAGATGACAGAAAAAGACAGAGACATTCCATGTTTCTGGGGAGGAAGAATCAATATTGTGAGAATGAATATACTACCATACTACCAAATGCAATCTACAGATTCAGTGTGATCCCTATCAAATTAGCAATGGCATTTTTTCACGAAACCAGAAAACAATTCAAAATTCATATGGGAATACAAAAGACCCCAAATAACCAAAGCAGTCTTGGGAAAGAAGAATGGAGCTGGAGGGATCAACCTTCCTGACTTCAGATTATACTACAAAGCTACAGTCATCAAGAGAGTATGATACTGGCAGAAAAACAGAAATATAGATCAATAGAACAAAGTAGAAAGCCCAGAAATAAACCCATGCACCTATGTGTACCTTATTTTTGACAAAAGAGGCAAGAATATAAAATGGAGCAAAGACAGCCTCTTCAACTAGAGGTCCTGGGAAAACTGGACAGCTACACGTAAAAGAATAAAATTAGATAACTTCCTAACACCATACATAAAGATAAACTCAAAATTGATTAAAGACCTAACTGTAAGACCAGAAACTATAAAAACTTAGAGGAAAACATAGGCAGACGCTTGATGACATAAATGAAAGCAAGATCCTCTATGACCCACCTCCTATAGTATCGGGAATAAAAACAAAAGTAAACAAGTGGTACCTTATTAAACTTAAAAACTTTTGCACAGCAAAGGGAACTACAAGCAAGGTGTGAAAAGACAGCCCTCAGAATGGGAGAAAATAACAGTAAAGAAAACAACTGACAAAGGATTAATAGCCAAATTATACAAGCAGCTCATACAACTCAGTATCAGAAAAACAAGCAACACAATCAAAAAGACATAAACAGACATTTCTCCAAAGAAGACATATGGATGGCTAACAAATGCATGAATGCTCAATATAGCTCTTTATTAAAGAAATGCAAATCAAAACTACAATGAGATATCACCTCACACCAGTCAGAATGGCCATCATCAAAAAGTTTACTAACAATAAAAACTGGAGAGGGTATGGAGAAACAGGAACCCATTTGCACTTTTGGTGGGAATGTAAATTGATATAGCCACTATTGAAGATGGTATGGAGATTCCTTAAAAAAAAAAAACAAACTAGGAATAAAACCACCATATGACCCAGCAATACCACTCATAGGCATATACCCTGAGGAAACAAAAATTGAAAATGACACATGTACCCCAGTGTTCACTGCAGCACTATTTACAATAGCTAGAATATGGAAGCAACCTAGATGTCCATCAACAGATGAATGCATAAAGAAGATCTGGTACATTGTACAATGAAATATTACTCAGCCATAAAAAGGAATGCATTTGAGTCAGTTCTAATGAGGTAGATGAACTTAGAGTCTATTATACAGAGTGAAATAAGCCAGAAAGAGAAAGATAAATATCATATACTAAAACATATATATGGAATCTAGAAGGATGGTATTAAAGAATTTATTTGCAGGGCAGCAGTGAAGAAACATAGAAAATAGACCTATGGACACAGGAAGAGGGGAGGAGATGGTGAGATGTATGGAGAGAATAATATGGAAACTTACATTACCATATGTAAAATAGATAGCCAGTAGGAATCTGCTGTATGTCTCAGGGAACACAAACAGGGGATCTGTATCAACATAGAGGGGTGGGATGGGGAAAGACATGGAGGGAGTTTCAAGAGGGAAGGGACATATGTATACCTATGGCTGACTCATACTGAGGTTTGGTAGAAAACAACAAAACTCTGTAAAGCAATCATTATTCAATTATAATTAAATAAATTTTAAAAACCATGATTTAGATATTCCTTCCTTTTAAAGAGGAATGATTAGTAGTTTTGATTGCACAGGTCTTGAAAGGAGTACATCAAGGTTTTATATTGTCACCCTGCTTGGTTAACTTACATGCAGAGCATATCATGCAAAATGCCAGGCTGGATGAAGCACAAGCTGGAATCAAGATTGCTGGGAGAAATATCAATAACCTCGGATACACAGAGGACACCACCCTTATGGCAGAAAGCAAAGAACTAAAGAGCCTCTTGATGAAAGTGAAACAGGAGAGTGAAAATGTTGCCTTAAAACTCAACATTCAGAAACCTAAGAATATGGCATCTGGTCCCATCACTTCATGACAAATAGATGAGGAAACAGTGGAAACAATGTGCGACTTTATTTTGAGGGGCTCCAAAATCACTGCAGATGGTGACTGCAGCCATCAAATTAAAAGACACTTACTCCTTGGAAGAAAAGTTATGACCAACCTAGACAGCATATTAAAAAGAAGAGATATTACTTTGCCAACAAAGGTCCATTCTGTCAAAGCTATGGTTTTTCTAGTAGTCATGTATGGATGTGAGAATTGGACTATAAAGAAAGCTGAGCACCAAAAAATTGATGCTTTTGAACTGTGGTATTGGGGAAGACTCTTGAGAGTCCCTTGGACTGCAAGGAAATCCAACCATTCCATCCTAAAATAAATCAGTCCTGAATATTCATTGGAAGGACTGATGCTAAAGCTGAAACTCCAATACTTTGGCCACCTGATATGAAGAACTGACTCACTGGAAAAGACCCTAATGCTGGGAAAGATTGAGGGCAGAAGGAGAAGGGGAAGACAGAGGGTGAGATGGTTGGATGGCATCGCCAACTCTATGGACATAAGTTTGAGCAAGCTCTAGGAGTTGGTGATGGACAGGGAAGGTTGGCATGCTACAGTCTATCGGGTCTCACAGAGTCAGACATGACTGAGTGACTGAACTGAACTCGAGACATTTTGATAAATTTATTTCTAGCCATTTTATATTTTGATACTATTTTAATGGTCCTTATTCATTTTCTGTTACCAGCTGTTTGTTCACTGTGTGCAGATATATATTTGCTTTAGTATATTAAACCTACTTAAACCCAAAGGATGGGAGAAAATATATTTGCAAAAGATGTGACTGAGAAGGGATTCAGCTCCAAAATATACAGTTTATGCAGCTCTATGTTAAAAAAAAGACAACCCAATCAAAAACTGGGCAGATGATCTAAGCAGACTTTTCTCCAGAGAAGACATACAGATGGCTAAAGTGCATGTAAAAAGATGCTCAACATCATTAATTATCAGAGAAATTCAAGTCAAAACCTACAATGAGGTCAGAATGGTCATCATCAAAAAGTCTACAAACAGTAAATGCTGGAGAGGGTGTGGAGGAATGGGAACCCTCCTACATTCCTAGTGAGAATGTAAATTGGTACAACCACTGTGGAGAACAGTATTGTGGTTCCTTAAAAACTAAAATAAAACTATCATATCATCTAGCAATCCCACTCCTGGGCATATATCCAGAGAAAACCATAATCCAGAAGGATATATGCACTGCACTGTTAATTATAGCACTATTTATAATAGCTAAGAACTGGAAGCAACCTGACAATGAAATGGGTAAAGAAGATTTTATACAAAAAAATGAAATAATGCCACTTGCAGTGGACATGGATGGACCTAGAGATTATCATACTAAATAAGTCAGATAAAGATCATATAATATCACTCATATGTGAAATCCAATTTGAGAAAAATACAAAACAGAAACAGCCTTACAAATATAGAAAACAAGTTTATGTTTACAAAAATGGTAATAATATTGTGGGGGGCATAAATTAGGAGCATGGGATGAACACATGCACACTACTATATATATGATAGATAACCAACAAGGATCTACTGTATAGTGCAAGGAACACTACTCAACATTCTATGATAACATATATGAGAAAAGAATCTAAAAAAGAGTAAATGAATGAGTGTATATTATATATATATGTATGCATAACTGAATCACTATTCTGTGCTCTTGAAACTAAGACACTGTAAATCAACTATACTCCAATAAATTTAAAATATTAAAAAGTAATAGAAGTAAACCTACTTATATCTTGACCTGAAACTTGCAAAAATTGCTTAATAGCTTTAATGGCTTTTTGTTGATTCCTAAGGACTTTCTATCTAGACACAAATTTCTCCTAGCGGCACTACTGACATTTTGAGTGGGATGAGTCTTTGTTGGGAGGAACTGTCCTGTGTATTACAGGATGTTCAGCAGCACCATTGGCCTGTGCTTACTAGATATCAGTAAACATCCACCTATTGTGATAACAAAACTCAACCGACAATGTCTCCAGTTTTGCCAAATGTTCTAGGAGGGAAGCTGAGAACCACTGATGTAGACTATTATGTTTCTGCAAATAAATCATCTGAATAAAAATATCACACATTTTACTTCCATGTCTGCTATATGCCCAACATGCATTATTAGTGTTGTAACCAATATGTCATTCATTATAAATTTTACTTTAGAAAAATTTCTTGGAAAAATGGATTCAGTGAGAGCAATTTATGTTATATTTACTCAATTTTGACCATTTCTGAGAACTTTTAATGCCTTTAATGTAGATCCAAATTTCCATTTAGTATCATATTCCTCCTGCCTGAAGAACCTGTCAGAAAACAGATTATATTGGTTCCTAAACAGTATTACAACCCCTTCCTGATTGATTTGGTTAAAAATTTGATACAATATAGCAACATTTTGAACAATAAGGTAATACATTTGGTAGCAACTGTCTACTCTACAGGTGATTTTACCATTACAAATGGTGCTACATAATATGTGTGTATTAAGGGAATGCTATTTTTTTCTAGAAGGAGTTAGACACTCAAATTTTATATATATTAAAAGTGAGAATTATTATAATGGAAGTGGTTTTGTTTGTTCTTCTTTTAGTAATGAATTTAGATAACTAACAAGACAGAAAACTATTTTAAAGAACATCCACCCTTACTGCATATGGTGACTACAGATGGCCAGCCAGTGGGTATAATCAAATTAGAGTAGTACTTTCAAAGAAGCTTTTTGAATATCTGTCCTCACATAGAGTGGATTTCTTCATTCCAATTCTCCTGTATTGAGAGAATATTGACAATGTAACATTAAAATCAGTTTCCTCTTGCAGGATTCCAGGAAAAGAAAAAAAAAAAAAAAGACAATGGTGTTCTGTGGGGTTTCCAGGAGAGCAAGAAGTGTGGTTGCTTTGAGAACTGAAAGGAAAAGCACTAAATATTATTAAGGTGGCTTCCTGGTCTCTGTATTTTCCCTGTGTTCCTGGAGGTATAGTGGGAGGAAAACCTTCAATTAGGGGTAAAAAACATCTTATAATAGACAGGATGAGGACTCAGAATTCTTTTATTTAAACCAAGTCAAAGTAATACTCAAATTTCAGTGTTTGTGTGGATTCTTCTTACTGTTTGGATTCTAGATAAACATTTACTTTAATGTTGTGAAAAAAAATTGTGGTATGAATAAACAAATAAGTAAATAAATACAGATACAGAGATGAATGAGTGGATAAATTAATAATTTCATGTTTTTCTTATATTTTATCTACAAGGGGAAGAAAGTTTTAGTAAAATCATAATTATAATTTAGCCAACATATGCTCATGTTGAGATGTGCTATGATATTTTCAAGAGCTGGGTATATAGGGGCTAGTTCATTTTTAAAGTTTTGGCAGTTTTGCATAGAAAATTTCTCTCTTGCATGTAAAATATGTGTTCTCTACTAGAAACATTACTTTGATTTTAATTTACTAGCTATATTTGCAATTGTCTGCTTTGACTTTGGAGAAGTACACAGCTAAGAGGTACACGGGTACCTAAGGGGTACTGAACCCTTTTCATGGAAGTCATACATATACTTGATGTTTTAGAAAAACACATTAAAAACCATAATCCCATTAAAGAAGCCATTAAAAGAAACAGTCATTATTAAAAAGAAATAATATACTACTGTATGTTTCATTAAACACTTGGATTTTATCAACCGAAATTCATAAAAATTGTGAGACATGGCACATCTTGTTCACCCTTCAGTTTCTACCAATTAAGCAATGTCAGCTTGAATCATATATTGAGAGAACTAAATTTGTGCAATGTGTGTGTGTGCTCAGTCACTCAGTCATGTCTGACTCTTTATGATCCCATGGACTGTAACCTGCCTGCCTCCTCTGTCCATGGGATTCTCCAGGCAAGAATACTGGAGTGAGTCTCAATTTCCTCCTCCAAGGCATCTTCCTGACCCAAGGATTGAACCCGTGTCTCCTGCATCTCCAGCCTCAGATGGCTGCATCGGCAAGTGGGTTCTTTACCACTGAGTCACCTGGAAAGCCGCCTCAACCTTAAACTTCTCCTTTAACATACATTATTAATATGTATTTTCCTGGGTTATATAGGTCAAAGAAATACTATTTATAAATATGAAACCATGTGCTTCTTCCAGGAATGTAATTCACTGTTTTCTTTCCATTTACTGTTTTTCAGACCTAATACTCAGTTTATAACACTCTTTACAGTAGACTCTATTTTCAGTCTGCTAGAATTCAGGGACACATCAAGGTCAAATTGTACAAGCAAGGATTTAGTTGCATGTTTCAATAACTCTTGCAGAAGTGATAAGCTATCTTCTACAGTACACTTGTGGGTCTCCAATCTGATGCGGCACTCAAGGGACAACAGCCTTGCTACAGATACAGAAGACCTCTCAGGATATGATGCATTAACTCCTTTGGTTTATTGGGTAGCAAAGTATTTCAAAGTGAGGGAAGAGAAAGGAAAATGTTACTGTTATATTTACATGTGCTGTATGTAAGGTAAAGTATGTCTAAAGTTATTCAGGTATGAAATATTGTAAAAAAATGTAATATCATTGAAGATGATTTTTAAATGTAGAGACTTAAAAGAATGTGAAATACAGATATTGCAAATATGAACAGGTTATTGACCACTGCAGAATTATCCGTTTATTCCAAGATGATTTGTGTTACTTTGTGCATCCTCACATACCACGGTATGCCTATGGGTTGTAACATGGAACATAGGAGATTTCCCAAAGTAGTGGTAGTGTGTTCCCACTTAAACTATAACACCTGGTAATAGCTTTCTTTAGTTTATGGGTTTCCAGATATACAATAAGTATGTGATATAAAAAAGAATAAACCAGTACCATGGTCCTAAATTCTGTAAACATGAATGCAAATCCTTAAAAAGATCATTTGCTTTCTATATTTTCATACCACAAGTTGCATCTTATATTTTGGCTCCTTCTTTCCTTTAAAGGGGCTTCCCTGGTGGCTCAGATGGTACAGAATCTGCCTGCAGTGTGAGACTTGGGTTCGATCCCTGAGTCAGGAAGATCCCCTGGAGAAGGGAATGGCAACCGACTGCAGTATTCTTGCTTGGAGCATTCCATGGACAGAGAAGCAGAATGGGCTAAAGTTCATGGAGTCGCAGAGTCAGACAGGATTGAGCAACTAACACTTTCATTTTCATATTAAAGTGTGTCAATTAAAAAATTTCACCAAGAATCCTTAATTACAAAATCTGAGATTTAGAGAGGGCCTTCTATTTTCTCTTTCTTATCTCTCCCAAAGAGAAGATATGCCACACAGTTGTCAAAGGTGTGTGGCCACCCTACTTGGAGATAGTTACTAGCTTTAGTATCAACAGATTAAAATTTAAAATATCTGTATTTCTTTTTGTATTCACCTTTAACTGAATCTAAGTTTCCACTGCCATAACTTCAAAGGTCTGCTGCTGCTGCTGCTGCTGCTGCTGCTGCTGCTGCTGCTGCAGCTAAGTCGCTTCAGTCGTGTCCGACTCTGTGCGACCCCATAGATGGCAGCCCACCAGGCTCCCCCATCCCTGGGATTCTCCAGGCAAGAACACTGGAGTGGGTTGCCATTTCCTTCTCCAATGCATGAAAGTGAAAAGTGAAAGTGAAGTCGCTCAGTCATATCTGACTCTTAGCGACCCCATGGACTACAGCCCACCAGGCTCCTCCGTCCATAGGATTTTCCAGGCAAGAGTACTGGAGTGGGGTGCCATTGCCTTCTGCCTCAAAGGTCTACCTGTTTCCATGTAAGAAACTACCCTCCCTTTGATGTAACAGCCATATTTAAAGTAAAGGCCATCATATATCTTTGAGATTTTCCTCTATTAATGATTGAGAGTTCCACTGCCTTTTTCCTTCTGTAATGATATCCTCAAATAAGAAGTCTGTGGGATTACAGAGGATGAGATGTTTGGATGGCATCATCTACTCGATGGACACGAGTTTGGGCAAGCTTCAGGAGTTGGTGATGGAAAGGGAAGCCTGGCACGCTGCAGTCCCTGGGGTCACAAAGAGTCAGACATGACTGTGCAACTGAACTGAACTGATGTGCCCTACTGTACCCAGTTTTAGACTTTGAATTATTATCAAATGCCATTACAATTAAGTTCAATTATAGAATAATAACCTTAAAAGAGGGAGTAGCTGGCATTTTGTTGCTCTTATAACTATATATTTTATAAACAATAATCTGGTTATCCTCAAAAATGTGCTTAAAAATATAGTACTGATGAAATCGGGAAGCAATTACAGTGGAAGTAGGAGAGATAAGCCAGAAGGTGAGTGGAATAAGAAAATTATTTAAGGAAACTCAAAATAAAAGAAAGATAAATATTCCAATGTGTGAGAACAGCCATATTTTAAAATTAATATAAAGAAAATAAAACCATCCTTTTCCTCTACAATACTAACAGATTCAGAAAAATACAAAATATTATTTGATAGAATTTGAACTGAATCAATCAGTTTCAGGGTGGAAGGTGGGCAGGAAAGGTTTACAAACCAAGGACTAATTCTGCAGCAATATGTGATTCACAAGCAAATTCATAAACCATGAATTAATCACATTATTATTTCTTCCTAAAATACTTTAGCTAAAAGTAAAGTTGAAATGTACCTGTTAAAAGTAAATTTATAGTATAAAACTGTATCTTCATAATTAGAAAACAATACAGAAGTAAATAGCACAATATGCTCCACATATCTGTAGCTATTTCTTTGCGAGGTGCTTCTATTGGGAAAAAAAAAGGGGGGGGGCGGCTCAGAAATTTCAGGTGAGATCACCTGCTCTACTAAAAGGGACATCACTTGAGGAATAGCCAGGGTGAAAAGATGAAATTTTAAATTACTCTTATCATTATGGTTATTATTTTAACATTATTTTACTTTGCTCACTAAAGATAGATTTTATAATGACACTTTATGATGAGGAAATAATTGGTGCCTTGATTTTGTAACTTGAAAAACACGTTATACATTTTCTCTTAAAATAGAACTTTCTGAATATTTTCCTTTATTATATGTGAACTGTGTTCTTAGTATTAAAATGGGGTGACTATTATTAAAAGTCTAAGGATACTATATAGTTTAACAATTAAGAATACAAATTTTAACAATAAATAATGGAGTGAAACCTCATTAACTAGTGAAGTAAATTATCCTGGTGTTTAAAAGCAGTTCACATAGCAGGTAGACAATAGGAGTAAGGCTTCTTTATCTTCAAATGTGATGAATTAAGGCAAAAAGTAAGTAAGTTTCTTCATGCATCTGTCAGCAGATGGAAGTGCGTAATTGAGCCTCTTACTTCATTCAAGTTTTGACAGTAATATGATTTGGCAAGCAGGCAAAGGGTTGTTTTTCTTTGTCCAGAGGCTATTGTCTTTAAACAGATGTTATTTCCAAAGGCTTCACATATGTATTTTAATTTAAAATTTTGCTAAGATCTTAATTTAAACACTAGTGTCAGATAAACATTGAAATTGTCAGTATATGCTTTTTACTCAAGCCAATAGCTGAGGTCAAAGAGTCACAAAGGATTCATACAGAAGATGAAAGAGAGCAGATTCTTGGTACAATCAATGTCCAATTTTCAGGTTATGTTTGAGCACGGTTAGTTTGTTAAGCATGAAATTTCACTGCCTGCTTCCTTTGGGGCCATGGTTATATAGATCATGTATTTAATGTTAAATATAAAACCAGTATCCTTCAGGTGATTAAAAATTTACTTCACATTTTCAATTGTATGACAATCAAATGTTAAAAATAAATTCTAGAGTTTGCCTCAAGGATGCCTGCAGTATCATACACATTTCAAAAAGAGTCTTATTTTACTCTCTCTAAAAAGAGGGTGAATTATGTGAATAGTCTATAATGAACAATTCCTAACAGCAGATTGCTTAGGAAAGATGAATGTCACACTCCAATAATACACTGGCTCTTTCATCTTTTCGAATGCACTATCTACTGTTGCTCAAGATCTTGATCGAGCTTTTCAAATTATTTATTTCTCTTTGGTTGCACTGGCTCTTTGTTGTTGCATGTGGCCTTTCTCTAGCTGTGGTGCATGGGCTTCTCATTGTGGTGACTTCTCTTGTTGCAGAGCACAGGCTCGAGGCATGCAGGCTTCAGTAGTGTACCACTCAGGCTCAGTAGTTGCAACTCGTGGGCTCTAGAACACAGTATCAGTATTTGTGGCACACAGGCTTTAATTGCTCTGCAGCATATGGAGCTTTTGTGAACCAGGGACTGAGCCCATGCATTGGCAGGCAGATTCCCATCTAAACGAGTTTTTTTGAATCACAAATGTCTTAAGAGTCTTAAGATATTAAAAGAAGAGTTTGAGAATAGTCACAATCCTAATGCTGATCTATGAAGTTCAGGTTCCATTGCCTCTCTTTGTGTGTCAGTTACTGTCTGAGATTTTACACAAAGGAATATAGGTTTAAGGAGACACTTGCTTATTACGCAGCATCTTGTATCTTCACACGGTATGCTGCTGCTGTTAAGTCGCTTCAGTCGTGTCTGACTCTGTGCAACCCCATAGATGGCAGCCCACCAGGCTCCCCCGTCCCTGGGATTCTCCAGGCAAGAACACTGGAGTGGGTTGCCATTTCCTTCTCCAATGCATGAAAATGAAAAATGAAACTGAAGTCGCTCAGTCGTGTCCGACTCTTGGCGACCCCATGGGCTGTAGCCCACCAGGCTCCTCCATCCATGGGATTTTCCAGGCAAGAGTACTGGAGTGGGGTGCCATTGCCTTCTCTGTCACACAGTATAGGACAAATAATTATTTTAAGTCAGGTTAATGAGTTACCAAGGTCCTTCTTGGTAGAGTTCTAAAGTGCACATTGCAATTTACTAATGATTGTGGAACCTATGTAGCAGAATGATTTTTTAACTAAAGTAAGAATAGACTAAAATGCAAAATGAAGTATTGGACAGCATCAACAAAGTAAGTATGGTTTAGTGAATTCTGGACCATAATATAAATACATTCTTAAAGTAGTCAGAGAAAATAGGTAAAACCATCAACTTAGAACATATGCTGAGGCAATCTTGAATGTGTGCTGAGAAGAACTCACCATAATCAAGGGTGTGCACACACACACACAAATAAACACAAAAAGATACAGAAACACTTTCAAATTTAAAATGTTTCTCTTAAAAGATAAATGTTTGAATGAAGTCAGAAGTCAAACCCCAAAGATAAGTATCACATTAAACTCAGAATTCCCCCATATCTTATTAATTAGGGGATTGTTCTTTGACTACATTTTTACATTGTCTTTTTATCAACAGGATAATCTATATACACTTTACAGGAGGAAGTTATTTCCTCAGGCAAATAAACACCTAACTGGATGGAAGAAACATCCCAGGGTGGCCTCAAGCTGCTGGACATGGGATGTGTACATGCACGCTAAGTCATTTCAGTCATGTCTGACTATTTGCTGCCCATGGTCTGTAGCCCTCCAGGCTCCTCGGTTTGTGGAATTCTCCAGGCAATAATACTGCAGAATCCCAGACCCAGGGATCAAACCCTTGTCTCATGTCTCCTGCATGGGCAGGCAGGTTGTTTACTACTTGCACCACCTGGAAAAGCCAGACATGGTATCTCTTTGCCTAAATGTCCATTCAAATCAGAGTCTCCTTGAGGACAAGGACTGTTTCTTATCATCTGTGTATACTCAGGGGGTTCCCAGATGGCGCTAGTGGTAAAGAACTAGCCTGACAAATCATGAGAAGTAAGAGACACTGGTTTGATCCCTGGATTGGGAAGATCTCCTGGAGGAGGGCAAAGTGACACACATCAGGATTCTCACCTGGAAAATTCCATGGCAGAGGAACCTGGAGGGCTACAGTCCATGGGGTTGCAAACAGTTGGACATGACTGAAGCAACTTAGCATGCATGCATGCAAATGTATACCCAAGACCTAGGTTATACTTTTAAAGAATTTTGAAGTAAACTAGCCTATTATTAACATCCCTACTATCACAAATGCTTCTTCATTCCTGTCAATTCAAATTTTTTAATATAGCCAGACATAGTGAAATAAAGAGTATTTTAGTTGCATCATTTTTGAAAAATCATGTGTGTCTATACATGTATATGCATATACATATATATATGCAATCTGATTTAATTCTGCCTAGATTCAACTATAATCAAAGTGTAACTTTAGTTAAATTATAAGAATCATTACTATAGATATGGGCACATCAGGGTGATTGCTCTGACTCTGCTATTAAGGGAAACAGCACCTGCTCTAACTAATTCAGAGAAGCATCAGGTAGGCGCAGGAAAGGAATCCACCAGGTGGTGGTAATTAGAGCCTAAGGAAGGTAATCAGATACTCAATGTAGGCTGTCTTCTAACCACAGAGAGACTGAGTTCAGGACAACACCGCCAAGCTTCTCACTTCTGCATTCAATCCCCCCATTTTCTTGATTTTTTTTTTATTTGGAAGGTGTTTTTATATTCCCTTTAATCAGATCTCTCATTTGTAGAACGACTGCAAGTAAAGAACAACTTAGAGTATGTTTGATATACAAGACAAATCCTTGCCAATTAAACTTTTTAAAATCTGCTCAATTCAGCCACCAGAAATGTGGTTCTCTTATTTATTCTCCATGTCTCCAGCCTCTTAGAGACATAGATATATATTTTGATTAGATAGATAGATAGATAGATAGATGAATATATATATATATATATATATATATATATATTTTAACCTGATCTTTGAAAACTGTAATGAAGATACTAGGGAATATGACCATCTTGGTAGCTGAGTGGTTTTTCCAGCTGACTTCTTGCCCATTGCTGATTCAGCACAAGGGTAATTTTAAGTCTCAAATATTCATAGTCTTTTTTTCTCCAACTTGTAGATATTTTGGCAATGCAATTGTCACAAAAATGTAGCCAGCTTCTTATTAAACTTTATTAAAATTATCTCAATATTCTAATTATGTCATATTTATATATTCTTTATAGACTTAATTCTTGCTTTTGCTTATATATTTTTTAATTGCAACTTGGCACTCTCTCAACTTAAGTATGTAAGATTTCATGGAAGAGCCACATAACTTACCACTTTGCCTAAGTCTATTTTCAATTGAAAAGATTTACTGACTGCCTCAATTTTAATAGGGCATTTAATCTTTTCACAGATGCCATATATTGTATTCCCTAGTTAACAAACTCCAAGGCTATGATATTTGCATGTAAGATTTTTGAGGAATACTCTAGGAAACAACACCTCTAAGGGATGTTTAAAATCAGGTTAAGAGTCTCCCAAACACAGAAACTGTCACCTTGCCACTTCTATTACTTCACCCTTCCATCTTCATGATACTAAGCCTTCTCTTTTATGATTCGTGCCATTTGGATATGTATGTCATCATCTCCTCATTCTAATGCTCTCACCTGCTAAACTTCTCTTTATTGTCCTGAATGGAAACAAATACTTCGATAATTGGTCTAAAGTCTTCCTGTCCGTTTCACAATGTGGCAGCAATGTGTGATGTATATATAACATGGCAAACTATGGCCCCTTTATTGAATTCCTCTTCTCCATGTCCCCTTATCCATCTGCTCCTGTGGTTAAATTCATAAAACAACTTCCTATTCTCAGTAAATTAACTGTACTATTTGTATAAAAGAGAAAACAGAAACCATCACATAGAATGCTCTCCAAATTTCAAAAACTAAATAATGAGATCTATGCCATATACACCCATCATGTTCTACTTCCCTTCAGTTAGAAAAAGAGGAATTGCTGCTGTCCTAAGACAAAACACAGTTTGCTTATGTACTATACCTGCTCTACAATCAAAGTTGAACACACACACACACACATGCACACACACAAATATACTCTTACCTTTTTCTCTCCATTTATAACACACCTAACTCTATCCACATCTACTCTTCTACACAGATCATGCAAACTAAATCATTCTTTGGCCAATAGCCTCAACATCACTAAAGCCAAGATATGTTTACCATTCCTAATGTTTTTGTTTGTTTTAGCTCACAAGTGCATTTAGCACTTTTTTTTTTAAGACCATCTGTTCTTGAATTTTGTGTTAGCTTACTCTACTGCTTTACCTCCTACCTTCCCAGTTTACTTTGTGTTCTCTCCTTTCCTTCCCTGGCCATTAAATATTGGAATATTTCCTTAACTGGGTCTAGGTACTTTTCTTTGGGGCTTCCCTGGTGGCTCAGAGGTAAGGAATCTGCCTACCAATGTAGGAGACACAGATTCAATCCCTGATCTGGGAGATCCCCTGGAGAAGGAAATGGCAATCCACTCCAGTATGCTTGCCTAGGGAAAAAAAAAAAAAAAAATTCCATGGACAGAGGAACCTGGCAGGCTACAACTCACAGGGCCACAAAGAGTTGGGCACAACTTAGTAACCTAACAACAAAAATAAAAAACAAACAAACAAACACATAAAAAAAAACTTTTCTCTACTTTCCCATATGCTCCCTAAAGAAAATATAAAATATACCAGAACTTCACTACTTACTGATTTCAAATTGCTAATATAATAAAAAAATATATATTTTTAATCTCTAGTCTAGACTCAGTGTCTGAGTTTTGTATACACCTGTCTTCTAATCACTCAGTTTTTCATAAATCTCCTCTTTATCACTCTCTCCCCAGCCAATATCAGCTCTTTTCCAGTTTTCTCTATCACTGAATTATATGCTGTCATGTTTACATACATGCTGTGCATCTAGAATGATCTTTAAACCTATGTGATCTACCTCTTTAAAATTTGCATTCTCTTTCCTCTTTCCCTAACCTGCTTCTTAATCTCTCCATTTTCTAAGAATAAATAATCCTGAGTAAGACACCATATGTAAGATCTTGCTTGTACTATTTATCTGCACAGGATGCTAACTTCCACTTTTTTTTCTCAGCACCCATTGCCATTGTAAAAATCTTTACAAATTCAATACTGACACTAGTTCAGAGATGTTTTATCTGACCTCACCCTAAACTTTTCCAATTATACTCTTTTTTTTTTTTTGACAATGCAGATAGTGGAGTGCAGTTTATTACACCGGTGGGCCCAAGGCAGAGTCTCCTCTTAGCCAAGGACTCTGACCAGAATTTGTGAAAATCTTTTTTTTTTAATATAAATTTATTTATTTTAATTGGAGGTTAATTACTTTACAATATTGTATTGGTTTTTCCATACATCAACATGTATCTACCACAGGTATACACATGTTCCCCATCCTGAACCCCCCTCCCTCCCCATACCATCCCTCTGGGTCATCTCAGTGCACCAGCCCCAAGCATCCAGTATCACACATCGAACCTGGACTGGCAACTCGTTTCATATATGATATTATACATGTTACAATGCCATTCTCCCAAATCATCCCACCCTCACCCTCTCCCACAGAGTCCAAAAGACTGTTCTATACATCTGTGTCTCTTTTCCTATCTCGCAAACAGGGTTATCATTACCACCTTTCTAAATTCCATACGTATGTGTTAGTATACGGTATTGGTGTTTTTCTTTCTGGCTTACTTCACTCTGTATAGTAGGTTCCAGTTTCATGGATTAAAGATCTAAACGTAAGACCAGAAACTATAAAACTCCTAGAAGAGAACATAGGCAAAACACTCTCCAATATACATCACAGTAGGATCCTCTATGACCCACCTCCCAGAATATTGGAAATAAAAGCAAAAATAAACAAATGGGACCTAATTAAACTTAAAAGCTTCTGCACAACAAAGGAAACTATAAGCAAGGTGAAAAGACAGCTTTCAGAATGGGATAAAATAATAGCAAATGAAGCAACTGACAAACAACTATTCTCAAAAATACACAAGCAACTCCTGCAGCTCAATTCCAGAAAAATAAAAAAATCAAAAAATGGGTCAAAGAACTAAATAGACATTTCTCCAAAGAAGACATACAGGTGGCTAACAATTATACTCTTTTAAAGCTGCATGTATTTTTATGTAAGTATAAAATTGCATATTACTTATCACTTATTTACTTAATAATCCCTTTCAAATGGCTCTGGAAGGATTAGGAGTCATTCTCTAAATTTTACCAAAAATTATACATACACACATATATACTTACTTTATTTAATTTTATATACCTGGAACATACTAGATCCTCTAAAATTACTGAAATAAATGAATAAATCCACATTTTGAGGCAAAATAATTCTAAAGTAGCTGGAAAACTGTAAGTATTGAAATAGGACTAGAGTACATATTTTGAGACATTTAGAGATGTCATTAGAGTACTCTAGGCACTAGAAAATAATAATCCTTTTAGTCATGTTAGGAAATGTGGACTTCATCCTGATAGCAGTAGAAAATGACAGAGAAAATTTAAATGTAGGAACTTGCTAGAAAGAACAGCTTTCTAGAAATCTCAATCTAAATTGTAGGGGAAAAACAACTTAATAAATTATTATATTAATAATATTTCAGATAATAGATGATTATGTCCTGACAATGACAGCAGAAATGGGATGGATTATAGAGGCTAGACTGGAAGAATACTGAGAAAGATCCAGTATATAGACAATTGTCAATTCATGTAGAAGTGCAGCATTGTAAAAACGCTTGTGAAAGCTGAAACCATGTGTAGCAGTCCAATATTCAATGGGAAAATTGATAGTAATTCTTGATATACTTGTTAAAATAACATATTTGTTAAAATATTAAAAAGTCTCTTCTATTAGTTAAAATTTATAGGAAATGCAAAAATAATAAACTACTATTTACACTGTTGCTTTTGGTCAGTCGTCCAGTCATGTCTGACTCTTTGCAACCCCATGAACTGCAGCACGCTGGGCCTCCCTATCCCTTACCATTCCCAGAGTTTGCCCAAGTTCATGTTCATTGCATTGGTACTATTTACACAGTATGTTACATAGTAACATAACATTAGAAACACTGAGAGTTGAAATGCATTATATCTTTTTTCCTCTTTTATTTTTTAATTGGAGGACAATTACTTCACAATGCTGTGTTGGTTAAGTACATCATATTTTTATAAAAACTTCTAAGAGTGGTTTGAGCAGTTCTTGCTTTCTTCTTAATTTATAATTTACATTATCTAATATGCATTCTGACTGTCTCTTGGAGAATTCTCATCCTCTATTCTAAATTTGAGTCAAAATGTGACAAAAAAATCACCATTTTGTCTTTTGTACATTCAATGTCTTGAAATGCCTCTGTTTTATAGGCATTGCTATCTCTGGGATATCTTCATCCTTTCAGTCTAAAGTGGCTTTCTCATTTACGTGTATTAGTTCACCTTTCCTAAGATCTTGTGGCTACATAGATAGAGTCTGATAGAGGGATAGTGTCAATATTCCCACTGTTAACTATTTCTTCGAATAATTTCATTTGCATTCAAGTTGAATGTCACTTCTGGCATTATCATTTAAGAACAGTCCTGTTGAATGTTCATCTTTGTTGACCAATTCTCCCTTTTGATTGTCAATTTTTATAAAATAGCATGCAGAATTATTGTTGGGAGTCAAAGAAGCAACACCAGTCCTGTCTTGCTGTCTGAGTGTGAACAGATAACATATGCAGTGACTGGGCATGAACAAACTGGAAAGAAATGACATGATTGGCCACTAACTATGATATGCTTGTCTATATAGTGATTTATGTAACTTTGATGATTAACATAATGTGGTATTTAGTATTTGAACTGTGTTTTTGGAGAACTGATGTTATTTGATTATACTATGGTAAGTAAAATTCATATGTATTAAAATTGTGCAAAATGGGGACTGTCTCTACCTATTGAAATCAAGGAACAGAGGAAAAGGTAGAATATGGAAATATTCTAAATGCATTTGCTTATGGATAGTGTATTTTACTTCCATGGGAAATATAAGAGCAGATTTACAAGGAATTTCCCAGGTGGTACAGTCAGTAAAGAATCTGCAAGTCAGTGGAGAAGACACAAAAGATGTGGGTTCAGTCCCTGGGTTAGGATGATCCCCTAAAGAGGAAATGGCAACTCACTCAAGTATTCTTTCCTGGAAAATTCCATGGACAGAGGAACCTGGTGGGTTGCAGTCCATGGGGTTCCAAAGAGTCCAACACAAACTGAGTGACTGAGCATGTGCACGTATGCACACACACACACACACACACCACTTATCAATTCAATTTTTGAAAACGTTAAGCTTATTTTTTCTGTCTGAAACTCAAACAGAAATGTCCAAGGTCTATAGGTCTAGAGCTCAAAAGAACAGTTTCTCTGGAAGCAGTAATGTTTCTGTTATCAACATACAGATGGAACATATTAAGATAAGACTTAGAAGAACTTTAAGAGAATTCAAAGAATCTGTTGAGTTTTTCATGCATTAAAAAATGGAATGTAGTATCACAGGGTTTCAATGAAGACAGATGTGAATTGGAAAATATTTTCTTGATTTAAAGACAAGGACATTGGTATTAAAAAAAAAAAAAACTAAACTAACAAGCAAACTGTGCTTTGAGGTAGTGAATGTTGCTAAATAAGACTACTTCATAGAACCAATTCCTCAAGTGTGTCTTTCCAAGCAGAAGAATAGTTGAAAGTGGTAGGAAGTCTACTTGCAATCGTTGTTGTGTCCGACTCTTTGCAACCCCATGGACTCCAGGAAACCAGGCTTCCCTGTTCTTTACTATCTCCTGGAGTTTGCTAAAATTCATGTCCATTGAGTCAGTGATACTATCTAACCATCTCATCCTCTACCACCACCTTCTCCCTTTGTCTTCAGTCTTTCCCAGCATCAAGGTCTTTTCCAATGAGTCCACTTTTCACATCAGGTAGCCAGAAGATTGGAGCTTCACATCAGAATCAGTCCTTCCAATGAGTATTCAGGGTTGATTTCCTTTAGGATTGACTTGCTTGATTTCCTTGCTGTCCAAAGGACTCTTAAGAGTCTTTTCAAGCACCAAAAATTGAAAGCATCAATTCTTCCATGCTCAGCCTTCTTTATGGTCCAACTCTCACATTGTACATGATTACTGGAAATACCATATTTGACTATATGGACCTTCATTGGCAACATGATGTCTCTGATCTTTAATACACTGTCTAGCTTTGTCATAGCTTTTCTTCCAAGGAGCAAGCATCTTTTAATTTCATGGCTGCACTCACCATCCGCAGTGATTTTGGAGCCCATCTATTTGCTATGAAGTGATGGGACCTGATGCCATGATTTTCATTTTTTGAATGTTGAATTTTAAGCTAGCTTTCACTCTCCTCTTTTACCTTCATCAAAAGGCTGTTTACTTCCTCTTCCCTTTCTGCCATTACAATGGTATTATGTGCATATCTGAGGTTGTTAATATTTTTCCCAGCAATCCTGATCCCAGCTTGTGAGTCATCTAACCTGTCATTTCACATAATGTACTCTGCATATAAGGTAAATAAGCACAGTGACAACATACTCCTTTCCCAATTTTGAACCAGTTCATTGGTCCATGTCTAGTTCTAACTGTTGCTCGTTGACCTGCATACAGATTTCTCAGGAGGCAGGTAATGTGGTCTGGTATTCACATCTCTTTAAGTATTTTCCACAGTTTGTTGTGATCCACACAATCAAAGGCTTTAGTGAAGTCAACGAAGGAGATGTAGGCGTTGTTTTGGAATTCGCTTGCTTTTTCTATGATCCAGTGTATGTCGGCAATTTGGTCTCTGGTTCCCTGCCCAGGAACAGTACCCATTGCTGTTGGTGTTGACTGTACCAATGCTATTGTTAAAGCCATATGGTGTATTTAGTATCCTGTCTTTTATTCAAACTATATAAATAATAAAAAAATTGGACCCTAAAATTTTGAGATTGTAGTTCCTCCTAAATTGAGAAAATATTCCTTTATTTTGGGACAAGATTAAGAGTTAGGTCAAAATTAATGCTTACTATACTATAAATAGGATAACAATCATTACTGAATATTACTTTTTATCAAGATTACATGACTATCTTCTAGCAATATGCTTGGCAAACAAAATATTATGAGGTATTCTCTAACTATAGAAGATTAAACTTAATATATAAAAATTCTTTAGTATACTCCAGGGTTTTTTACATGCACTGAAGATTTAATAATGTGAAAGACAGACATTGCTTCTTTCATATAAAATATTTAAAGAACCTAATTACTTAATTCATTTTAATAGTAGCATCATGTATTTTTTTATTTTATGCAAATACTATTATATATTATGTATGTATATGGCTATCTCTGTGCTTATTTTGTAGTATATAGTAAATGGTGCATTTTCATCCTTTCAAACTCCATGTATCTATAATTTCACTTCACTGTATCTATGAAAAAATACAATCAGAATTATAAACAAAGATGTATGTTGGCAAAGCTTGTATGTCAGCACAGCTTTCCTAAAATAGAAGCAATTTTATTGTAGAATAAAAGTAAACTTTTTAAATATGTCATAGTACATTTTTATGATGAGATAATAAGCAGTCATTTAAAATAATAACATACAAGATTAGTGACAGAAACTTTCTATAATAAATGATATACTGGAAGAGCCACCTGAACAATGGTAAATGATTTCACGTAATTGAAAATGTGTATGCCATTTATCTTACCTCCTGAATAAGTATATACAGTATTTATCATATTTATATCTTGTGTTGGAAATACATAATTTTAATACTTTATGTATATAGCAGCATGTAAAAATATTGTCTACTGTATGTATGTATACTACTGTTACAACTGAAAAATAGTATTTTAAAACATACAATGAAAAAAATTGTTTTTCTTTTAAAGAGAAAAATATGCAGCTTTCAAAATCTATGTATCTATGCTATGCTATACTTCAGTCATGTCCGACTCTGTGTGACCCCATAGACGGCAGCCCACCAGGCTCCCCCGTCCCTGGGATTCTCCAGGCAAGAACACTGGAGTGGGTTGCCATTTCCTTCTCCAATGCATGAAAGTTTAAAGTGAAAGTGAAGTCGCTCAGTCGTGTCCGACCCTCAGCGACCTCATGGACTGCGGCCTACCAGGGTCCTCCATCCATGGGATTTTCCAGGCAAGAGTACTGAGTGGCCTGCCATTGCCTTCTCCGATGTATCTATAGTGACATTTAATTAGTAAATTTACAAATATCTTTAAAGATATTTCTTCTATATTTTTTAAAGATCTTCAGTACTATTGGAAAGTTTAGTACAGTGAAAGTTATAATAGGTAATTTTGGAATGGAAAGAGTATTGTACTATTATAAAACAATATTTATAAAATATATTGTTTATGTAAATATTGATCATTTTTTGAAAATTTTTTCAAATAATTTTGAAAGTGTGGAATGAGACATTTTATGACTCTACATTTTTCATAAATACAGTGTATATGAAGTGAAGTGAAGTGAAGTGGCCCAGTCGTGTCCGACTCTTTGTGACCCCATGGACTGTAGCCTACTGGGCTCCTCCATCCATGGGATTTTCCAGGCAGGAATACTAGAGTGGGTTGCCATTTCCTTCTCCAGGGGAACTTCCCGACCCAGGGGTTGAACCCAGGTCTCTCCCATTGTAGGCAGATGCTTTACCATCTGAGCCACAAGGGAAGCCCTACAATGTATATACATAGAATATTTAATTACTCTACAGACTCATGATCCTTTTCTTTGATGTGAGGGCAGCAATTCTGTGGAGACATATCTTTATTAATTAAAGTACTAGTCTCTCTAAGTAAGGCTCAGAGGTTAAAGTGTCTGCCTGCAATGCGGGAGACCCGGGTTCGATCCCTGGGTCGGGAAGATCCTCTGGAGAAGGAAATGGCAGCCCACTCCAGTATTCTGGCCTGGAGAATCCCATGGATGGAGGAGCCTGGTAGGCTATAGTCCATGGGGTCCCGAAGAGTCGGACACCACTGAGAGACTTCACTTTCACTTTCACTCTAAGTAATTCAAAATTATTCAAGAAGTATTTATGAAAAATGAAAGTGTAACATTAGCAGTATATATTCTCTGAACTTGGTTTTTATATAAACACTTGTGTGTCTGCTGATATTTTTTTCCCACTCTGTGTTCATCTAAAGAGACAGAAAATTACTGCTTCCAAGAAAATTATCCATTTTCATTGGGTCTTCCTTATTTCCCCTGTCTATGAAATATATTCTGAAAATCTAAAGCAATGCTTTATGCAAAAATGAAGGATGACTGTTGTTGATTTGACAGCTTAAAGTGATGCCTCTACAAAGGGACCACTAGACTATCAATAATATTCTACATTATAAGACTTGATAAAGTAAAAATACAAGTTTCTTACTTCTTTTTGAGGCTATAAATAATTGTTTAATTGCTGTATGATCCAGTAAAGGTTTGCCTTTGCTAACATTTATGCTGTATAGATACATTTCTAATGTTGTCTTCTTTTAATGGTTCTGCAATTTTTCAATCTACTTATCATAAGGTATATGCCATAGTTTGTGTGTAATGAGAATGTATAATATTTAATTCAGTATTCTATGGACAAAATATGTTACTTTTCCCAAACCACAATACAATTTTAAAAAACATGATAGGAAGGAATAGAATACAATTAAACAATAACTTTAAGAAACTAGTGGAATTTTAGTTACACCATTAAGAATTATTTTGCAGGATGAATTCTAGTTTAATCTGTCAATCTAATTGTTATAAAAAAAAGCAAGGACAATAACAAAATTGAGATTTACTTATGTTCAATATGTGGGACAAAATTTTATAAAAGCTTTCCCAACCAGAACCATATAGATGCATGTATGTATGTATGTTTATGTATATGAGTTAATTATGCAATATAGATTAACTAAATTATATTAATTTGTAGCAAATATCAGCTTTTTGTATTTCATGACATAGGTAAGAGTATTTTAGACTTTTAATCAGGTGAATTACAAAAGCATGGTTTAAGGTATTCATAGTCAATTTATATTTTATTTTTAAAATAAAAATCTCATCATATCTTGAAAATTTAACTGCTGCAATATATACATACACACACATAAACAGCATGCTTTTTCTGTTAATGTAATTACATGAATACATTTTAAAATATCTTTATAATAAACATAGACTCAAGAAGTACTGCAGAGCTAAAAGTAGGAAAACTACATACGGTGTACATGAAGCTAATTGTAAAGTTCAGAGAAGCAGTGATTAAAGTATGTTTCTCATAACCTAAAACCTGAGATGTACTTAGAAAAATACAGTTTTAACATCAAATGCCTTGGAAACAAGCTGCACAGAATATGTGAATAAGAATGCAAACCATCATACTAACTATGTATCAGAGATTTTTAGAAGGTATAATCACAATAGTTTGGTGTCTGATTGATTGTGTACGGTGGTTCTTAGATGATTAGCTTGAGCAAAAAATAAACACAAAACGCCTTGACTATGAATGTAGAAGAGTTGAAATAAATGCCTGAGTAGAAGGACAGGGAGGGTTGCAAGGATAGGATAACATACATTCTTTAGAAAACACATATTCTTGACCATTACTTTATATCTAATTCAAGAGTAGGTAACAACATCAAAATTTTTGACATTATTCACATCATTAAATCTCAAACATACATTAAAGTCAAATTATCTCAGCTCCCAATGTAGATTCTGTAAAATTTAAAATTATATTACCATATTAAATTTATTTTGGAATTAAACGATTAGCCACAAAAATAGTAGAGACAATAGGGACATTTAAAATATCTAAACTTCAACCACTTTTCTCTATTTCGATATTCATGGCACCAATAATTGTTTTAACAAGTCTAATTCTATTATAATAAACATAGATCAATATGTTGCAATATTGTACTTCTTACCCCATTTTTCAAAATGATCTTATAAAAGAATTACACCTTGGCAATCACTGTTGACTTTATAAAATTATAATAAACACAAAGAAAGACATTGACAGATTCAGAACAACAAATGAATTTTATATACTGTTTTTAACCAAGATTAAAAAAAAAACTTATCCATGGACACAATGAAGGAAAAGATGTAAAATTTATAAATAAAAAATTAGGAAACCAGATAGTTTTAGGAAAACAAAGAAAGAAGTAATCAGCAATCTCTGTTGTTCCCAGTGGCTACCTTGTTTGGGGCCGATCCTCCCAGAGAGTTCTAGTAATAAAAATGCTTCTTGTGAGTTAGCATAGAACTTTCTGTAAGTATAAAATTTTAGCTACAAAAATATTTCATCAGAACCAGGAACCATAGAATGTAATTATCTCCTGTGGCAAAAATCAGAGCTATATAAAGGTTGGGGGAAGTAAATTGAAAACCATCCCTCCTCCAATACTACCTTTTCAATGAGTACTTGCTAACCCTGGGAAAATAGACACAGGAAATGCATGTGTTTTAACAATGTGTGAAGGTTGTTTGCTTCTGAGTATATCTGCAAACATGGAAAATTATGGCATGATGTTTGTTAGTACAATACTTAAAAAGTAGAGCAAGCTTTTGTGAAAGTAAGTCCTTGAGATACATAAAGAAGGCAATCAAGGTTTTTCCTGTCTTTACACTCAGCCTCTCTATTCCAGGTTCTGAACCTGTTGTTAAAACATGACTCTTCCTCTCACTTCAAACTCCCTGAAGGAAAGGATAACCTTTTCTCATTTCATTATCCCTATCACTTAAGCAGTATTTCACACATAGAAAAAAAATGTATGTTTGTCAAAACAGGCAGAAGTATAATATGTTTTAAGATACTAGGAATGAGTTTGGAACAAATAATAAGATTCAGGATGAGAGCAATGTGAACTTAAACCTCTGAGTGTCAACTAAATACAGATTTCAAACATCCAAAATTTAAACAGAAAAGCTGCTCACTTGTCATAAATAATGTGCTTTCAATAAAACCATATAGTAAAAAAAAAAAATTGCATCTATCTGATCATAGTCTCCTAATATATAAAAAGTAAATCCTACTGAGTATATATGGGTTTCCCAGGTGGCTAAGTGGTAAAGAATCTGCCTGACAATGCAGGAGACACTGGTTCAATCCCTGTGTTGGGAAGATCCCCTGCAGGATGAAATGGCAATCCACTCCAGTATTCTTTCTTGGAAAATCACATGGGGAGTGGAGCCTCACAAGCTACAATCCGCAGGGCTGCAAAGATTTGGAATCAACTGAGCCACTGAGCACACACACACATATTGGGTTTATATATGTGTAGCAAACCTCTCCTGTACTCACAAGGAACTCCTCCTCCATCTACACACAAATCAGGAGAGCCTTTTAACCTTTCTATATAATACTTAATTATCTATTTCTTCATGTCACTATATAGAAAAGGAAAGATATAAGCATCTGAATGCAGAGTTCCAAAGAATAGCAAGAAGAAATAAGAAAGCCTCCCTCAGTGATCAATGCAAAGAAATAGAGGAAAACAACAGAATGGGAAAGACTAGAGATCTCTTCAAGAAAATTAGAGACACCAAGGGAACATTTCATGCAAAGATGGACTCAATAAAGGACAGAAATGGTATGGACCTAACAGAAGCAGAAGATATTAAGAAGAGGTGGCAAGAATACAGAGAAGAACTACACAAAAAAGATCTTCATGACCAAGATAACCACGATGGTGTGATCACTCACCTGGACCCAGACATCCTAGAATGTGAAGTCAAACGGGCCTTAGAAAGTATTACTACGAATAAAGCTAGTGGAGGTGATGGAATTCCAGTTGAGCTGTTTCAAATCCTGAAAGATGATGCTGTGAAAGTGCTGCACTCAATACGTCAGCATGTTTGGAAAACTCAGCAGTGGCCACAGGACTGGAAAAGGTCAGTTTTCATTCCCATCCCAAAGAAAAGCAATGCCAAAGAATGCTCAAACTACTGCACAATTGCACTCATTTCACACACTAGTAAAGTAATGCTCAAAATTCTCCAAGCCAGGCTTCAGCAATACGTGAACCATGAACTTCCAGATGTTCAAGGTGGTTTTAGAAAAGGCAGAGGAACCAGAGATCAAATTGCCAACATTTGCTGGATCATCAAAAAAGCAAGAGAGTTCCAGAAAAACATCTATTTCTGCTTTATTGACTATGCCAAAGCCTTTGACTGTGTGGATCACAATACACTGTGCAAAATTCTGAAAGAGATGGGAATACCAGTCCACCTGATCTGCCTCTTGAGAAACCTGTATGCAGGTCAGGAAGCAATAGTTATAACTAGACATGGAACAGCACACTGGTTCCAAATAGGAAAAGGAGTACATCAAGGCTGTATATTGTCACCCTTCTTATTTAACTTATATGCAGAGTACATCATAAGAAACGCTGGGCTAGAAGAAGCACAAGCTGGAATCAAGATTGCCGGGAGAAATATCAATAACCTCAGATGTGCAGATGATACCACCTTATGGCAGAAAGTGAAGAGGAACTAAAAAGCCTCTTGATGAAAGTGAAAGAGAAGAGTGAAAAAGTTGGCTTAAAGCTCAGCATTCATAAACAAAGATCATGGCATCCGGTCCCATCATTTCATGGGAAATAGATGGGGAAACAGTGGAAACAGTGTCAGACTTTATTTGGGTGGCTCCAAAATCACTGCAGATGGTGACCGCAGCCATGAAATTAAAATACGCTTACTCCTTGGAAGAAAAGTTATGACCAAACTAGATAGTATATTCAAAAGCAGAGACATCACTTTGCCAACCAAGGTCCGTCTAGTCAAGGCTATGGTTTTTCCAGTAGTCATGTATGGATATGAGAGTTGGACTGTGAAGAAGGCTGAGCGCCAAAGCATTGATGCATTTGAACTGTGGTGTTGGAGAAGACTCTTGAGAGTCCCTTGGACTGCAAGGAGATCCAACCAGTCCATTCTGAAGGAGATCAGCCCTGGGATTTCTTTGGAGTGAATGATGCTGAAGCTCAAACTCCAGTACTTTGGCCACCTCATGCAAAGAGCTGACTCATTGGAAAAGACTCTGATGCTGGGAGGGATTGGGGGCAGGAGGTGAAGGGGACAACAGAGGATGAGATGGCTGGGTGGCATCACTGACTCGATGGACGTGAGTCTGAGTGAACTCCGGGAGTTGATGATGGACAGGGAGGCCTGGTGTGCTGTGATTCACGGGGTCACAAAGAGTAGGACATGAGTGAACGACTGAACTGAACTGAATGTGTGCCCATTAACATAACCCTGCTAAAGAAGATAGTAAGTCTTGGATAAACTGTATTTTAGAATGCCATTTTAATCTGTTTCATTCAGGAAATTTATTATTCATGGAACATGACTTGGAGCTTCTGTGGTTTTTATAAAGCAGCTGTCATATATTTGAAGTAAGTTGCCAAGCTTTTAGTCTAATTCTGACAAGCAAGGCTTGTAGAAATTAAGACCAATATATATATTTTTTTCCTCACATCAGTTTGCTAATTGAAGATTAATTTATGCTAAGAAAGACATTTTAAAACAACTAAATGAAATTGGAAGGGATACTATCAATTATTCAAATGGTAATGTGAATGTATCTAATTAAAATTTTTAAAATGCTTATCTGCTAGCAGCAAAAGTTCTACCCAGTGAGGTTTGTTAATCATTAAGAGGTAGAGTAATCCCCAGAAATATTCCCTTTACCATTTTTATTAAACAATTTCCAATCAACAGAGACTTTCTCCAAGTTTGCTTCTACGCTCATATTATTAAGGACACTCTAAATTGGCACTAAGCATCCATTTCAAATTTGGGATACTGAGCATTTCTTTATTGTAGACACTGGGGATTTGCAGGTTCTGGATACAAATTAGGATTTGCCAATTAGATGCATTTGCTAAAGATTTGGAAAGTGGAAGTGAGGCAGAGTTATTCTCCTTTGATTTTGCTTGTTTCCTTCCGGCAAGGAAAGTTCTGGAGTCACTGGGGTTTTCTGCAGCAGTTTTTGGTGTCCAATTATTATTAGTTTTAGGACCACTGAGAAGAGTTCGGGAGACAGCAGTCTCCAGATCTTTGGATCACATCTACTGGACTGCGCTCCTTAAGGCTGCAGTTCCAGGAGTCACTCTTGACTCCCACCTTCGATATTAGGCCAGCTCCTACCAAAGGCCAGATTTGTAGTGCGGTCATGTGAGCAGTTGTTGAGACCTGCCAAGAACCATTCCCCATCCCTTCCAATGATTTTTTATAAAACTAAATTCATTTGTGTTTCAAATAGCTGGAGTAGTTTTCAGTTTCCTGAAAATAAATCCTGACAGTTCCAACACAAGTTTTAAGTAATAAAAGCTAGATGATAAGCAGATATGACAAGCAACAAGTGCAGTGAATGCCTCTCCCAGACTTTCATCAAAGATCTTTTTGTGCCTCCTCTATTCCATCTACTTCTATCCAGTCCTGCCATGCATTGTCATGGCTTCAACATTATCCTATTCTATATTTAAATGGTCTCAGATGTGTATTATAATTTTCTCTGTAAAATGTATTTTTCACAATTTTGGAGGCTGAAAGTCTGAAATGAGGTGGTCAGCACCATCAGGTTCTGGTGACAAACCTCTTCCATGTTACAGATGGCTTACTACTCCTTGTATCCTCAAATGGTAGACAGTTGAGATAGGAAGCAGCTCTATCTCAGTTCTTATAAGGATAGTAACACTGTATATATGATGACTTCAATTTCATGACCTCAGTTCAGTTCAGTTCAGTCGCTCAGTTGTGTCCAATTCTTTGTGACCCCATGAATTGCAGCAAGCCAGGCCTCCCTGTCTATCACCAACTCCCGGAGTTCACTCAAACTCAGGATCTCATTTAACCTTAACTACCCACCAAACACGTCATCTCCTAATACCATTATATTGAGTAGAGTTTAAACATGGAAATTTAGGAGGGGACACAAAAATTCAGTCCATAACAAAATGTGAACCACCTCAGGGAAATTTATTTTTCTCCTCTTGTTCACTTTTTTGTACTTAAAACACAGATGAGAATGCAGCAGGAAATAGTATTCTAATCTTAGCTGAATGAAAAATTCCAATTTGATGACATTTTCTTACAGCATTGTTATTCTCTTAAACAATTTCTAAGGATGTTGCCAGTCTAGGATAAATAAAGCAGTCATTGCTAAACAAGCATAGAATATTCTCAGCAGTGCTTGAGACCTGATGAAATCAGAATATTTAGACTTGGGTTTTAGAAAGTTATATTTATTAAAAATGATAGAGTCTGAATATTTATCACTGGAGTAAAATTTACACAAACTGGGTCTTTCATCACCACTGTTATCTTCATTTCTAAACAGAATTTCCCAAATCCATTTTCTAGTCCTCCCAGTGATTTTGCAAAAAACTTGAATTCATTAGTGCTTCCAAAGCTAGAGGGAGGGAGGTGACATTCCTAATCTCTCCATTCGAACCCCGTTCAGGCTTGTCTTTAGCTCTTTCCTTCCATGAAACTTGACTTTCAAGCCATTAGTGGACACATTTCTCACCTTACCAGGCTTATGCCTGCACATTCTTCTTATTTTTGACCTATGGTTTCCACCTCTGTGTTTTAAAATGACGTGTTCCACCTCGTCTTGGGTTACAATCTTCATAAAAGAAGGGGACAACAGATGATGAGATGGTCGGATGGCATCACCAACTCAATGGACATGTGAGTAAACTCCAGAATTCGGCGATGGACAGGGAGGCCTGGTGTGCTGCAGTCCATGGGGTCACAAAGAGTTGGACACAACTGAGTGACTGAACTGAACCGAACTGAAATGTACTTTTACTACCAACAAGTTAAGTACAAACTTCAAATCCACAGTATTTTAAGTTTCATATATCTGCTAAAAGACTGGCTTTTAAAATTAGGAATACATAGTCTGGCATAAAGGTAAAACCCTATTTAGTACAGATGTCTATTTCCAGAAAGATCCAGTTACCCTGTTTATGGTACTTAGTCAGGTCCTATTCTTGAGAGAAATATTCTTGATATTCAGGTTTTCTCATTTAGGTAAGGATGCAAATTAAACATTATAAAGAAAAAGTGGCACAAAAGATAAACCCTCTTGTTCTGTTTTCTAGAAAAGACAATTCACCAGAAAGGCAATAATTATTCTTTCTATAGTTTTTCATTTTGTTTTACAGTTTCCTCTTTTGCTTGGAGATTGTGTTTATTATGCTCAATTTATTTCTTTTAATGAAAATCTACTGGCCATGAGTCTTCTTTTTTGGTTATCCAAATTTTCTTTATTTTGCTTTCAGTTTTTAGATACATTTTTCTTGAGTATAAACTTCTTTTAAAACTTTAAAAACATGAGCCCATAGACATCTGGCTTTTATGTTTTTATGAAAACCAGCTGTTAAGTCTTATTGTTGTTGCTGTTTTTTAAAGGCAATGTGCAATTTTTCCCCCTTTGGATATTTTTTTAATATTCTCTCTTATCTTTGGTTTTGATCAGTTTCACTATAATATGACTAGGTATGGTTTTATAGAGTTTGCTTAGCATTCTGAATATGTGGTGTGACATTCATCAGGTTTAGAAAATTCTTGATCATTGTTTTGTTGAATATTGCTTCTTTCCTATTATCTTTTCTTCTATAATTCCACTAATATGAGAACAAGTGAGCATGAGCATGCCCCACACCTCTCTCTCTTTTTCCTCATTTATTTCTCTCTGTACTTTTATTTTCTGATTTCTTATGTTCATGTTTCTTGATTTTATGTCCTATTTCCAACATTTTATTAAACTCATCCATTTAGTTCTAAAAAATCAATATATTTTAAATGCCTTTTAACATATCCAAATTCTTTTGTGAAACTCCAAATAGCATCATTTAATACTAAGAGTTATACAAATTCTGTGTCCATTACTTGGTTCTCATAGCCTTCTGGATCATTCATAACACTTTTGATGTTTTGTTTTATTTTTCTGCTAGCTATAAGACATACTTTTTGCTTATTTGAATGTCTCAGTGTGTTAGTCACTAAGTTGTGTCTGACTCTTTGTGACCCCATGGACTGTAGCCCACCAGGCTCCTCTGCCCATGGGATTTCCAAGGCAAGAATATTGGATTGGGTTGCTGTTCACTTTTCCAGGGGTCTCCTGCAATAAAGGCAGATTCCTTACCATTTGTGCCACCAGTGAAACCCATATTTGAATGTCTAATATTTTTAAAATTTCTTTAATTGAAAATTGTGTACATAACAATGATAGAAGCTACAGACTATTGTCTCTTTTCCCATAAAGGGCTATTTACTTTAATTCTATTGAGAATTGAGCTAGACTAGGTTACGGTTTGCCTGACATTTTAGTAGACTCAGGTTATCTCTGCTATGTTTCTTATTCTCCAGAAGTTCTGAAACAATGGGTAACATCCATTTTTCTCTAAAAACAGTGCCCAATTCTGTCACCTTCTATGAAATTCAAGTTAAAAATTTTGCAAGTACCTTAAGAGGATGTCCAGCAGTTTGCTGAAAGCAGATTCACACCCTAACAGTTCCTGTTTCTTAAGAACATTAGGGGTTAGAAGATTTTTTCCCTTTATAAGATTTTGACCTAGCTCCCTATCATCCTCCGAAACAATAGACTTTAGAACCCTGAGTTCTGAAGCCTACCTTGATATTGAAATAAAGTCTGGCAAACATTGCCAAGATTACTTTCAATAAATATGACACATTTTCATATTATTTAGAATACACACAGAATACTTATATTCATGACTGTGAAAAATGAAATACATTATCAATTTTGGTTTGTTTGTTTATGTACATCAATATATATTTGGAAGGTCAGTTTAAATTTGCATATTCTATATAATTTTCCTTATTTTTCCTGCTACTTAGGAAATGAGAAAATGGCATTTTTGGTTGTCTTTTTTTAGATACTGTTAGATATAAAACATATTTGTCATGTAGACAATAAGAATCTTTACTTCTGTGTGTGCATCATTAGCCATGCTTTGTCCTCTGCTTCTACTTTACCTTTTGCATACATTTTCAGCAGTATATGGCTCAGGAAATAGATTAGTTCTTGAAGAAGCATTCTGTGAAAACTGGTATTCTAGAAAAAAATAATTGAGAATGTATGTTTATGAACTTCACCAACATTCTTCCTGGAAATATAAAATTAAATAAAAATATCTTTATGTGAAAATACTTTATGTTGAAAAGCTGCATGTTTCTCCCTTAGCCCAAAGTCAAATACTCTTGCCTAAAGTGAACTTATTCTACATTTTGTATTGCAAATTTGTGCTTATATATAAGGCTATCAGTTCAGTTCAGTTCAGTCGCTCAGTCATGTCCGACTCTTTGCGACCCCATGAATCGCAGCACGTCAGGCCTCCCTGTCCATCACCAACTCCCGGACTTCATTCAGACTCACGTCCATCAAGTCAGTGATGCTATCCAGCCATCTCATCCTCTGTTGTCCCCTTCTACATACTTTCAAATTTTATAGCTATTTCAATAACATCTATTTCAACATATTTTTAAAAATAATTGTTATTTTTAAAAGTTAACATTATTAATTGTCTCTTTGCACTAGTTCAAATTTAATAATTTGATTTTACAGTGTAATTCATAATCACAAAACTACACATAACAGATATGTGAGATATAGTTAGTTTATACAGCAAACTCAATGGTGAATGGCTAGTTCGTGTAATAAACTCAGTGGATTCGCTATTTGAATTTTGTATTTGGAATCACTGTGATAGGCTATTTTTGTTTAAAAGTCTACTGTCTTTTCACTTTTTCTTTCTTTACTCTCTCCACAGAACACAATATTGTGTCACTATGTCATAGTCTTTCTTTAGTCATAGTAAAGGAAATGTGAAGATGTGAAAAATTTGACTTTGATTTATCATTAATTCATCGATTCCACCTTATTCTACATATTTTAAAAGTAAATAAGTAACTACTTATTAAAAAGAAGTAGTTAAGCTTTAAACTTTTACCTTCATAGTTATCGGTAAAGATTTCATATATTTATCTATTACAAGTATTATTTTTAATACAAATTTTCTAATACTTAAGTACTCTTAGTAGGTTTCTGGCTATTTGAGTAAATAAAATTAACTTTTTCTAGACTGTAAAAGAAAGACAATAACTGAGTTTAATAGATTAACCAAACTATTATATATACAATTATATTTATAGTAAACAATCAATAGAATCTTTAATAATGGTAAGGAAGTAAGATCTGATTAAGTGGTCAGCTGGTAGAGAAATAATAAACTCCTGTATGTAACATGTTCATAAAGATCAAATCATAAGTGAATTGTTCAATTTTAGAGCTAAACCTATCAATATACTTATATAGGAATTATACTGTTTTGTTCATTCCTTAATATAAAAAATACAATAGTGCACATTATTTTAAATGTTTGACCATACTAGCAACTCATGAACATATATTCAGTCAAAATCATTAAAAATCTCACTCAAAATGGACTACTAACATCCCAGTCTTCTTTTCAAAGGTCAATGAATTTATCAATAATCTGCCTATATTTATAAAAATACACAAAGAGTTATATGAACCTGAAGAAAAAATATTTGACATAAATTGTAACATAATGTACTGATAATTTTCTAAGACATTTTCTCCACTAATTGGTATCTTAGTGATCTACTAATTTATCTACCTAGCTTATTCTTTTATTATTCACTACTCTATAGTGTGTTGGAGAAGGAAATGGCAACCCACTCCTGTATTCTTGCCTGGAGAATCCCAGGAACAGAGGAGCCTGGTGGGCTGGCGTCTACGGGGTCGCACAGAGTTGGACACGACTGAAGTGACTTAGCAGCACCAGCAGCAGCAGCATAGAGTGTTAGTCGTGCCCAACTCTGTGTGACCCCATATATGGTTACAGGCTTCCCTGGTGGCTCAGGTGGTAAAGAATCTGCCTGCAGTGTAGGAAACCTGGATTTGATTCCTGGATTAAGAAGATTCCCTGAAGAAGGTAATGGCTACCCACTCCAGTATTCTTGCCTGGAGAACTCCAGGGACAGAGGACCTAGTGGGCTACAGTTCATGGAATTGGAAAGAGTCAGAGATGACTGAGTGACTAACACTTTCATTTTCAACCACAATTTGCATTGTTCATTTTCAGTCTTTAGACATTTATAGTGGTTCTACCTTTTTGATAGTGTGAATGGAATTAAGTGAACGTCAGTGTACATACTTCTATGTTTACATAAGTGTACCTACACAGAGTACATTCCAAATGATAGAATTTGTATATTTAATTTGTATTAACAGGTTGCTCTCTAAAATAGATATTTTAATATGAAACATTTACTCAGAGGCAAAACCATATGTTAAGAGTATTTTATTAAATTAATATACTAATGTTTACTTAAGCTAATGAATCAAAGGGGGTAAGGAATAGGTAGTAATAATAGTAATAGCCTAAGAAAGTGAAAGTCACTCAGTCGTATCCAACTCTTTATGACCCCATGGACTATGCAGTCCATGGAATTCTCCAGGCCTGAGAGGTTATTTTTATTTTATTTTTTAAAATATAAATTTATTTATTTTAATTGGAGGTTAATTACTTTACAATATTGTATTGGTTTTGCCATACATCAACATGAATCCGCCAAAGGTATACACATGTTCCCCATCCTGAACCCCCTCCCTCCTCCCTCCCCGTACCATCCCTCTGGGTCATCCCAGTGCACCAACCATGATGCATGATACTGAGAGGTTATTTTTAAAAATTTATTCTTAAAACAGTAATTTTGGTAGACATTTAAACTAGTTTAAAAAAGCACAATATTTTTATTGTCTTTTTTTTTAGTTTTAATATTGTATTTTGTGTTTTAATATTGTATTTTGTGTTTAATATTGTTTGTGTTTTGTCCTGTGTATTTTTCACAACTGCAATGACTTTTTCATAACTATCCATATGGACAGTTAATTTCGTTTTAAAATACCCATGGACTTATAATGAGATTTTAAACAAGAGAATAACATTTCCATGTCTTAAAATTATTGTAAAGGCATTATTATAAATAAATAAAGCTCTTCTGCTTTATTATTTATGTCTTGAAGAATAACATAGTGGCTTGGAGAACCTAAAAAATTCTTGAAACTTCTACTGCTTTAAAACAAGGCCCTGAACAGAATTCATCAACTTTTCTTAGGTGGTGTTATTTGTTGCTTTCTATGGTTTTTCCAGTAGTCATGTATGGATGTGAGAGTTGGACTGTGAAGAAAGCTGAGCACTGAAGAATTGATGCTTTTGAACTGTGGTGTTGGAGAAGACTCTTGAGAGTCCCTTGGACTGCAAGGAGATCCAACCAGTCTATTCTGAAGGAGATCAGCCCTGGGATTTCTTGGGAAGGAATGATGCTGAAGCTGAAACTCCAGGACTTTGGCCACCTCATGCGAAGAGTTGACTCACTGGAAAAGACTGATGCTGGGAGGGATTGGGGGCAGGAGGTTAAGGGGACGACAGAGGATGAGATGGCTGGATGGCATCACTGACTCGATAGACTTGAATCTGAGTGAACTCCAGGAGTTGGTGATGGACAGGGAGGCCTGGCATGCTGCGATTCATGGGGTCACAAAGAGTCGGACAGGACTGAACTGAACTGAAAGCAACAAAGAATGTTGTTCACTACTTCTTGTTCAGAAAACTGTCACCACTTAGCTTCCAGTTACCACTTTCTCTTGGCTATCACTGGCCACTCTGTATATCTTATGGACTGGTGTTTCTTCATTCCCCTAGTTTCCTAATATTGCCAGTTCCAAACAGTTCAGGCTATGGAATTCTTTTCTTTTTATTCACTCTTGGTAGGTGATCAAATTGAATTCTATGGCTTTAAATATCAACTGTTTATTGAACACTCCAAAATATTTATCTTTGCTAAGCTTTTCCATGAAATACACCTGTGCATGTGTTATATCCACTGAATATTTAACAGGTATCTCACACTTAGTATGGGCTTCACTGGTGGCTCAGAGGCTAAAGCATCTGCCTGGAATGCAGGAGACCTGGGATCGATCCCTGCATCGAGAAGATCCCCTGGAGAAGGAAATGGCAACCCACTCCAGTACTCTTGCCTGGAGAATCCCATGGAGAGAGGAGACTGGTAGGCTACAGTCCATGGGGTTGCAAAGAGTCAGATACGACTGACCGACTTCGCTTTCACTTTTCACACTTAGTATATGCCAAACTGGACTCCTTGTGCCCTACAACTCACATCTTCTTCTGGACCCTTCACCATTTCAACTGATACAACCCTGTAAGTCAGCTGAAAAAACCATGGAGCTATTCTTGACTTTTTTTTTTCTTTTTTAATATAGCCAGACCCTATCCATGTTCTTGTCACATTACAATCATTACTATATCTGATTTCAACTGGCAAACATTCTTGACAAGTTTGTTGAATATCTCTTTATTTAGTCACCCTGCCTCAAATTTTGAACCTGTATCATCTACTATCATATTAATAACTAGAGTAATTTTGTTAAAATACAAGTAGTATCATGTCATGTCTACGTTCAATATTATTCATTAATTTCTTACCTCAATTAGAGTAAAATCCAAGCCCTTAAAGGATTAATGGATTGCTATTTGTTATCCCTTTCATTTTGTCTACTACTTTTATCACTCTCCACTCTGCCAAATCACACTGGCCTCTGAGTTTCCTAGAACATACACGGCAGCACCTTCTTACCCCCAGAACCACTGTTGTGGTTGTTTCTCCTTCTGACAGGTCACCTCCTTCAGACAGCCATATAGCTCCCACTCCCATCTTCTTAGAATGCATTTTTTTCCAAAGCACCATCAGTTACCTAAGATTTCCTTTGGCATTCCTTACTTCTATTCCTTACACACTCTTCACTTACTTATGTTGTAAACTAATTACCAATCTCCTCCAACTGGAATGAAATGACAGTAGCACATGAACTTTTTTCTGTTTTGCTTTCTGTTAGATACCCTGGCCTAGTATGTATTATCTGATAAAAGAATAGATGATCATTTAGTCAAAATGTTTCTCTTATGTTTGTTAATGAACTGCTGTATGATTTACTTAGAATAAAGGTACTCAATTCTTTTAGTCTTTGGATCACTTTGAACTCTTAAAACATATATACCAATAAACTATTTATTATGTATTACATATGTTTCAGTGTTCAGTAGCATGTAATACCAATGACACTACTTGAAAATATGAAAGTGAAAGTCTTAGTCATTCAGTCATGTCCAACTCTATGTGACCCCATGGTTCCTCTGTCCATGGGATTCTCCAGGCAAGAATACCAGAATGGGTTGCCATCCCCTTCAACAGGGGATGGATATTCCCAACCAAGAGACTGAACCCAGGTCTCTTGCATTACAGGCAGATTCTTTACCTTCTGAGCTACAAGGGATTCCACTAGTTCATAACTTATTTTAAAAATGTACAAAGTAAACATTGAAACAACTGCTATAGAATTTTATAAAACATACTATGATGCTTTCCAATGGTTAAATTTCACCTGCTGATTGGCTTTATGTAAATGTGTGGCTCTGATTTTCAAGAAAAATAAAGTGAATGCAAGAGTCAAGATCAATATAATGGGAAATTTAAGTATGTTTCTGTTTTAAATGTAAGCTTGTCACATTTTTAAAAGACTTTAAAATATGTATAATTCTAGTCTTTAATTTCTAAAATATCAATAAAATTCACTTCAAAAATTCAATAGAAAACTGAAATACTGTACATTTTTTTCCTGAGTATGTGAGTTGATGGAATAGGTAAAAATATAGTCAGTCCTCAAAATTAAAAATAAATAAATTAATTAATTAAAAAAATAAAAATAAAAAAAATAAATTTATAGAAACATATAATCTAAAGATTTACCATCTGAAACATTTCAAATTAAATAACCTTTAAAAAAATGCTTTACTATCCTGAGGAATGAAATTAAAATCCTCTCAGATAACATCAGACCTTTAATCTGGTTCCAAGCCAAAACAAATTGTGACCTGAGTGGCAGAGAAAGCAAGCACATGTCACAGCAACTACAGCTGCCAAATTCCTCTAGTTTAACAAGTTTTCCACTCCTCCTTTTTGTTACATCCCTTATTATTGTATCATTATGGGTTTTATCAATGTGGTGGATTATTTGTCCTTCTACTGATGATACTGCATGACTAATAGCATGAATGTACCTTTACTTGAGAAGGTAAGATGACTATATCTGTAATTTTTTGTGTAACAGCTTGTATAAGTTATTAGGTTAAAATAATCAAGAAAATCTGTCAATTTTTGCAAAGATGGAAAATAACCCATATAATTATATTCAAAATGATGACACATTCACAGAGACTGAATGAAATATGATCAGAGTGCAAGGGAATGTAATGTACTTACTTAATGCCATGTGCATATTCTTAACATTTTCAAGTTATTTTTAAGTCAGTTCTCATAGTTCTACGTTTTATACTCTTAAATACTAAAATTATGTTAATTATTTTCCTTTACTTTTGAAAGTGACAATTCACAGGTGGTTTCTCTTATACTTTGGCTTTCCAAGTTGGAAATACTCTGAAGAAAGCAGAATGACTTGGTGTAAAGTAATGGAAGCTAGCAATAAGGAATCACCAGAGAACCTACTACCTGAAGCCAGAGACATTGCAATAATCTTCCCTTGCTTTAGTGATGGGAAATAAAGTTTACTCTAGAGCCAAATGAAAATATTTTTACTGCTTTCTTTGGAATGTATGGCAGGGTTCTTTTGATGAATTTTTCTTTAAAGTTGTGAGAACAGCTGGCTGCAGCAGTGCAATCTTGACTAAAGCAGCATGAATCCTGGCAGCATTTACCCAGGCATATATGAATTCATATGAGTGGTCACTGTATCCAAATTTAATTCAATATAATAAGAAACCTGATAGAGTCAAATTTTTAATATTCAAATGAAAATATATCCAATTAAACTCAAGTATGCATTGTGCCTTTTAAATGTTGTTTAAAAATACTACAGCATATACTTTAAAGTTTAGAGATTTGCCTATAATTACTATCAAAATAATTTATGTTTACAAAGTCACACATTTTGTAATAAACTAAAACCATTTGAGAAATTATAATTTAAAAAATTTAAAAAGTGTATTAAAGGACTAAGTTAATTATTCCTGATGCTGGGAAAGATTGAAGGCAGGAGGAGACGGGGATGACAGAGGATGAGATGGTTGGATGGCATCACTGACTCAATGGACTGAGTTTGAGTAAACTCCAGGAGATGATGATGGACAGGGAGGCCTGGCATGCTGCAGTCCACGGGGTTGCAGAGTCAGACATGACTGAGCGACTGAACTGAACTGAACAGAATTATCCTCTCAGATATTTTTCTGAGAGTTGCTCAGTTGTGTCCAACTCTTTGTGACCTCATGGACTATAGAGTCCATGGAATTCTCCAGGCCAGAATACTGAAGTGGGTAGCCCTTCCCTTCTCCAGGGTATCTTCTGAACCCAGAGATCGAACCCAGGTCTCCCACATTGAAGGCAGATTCTTCACCAGCTGAACCACCAGAGAAGCCCACTCTCAGATACTAGATACTGTTTTTAAAGAAGCAAATCAATGCCTTCAGCAGGTTAAACATGTGTTTACTTACATAACTGACATAGTTACTAACATTGCTACTTGTTATGTTTTATTTAACGTGGAAATAAGATTATATATGTATTTGGAAACTCATTTTAACATTTATGCACATGGAAAAACTCCAAATTTTCCTTTTTCCTTAGAATGCTTGCTAAAGAAGAAAGATGATGGGAATAATAGAAAGGCAAATTAATTAATGGAAGAAAAAAAAGTGATAAGAATGAGTTATTTTCATTGTTGATTTTTTAAGTTTTGGGTTAAATGCACAATTAAAAAATAAAGATATGAAGGGAAAATCACCAAACCTTCATATCTTATACCATAAATCATCACAAAACAAAAGTCTAATTGATGTTCAAGTCTTACTATAATTATCAAGCCTTATGGATAAAATTATATATGTAAGTGATCTATCATACACCACTGAAATTTTAAAGTTAAAAATAGTGTACCTCCTAAATGTGGTTAACTTATAACTGGCAACTGACTGTTCACATCCTGATTTCAAATATATGCATGCTCAACTTACAACAATTTCTGTCAAAATTTAAAATTAGAAGTAGTAAATAACACATCATGAATTTATAAAAGGGTAGCATGGTTGGAAGGCTAAATTGTTACTATTTAAAAGATGGAAAATGGCTTATATTTATTGCAAACACGTTCACAATTTTTAATTGGGAAAGATGTCACTTTTAAGTTAATGCTGTAAAGGACTCTATGTCAAGGACACTGATTCTGCACATTTATAGAAATGACAGAATGCATTGATTGCTTCTCTATTTCTCTCTTTCCATCCCTCTCTTTCTATTTCTCTACCTCTTTTTTTTACTCTCTATTTTAGAAACTATACAAGATAAATAGAATATAAAATTAAAATGTTATATTTGAATTATTTTTTTAAACTGGTAATAAAATTTCTTAGAAAAGTTGTAACTGAACTGAGCTAAGTACCACCACATAGTCATTGGAGATGGAAATTATTCAGTTTGATCTTTGAATAACAGAAAACTCTTGAAAAAAAATTCAGAAAATAACCATTCTTCCTGTCAATGGACAAGTTGTACCAGAAATATTAAAGTGGTAAGGAAGATTTTATTCAAAATAGAGAAAGGCTAGAACTCAGGATCAACCCTGCTGAAACAACAGCTGGTAAGAATTGCTGTGTCATCTGGTACCTCTAATTGAAAAATTTTGAGGATCATTCTACAGTGAGGCTGGAGTGAGAGGAAAAATCATAGGCTATCTATATTTTCTAATTGGCTTTACACAACAGAAAACAACGTTCTCTATCTTTGTGATAGGTGGTATTTTTATGACTTGAAGTAAGGTATGTTGCTAATGTTAGGTCTCTAGCCTTCTACAGAGAGTAGAAATTTGGGGCAATTTACAATTTGTGTTAATTGTCTAAGAAAAGGGCTGTCAGAGACTTAGAGTAAGGAAGAAGCTTACCTAAAATGTAGACAAGCTCAGGGTACTGTTAAGGTCTTCTTGGTCATTTCAAACTCTTTTAAACAAATTTTTTCAACAAAAATCTTTTCATTTAATTACAATTAGTTAAGTATATTTTTTATAAAGACAGCTATTAACAAAATTTTTTACATATACATACATATGTGTATATATATACATGTATATTGAACTGTGAAAAAATAATGTGGGCATTTCAGCATCTAGTTTACAATCTATAGATGTAAACTTTCATGTTTAACTATTTGTGAGACTCCTATAAGCCCTGAAACAATTAAAAGGCACTTGAAATGAAAGTGAAGTTGCTCAATCATGTCTGACTCTTTGGGACATGTGGGCTGTAGACTGCCAGGCTCCTCCATCCATGGGATTTTCCAGGCAAGAATACTGGAGTGGTTTGCCATTTCCTTCTTCAGGGGATATTCCCAACCCAAGAATCGAACTCGGATCTTCCACACTGCAGGCAGACTCTGTACCATCTGCGCTACCAGGGAAGCTAGTGAGAATCCTATAAGCCCTGAACCAATAAAAAGGCACTTAGTCTAACTTACTATTCCACCAAATAAATAAAAATAAAACAAAATAAATAAGTTTAAACACTTTTCAAACCCAAATTCACTTATGCATTATTGACATTTTTTTTAATGCCATGTTCCAGTCACACTGACTTTCAGCTCAGTTCAGTCGCTCAGTTGTGTCTGACTCTTTGCCTACCTCATGGACTGCAGCACACCGGGCCTCACTGTCCATCACCAACTCCCAGAGTTTACTCAAACTCATGTCCATTGAGTCGGTGACGCCATCCAACTGTTTCATTCTCTGTCTGTCCTCCCCTTCTCTTCCTGCCTTCAATCTTTAGCAGGATCAGGGTGTTTTCCAATGACTCAGTTCTTCACATGAGGTGGCCAAAGTATTGGAGTTTCAGCTTCAACATTAGTCCTTCCAATAAATATTCAAGACGAATTTCTTTTAGGATGGACTGCTTGGATTTCCTTGGATTTCCAAGGGACTCTCAAGAGTATTCTTCAGCACCACAGTTCAAAAGGATCAGTTCTTCAGCACTCAGCTTTCTATATAGTCCAACTTTCCCATCCATACATGACTACTGGAAAAGCCATAGCTTTGACTAGACAGATCTTTGTTGGAACAGTAATGTCTCTGCTTTTTAATGAGCTGTCTAAGTTTGCCATAGCTTTTCTTCCAAGGAGCAAGAGTCTTTTAATTTCACTGCAGCAGTCACCATCTGCAGTGATTTTGGAGCCCCAAATAATAAAGTCTCTCACTGTTTCCACTGTTTCTCCATCTATTTGCCATGAAGTGATGGGACCGGATGCAATGATTTTAGTTTATTGAATGTTGAGTTTTAAGCCAACTTTTTCACTCTCCTCTTTCACTTTCATCAAGAGGTTCTTTAGTTCTCCTTCACTTTCTCCCATAAGGGTGGTGTCATCTGCATATCTAAGGTTATTGATATTTCTCCCGGCAATCTTGATTCCAGCATTTCACATGATGTACTCTGCATATAAGTTAAATAAGCAGGATGACAATATACCTTGACGTACTCCTTTCCTGATTTGGAACCAGTCTGTTGTTCCATGTCCAGTTCTAACTGTTGCTTCTTGACCTGCATACAGATTTCTCAGAAGGCAGGTGGTCTGGTATTACCATCACTTTCAGAATTTTCTAAGTTTGTTATGATCCACACAGTCAAAGACTTTGGGAGAGTCAATAAAGCAAAAGTAGATTTGTTTTTCTGTAACTCTTGGTTTTTTGATGATCCAGCAGATGTTGGCAATTTGATTCCTGGTTCCTCTGCTTTTTCAAAATCCAGCTTGAATATCTGGAAGTTGATGGTTCATGTACTGTTGAAGCCTGGTTTGGAGAATTTGGAGCATTACTTTGCCAGCATTTTAAATGAGTGGAGTTGTGTGGTAGTTTGAACTTTCTTTGGCATTTCCTTTCTTTGGGATTGCGATGAAAATTGCCTTTTCCAGTCCTGTGGTCACTGCTGAGTTTTCCAAATTTTCAGGCATATTGGGAGCTTCACTTTCACAGAATCATCTTTTAGGATTTGAAAGAGCTTAACTAGAATTCCATCACCTCCACTAGCTTTGTTTGTAGTGATGCTTCCTATGGCCCACTTGACTTCATATACCAGGATGTCTGGCTCTAGGTGAGTGATCACACGATACTGATTACCTGGGTCGTGAAGATCTTTTCTGTATAGCTCTTCTGTGTATTTTTGCCACCTCTTCTGAATATCTTTTTCTTCCATTAGGTCCATGCCATGTCTGTCCTTTATTGTGCCCATCTTTGCATAAATGTTCCCTTGGTATCGCTAATGTTCTTGAAGAGATCTCTAGTTTTTCCCATTCTACTGTTTTCCTGTATTTCTTTGCATTGATCAATGAGGAAGGCTTCCTTATCTCTCCTTGCCATTCATTGGAACTCTGCATTCAAATGGGTATATCTTTTGTTTTCTCCCTTTGCCTTTTCCTTCTCTTTTTTTCATAGCTGTTTGTAAGGCCTCCTCAGACAACAATCTTTCCGTTTTGCAAGTTCCTCCAGTACATTGAACTACCTCCTGCCTCCAGAACACCACACAGGTCTATCCCTAGAATTTGCTCAGAATAATAAAATATTTTTTATTGGACCCTTTGCTAGAGTTAACTCCTAGGCATGTTGATAAATCTGGGTCCCCATGGAGAAGAAATGGTTCTGAGGCTCTCAAGGAGGAGGTAGGGTTCTGGAATTTTCAAGGAGGAGGAAAGGACAAATGCCTTCCCCGCTCCCCTCTACATTCCTTAGTCTTGGTCTCATAATTTATTTTTTTTCTTTAAATCAGGAACAATGATTATACAGCAAACAACTGAGATTAAACTCTGTACTACGGATTATATAACAACAATGTATCCTGCTTGAGAACAGTTTCTCCCTCCTGAAAACCTTCTGACTAGTCTTGATATCTTAGTATGTATATTATGGGAATGGGTCTGGTAAAATCTTTCTATTGCTAAATTCTAATCCTGTTATCTTAAAATGTAAATTGTGGGAGTGGGTCTGGTAAAAATTTTACAATCTTGAGACACTCTTTTATCATAACAACTAGTTTAAAAAGTATATAATTCCCTTTCTTTGACTAGCGAGGGGGCACTCTCTCTCCCCCGTCTGATGTTTGTGTCAGAAGCTTTCTCTGTCCCTTTTTATACTTTAATAAAACTCTGCTACACAAAAGCTCTTGAGAGATCAACTCTGGTCCCTGGTCCTGAAGCTAAATCTTCTTCTTCGGAGATCATGAATCCTACACCATTCACCATAAGTTATCACCTTTCCCATATAAGGACTTCTTTGCTGGCTCAGATGGTAAAAAAAAAAAAAAAAAAAATCTGCTTGAAATGCAGGAGAGTAAAGTGAAAGCATTAGTTGCTCAGTGGTGTCTGACTCTTTGTGACCCTATAGACTGTAGTCCAACAGGCTCCTCTCTTCATCGAATTCTCCAGATAGAGCTGAGCAACTAACACTTTCACTTTAATTTTCACTTCATGAATGGTCTTAAGTTTTATCCATCTCTATGTTGAAAAATTCTACATGCTTCTCTTATGAGTCTCTGTCCTATCTGTATTATTTCATGTTGGATTGATCTTAATGTGTAGAATTTGTTTATTCATTTAGCCCAGATTGACTTCAAACTTCTAGCTATTTACTAATTCTTACACTATTTTTTACTTTCTAAAGCAATATGTAGAGAACAAAAATGTATAATTATTATTATCACAGCCATTGTAGCTAGTAATAGTATAAAACTTATTCACTGTATTACACATTTTACTTGTATTATTTCTCATATTTATAGCAATTTGGGTAAATAGAATAATTGTTATTTTGAATCTGAGGATACTGAAGGTAACAAATTATGTTACTACTTGCCAAAGGTAACATACTTTGTAAGTACAGAGCCAGGTTTCTACCACAAGCTGTTTACTACAGAGCTTGCATATTTATACTATCTTAGTTCATCAGAGGTTTTTTTTTTTTTTTTTTTTGAGATCTTAAAATGGAAGCACTAAGAAATTTTCAGAGATTACTTTATTCAATACATATTTGTTTGATGCATATGGAGTAGCAGGCTCAATACAACAACAAACAAAACCATGTACTCAGTAGTTAGGAAATTCATTCTAGCAGGAAAGATAACGCAGAAATAGATCATTATGAAATGCTATAAAAACAAAGAGGGAAATATCACAGAATGGTTTGGAAGTGTAAACTGAAGCTATCCAATCTAATCAGAATGGAAGGTAACATATAAACTCTGTCTGGAAAGATGAGCAAGATTTAGGCTTGTGAAGGAATGGGCAAAGAATATGCCAAGTAAAATACACAAAAGCAAGATAAAAAATGCCTATAAAGTAAAAAAGAAATTGAAATACTGATATGCAAATATGATTACCTTTCAATATTCTTATTCTAGGGACGATTTACCATCATGTCATGAAATATATAATTAATAGATGAGATGGATATAATTTGAACTTTTAAGATAAATTTACTTAGGTTGAGGAGCATTACAGAGGGGTGAATATGTATAAAGCATGTACACAATAGTATTGACTAGTTGGGAACATGGATTTATTTAATTGACAGAATGATTTAAAGAAAGAGATGCTTTAGAAATAATATTTATACATACATTGTACTAAAAAGTTTGCATTAAGGAAATTGATTAATATTACCACAAAATTACTAATTTATTGGTCCTGAAAACTGATGTAAAGTTGGAACAAGCAAATGGAATTAAGCAAAGATTTATTAATCCACATATTAATGGATACTGAAAATTACAACATGTGGACTTAGAAATTTAAAGAGAGTGTGTGCATACTAAGTCGCTTCAGTTTGGTCTGACTCTGTGACCCTATGGACTATAGCCCGGCAGGGTCCACTGTCTATGGGATTCTCCAGGAAAGAATACTGAAGTGGGCTGCCGCTGCTGTGCCCTCCTTCAGGAAATCTTCTGAACCCAGGGATCGAACCCCAGTCTCTTATGTCTTCTGCATTGGCAGGCAGGTTCTTTACCACTACCTGGGAAGTGAACTGAAATCCTAAGTTAATCAATATATAATAGAAATATGGAAATAAACTTATTTCAAATAAATTAAGGTTATAATGTCTTTTCATGTAATTGCTGGCATTTCTGAAGAAACAAAATATCAGTTCAGTTCAGTCGCTCACTCGTGTCCAACTCTTTGCGACCCCATGAATCGCAGCACCCCAGGTCTCCCTGTCCATCACTGACTCCCAGAGTTCACTCAGATTCACGTCCATCGAGTCAGTGATGCCATCCAGCCATCTCATCCGCTGTCGTCCCCTTCTCCTCCTGCCCCCAATCCCTCCCAGCATTAAAGACTCTTCCAATGAGTCAACTCTTCACATGAGGTGGCCAAAGTATTGGAGTTTCAGCTGTAGCATCATTCCTTCCAAAGAAATTCCAGGGCTGATCTCCTTCAGAATGGATTGGTTGGATCTCCTTGCAGTCCAAGGGACTCTCAAGAGTCTTCTCCAACACCACAGTTCAAATGCATCAATTCTTCGGTGCTCAGCTTTCTTCACAGTCCAACTCTCACATCCATACATGACTACTGGAAAAACCATAGCCTTGACTAGGTGGACCTTAGTCGGCAAAATAATGCCTCTGCTTTTGAATATGCTATCCAGGTTGGTCATAACTTTTCTTCCAAGGAGTAAGCGTCTTTTAATTTCATGGCTGCAGTCACCATCGGCAGTGATTTTGGAGCCCCCTAAAATAAAGTATGACACTGTTTCCCCATCTATTTCCCATGAAGTGATGGGACTGGATGCCATGATCTTCGTTTTCTGAATGTTGAACTTTAAGCCAACTTTTTCACTCTCCCCTTTCACTTTCATCAAGAGGCTTTTTAGTTCCTCTTCACTTTCTGCCATTAGGGTGGTGTCATCTGCATATCTGAGGTGATTGATATTTCTCCCGGCAATCTTGATTCCAACTTGTGTTTCTTCCAGTCTAGCGTTTCTCATGATATACTCTGCATAGAAGTTAAATAAGCAGGGTGACAATATACAGCCTTGACGTACTCCTTTTCCTATTTGGAACCAGTCTGTTGTTCCATGTCCAGTTCTAACTGTTGCTTCCTGACCTGCATACAGATTTCTCAAGAGGCAGGTCAGATGGTCTAGTATTCCCATCTTTCTCAGAATTTTCCATAGTTTATTGTGATCCACACAGTCAAAGGCTTTGGCATAGTCAATAAAGCAGAAATAGATGTTTTTCTGGAACTCTCTTGCTTTTTCCATGATCCAGCAGATGTTGGCAATTTGATCTCTGGTACCTCTGCCTTTTCTAAAACCAGCTTGAACATCTGGAAGTTCACGGTTCACGTATTGCTGAAGCCTGGCTTGGAGAATTTTGAGCATTACTTTACTAGCATGTGAGATGAGTGCAATTGTGCAGTAGTTTGAGCATTCTTTGGCATTGCCTTTCTTTGGAATTGGAATGAAAATGGACTTTTTCCAGTCCTGTGGCCACTGCTGAGTTTTCCAAATTTGCTGGCATATTGAATGCAGCACTTTCATAGCATCATCTTTCAGGATTTGAAATAGTTCAACTGGAATGCCATCATCTCCACTAGCTTTGTTTGTAGTGATGCTTTCTAAGGCCCACTTGACTTCACATTCCAAGATGTCTGGCTCTAGATGAGTGATCACACCATCGTGATTATCCGGGTCACGAAGATCTTTTTTTGTACAGTTCTTCTGTGTATTCTTGCCACCTCTTCTTAATATCTTCTGTTTATGTTAGGTCCATACCATTTCTGTCCTTGATCGAGCCCATCTTGCATGAAATGTTCCCTTGGTATCTCTAATTTTCTTGAAGAGATCGCTAGTCTTTCCCATTCTGTTGTTTTCCTCTTATTTCTTTGCATTGATCGCTGAAGAAGGCTTTCTTTTCTCTTCTTGCTATTCTTTGGAACTCTGCATTCAGATGCTTATATCTTTCCTTTTCTCTTTTGCTTTTTGCTTCTCTTCTTTTCCCAGCTATTTGTAAGGCCTCCCCAGACAGCCGTTTTGCTTTTTTGCATTTCTTTTCCATTGGGATGGTCTTGATCCCTGTCTCCTGTACAATGTCACGAATCTCATTCCATAGTTCATCAAGCACTCTGTCTATCAGATCTAGGCCCTTAAATCTATTTCTCACTTCCACTGTATAATCGTAAGGGATTTGATTTAGGTCATACCTGAATGGTCTAGCTGTTTTCCCTACTTTCTTCAATTTAAGTCTGAATTTATACAATGATTATATTGCAGGAAAGAAGTTTTTTGAATCTTGCATAAAGTTAAATTGGACTACAAATGTATATGTTACTGTAAAACAGGCTAGTTAAAGAAAATGTTTTGGTATTCTGTAGAAATTAACTACCAAAGGACTTTTTCCTTAGTTAGTTACTTTGGAACCAAAGTAGAAGTAGTATAGAGCTTGCATAAGCTAGGTTATTAAAATTTAAGGAAAGGAAACATAGAAGAATGAAGAATTTTCTATACAAAGCAGAAGGAACTTGCACTTCAGTCAAGATTAAATTGAGCATTTGCAAGGACTGAAATTGTGGAGAATTCATAATGAACCATCTATACTCAAGAGAAATAATAGATGATTTTTTTTTGAAAATACTGGCATATTTTTATCAGGAAGTATAAATATTTATTATTCAACATATTTGGCCTTGAAAATATATGATACAGTCTGCACATCAAAAAGAAAATGTTGTAGGCAGACCAGAAAGAAGTCACTTGCAATAATCCTGGCCTCAGAAGTATTACAGTTTTCCAATATAAAAACTTTGCCAGTTGCCTAATGGCTCAGTGGAAATGAGAAACGGGTGGGAGGGATGTCTGGAGATCACAGACTTAAAGTTCTTAAACTTAAGTTCTAAATCCACATATTTATATAGTGTAGTTTGCATTTATTTTCCCCATTAATTATCTAAGACAGAGCTCACAGCATAAATTCATTCATATATTCATCACTGTTTTTGTAAAGCAGCAATTGCTGTCTACCAAATGATGAACATAAATGACAGAACGACTCATGAAATGTAGGTGAAAGTGAAAGTCACTCAGTCATGTCCGACTCTTTGTGACCCCATGGATTATAAAGTCCATGGAATTCTCCAGGCCAGAATACTGGAGTGGGTAACCTTTCACTTCTCCAGGGAATCTTCCCAGCCCAGGGATTGAACCCAGGTCTTCTGCATTGCAGGTGAATTCTTTATCAGCTGAGCCACATGGGAAGCCCATGAAACGTAGATAGGGAACAGGGGAAAAATGAATATACTCCCAGGAATATAAAAAGGAAACTAAATTTTGCTGAGTACTCACTGGATGATTCATGGGCAAGCTATTATTTTTACCGGTTTCAAGTTTTTAATAAAGGGAAAAAATACAGGTATATTTTGAAATGGGAGGAAATTGCCATTTGTTATATTTCTGTTGGTCTCATCCAAATTCACAATGAAGTCGCTCAGTCGTGCCCGACTCTTTGCGACCCCATGGACAGTAGCCTGCACCAAGCTCCTCAGTCCATGGGATTTTCAAGGCAAGAGTACTGGAGTGGGTTGCCATTTCCTTCTCCAGGGAATCTTCCCAACCCAGGGATCAAACCCAGGTCTCTCACATTGTAGACAGACGCTTTACCATCTGAGCCACCAGGGAAGTCCATTAAATATTATATTGAATAATAAATAGGAAAATCAGTAAATGCTTCTTTTTCATAAAACTTTACTGTACTAGTTTATGGAAATTATACTTGTAAAACTATATTGAATTCACCATTCTTTTTTCTGCTCCTCTTCCAATATATAGTGCTAATAACTTTCCCAAGTCTTTAAAATTATTGCTTAGTTTGAAATAATTTTAATTTCTATTTGCCACTCTGAAATTGTAATGAATGATCTATGAACTGTCATTTATTCTGAGGAGCAAATAGTTCATTTGGTTCACAGTTTTAATGCTTAGCTGGATTCAGTCTCATACTGGAATATATTTCAGTGTAACTATTAAAAGTGACATACATCTTCTCTATAAATCTCATTATTTCAATAGATATCACATTAAATTGCAACAGTGAAATCTAAAAGACTAAAACTGAGACAAATTTAAAAAGAAATTAAAAACTTTGAAGATTTGCAAACTTTTGCTCATTTACCTTCCAATCATGAATTAAAATTCTTCTGCCTTAATTTTCTACCTGCTACTTAACTTTGGCATTTCATTATTAGTAACATTAAATTGCTATCTAGCAGCATCAATATACTTTTACAATTGCCTTAATGAGTACAAATGAAAAAAGGCTATTTACTATACTTTCTTTTATATTGAAATTATAAATCCTAGACTTATTGGTTCAAAATATATTGAAAGTAGGGACAAGTAATAAAGAAAAAATTCAAAGATAGATATTATCTTAAGGAATGAATTTTCCTTCTAAACAAAATTACTTTCATATTTTTGGAGGTAAACTATGTTTTTATTTTAAAAGGTTATCATCTAATAATAAACTAATTAATAGTTTCATTCTACCAATGGAATATTTTCTGTGGGTAGCCATTAGTGTTCATTATATTAGTTGCTCAAGCATGAACAACTTCTATTAAAAACTATTACAGATATTATATAATACATGAATTGCTTACTAGAATGTTTGTTTTTTTTTTTCAATAATCTAATGGTAAATATAAATCAGTTAATTCACTCCATGTATTGATGATAAATTCTTAGTCCCAGGAAAAAGTTATCTGAACTATAGAAACTTGAATAATTTTTGTTAAGATTTGAGTACTTGAATCTCAGTAATGTCAAAAAATGATTGCAATATGACTTCACATTTCTTTACCATAACATTGATATAACAAGATTTATTTAATGTATCTTATTTCTGTAACATCACTGCTAAAATTGGCATTACATATTCTCCAAACATAAGGCTCCTCTTTCTAATGAAAGCCACTGCCCTAATGCAGGGTTTGGTCTGGTTGTGTGTGTTGTTTTGACCTCCCTCATTCCTATTCTCTGTAAGTGTGGGCCTGGATCTAGAGTCTCTCCTCTATTATATTTGTCCAAGATGACTGTTTTCAGATTTGGTTGAGAAGCAACAGGAACTCTCACTCATTGCTGGTGGGAATGAAAAATGGTACAGTGACTTTGGAAAACTGCTTGGATATTTTTACAAACCTAGGCATACACTTACCATACAATCCAGGATTAATAAGTTCAGTTTAATTGAGTCATTCAGTTGTGTCCAACTTTTTGTGACCCCCATGGATGGCAGCACACCAGGAGTTACTGTACATTACCAACTCTTGGAGTTTACACAAACTCATGTCCATTGAGTCGGTAAAGCCATCCAATCATCTCATCTTCTGTCGTCCCCTTCTCTCCTACCTTCAATCTTTCCTAGCATCAGAGTCTTTTCCAGTGAGTCAGTTCTTCGCATCAGGTAGCTAAAGTATTGGAGTTTCAGCTTCAGCATCAGTCTTTCCAATGAAAATTCAGGACTGATTTGCTTTATGATGGACTGGTTGGATCTCCTCGCAGTCCAAGGGACTCTCAAGAGTCCTCTCCAATAACACAGTTCAAAAACATCAGTTCTTCAGTGCTCAGCTTTCTTTACAGTCCAACTCTCACATCCATACATGACTACTGGAAAAGCCATACCTTTGACTAGACAGAACTTGGTTGGCAAAGTTATCTCTTGCTTTTTAATGTGCTGTCTAGGTTGGTCATAATTTTTCTTCCAAAGAGCAAGCATCTTTTAATTTCATGGCTGCAGTCACCACCTGCTGTGATTTTGGAGTCCAAAAGATGAACTCTGTTAGTGTTTTCAATGAATTCTGTCATTGTTTCCCCATCTACTTACCATGAAGTGACAGGACCAGATGCCATGATTTTAGTTTTCTGAATGTTAAGTTTTAAGCCAACTTTTCACTCTCCTCTTTTGCTTTCATCAAGAGGTTCTTTAGTTCTTCTTTGATTTAGGCCATAAGGATGGTGGCATCTGTGTATCTGAGGTTATTGATATTTTCCCCAGCAATCTTGATTCCAGCTTGTGCTTCATCCAGTCCAGCATGTCCCATGATGTACTCTGTATATAAGTTAAATAAGCAGGGTGACAATATATAGCCTTGGCATACTCCTTTCTGATTAGGAACCAGTATGTTATTCCATGTCCAGTTCTAACTGTTGCTTCCTGACCTGCATACAGATTTCTCAAGAGGCAGGTCAGGTGGTCTGGTATTCCCATCTCTTTCAGAATTTTCCACAGTTTGTGGTGATCCACACAGCCAAAGGCTTTGGTATATTCAATAAAGCAGATGTTTTTTCTGGAACTCTCTTGCTTTTTTGATGATTGAACAGATGTTAGCAATTAGATCTTTGGTTCCTCTGTCTTTTTGAAATCCAGCTTGAACATGTGAAACTTCATGGTTAACATTCTGTTGAAGACTGGCCTGGAGGTTTTGATTGTTACTTTACTAGAATGTGAGATGAGTGCAACTGTGTGGTAGTTTGAGCATTCTTTGGCATTGCCTTTCTTTGGGATTGGAATAAAAACTGGCCATTACCAGTCCTGTAGCCACTGCTAAATTTTCCAAATTTGCTGGCATATTGAGAGCTGCACTTTCACAGCATCATCTTTTAGGATTTGAAAGGCTCAACTGGAATTCCATCACCCCCACTAGCTTTGTTCATAGTGATGCTTCCTAAGGCCCACTTAACTTCACATACCAGGATGTCTGGGTCCAGGTGAGTGACCACACCATCGTGATTATCTGGGTCGTGAAGATCTTTTCTGCATAGTTCTTCTGTGTATTCTTGCCACCTCTTCTTAATATCTTCTGCTTCTGTTAGGCCCATGCCATGTCTATCCTTTACTGTGCCCATCTTTGCATAAATGTTCCCTTGGTATCTCTAATGTTCTTGAAGAGATCTCAATTCTACTGTTTTCCTGTATTTCTTTCCATTGATCATTGAGGGAGGCTTTCTTATCTCTCCTTGCTATTCTTAGGAAATCTACATTCAAATGGGTACATCTCTCCTTTTCTCCTTGGCCTTTTGCTTCTCTTCTTTTCTCAGCTATTTGTAAGGCCTCCTCAGACAACCATTTTGCCTTTTTGCACGTCTTTTCTTTGGGGATGGTCTTGATCCCTGCCTATTGTATAATGTCACAAAATCTGTCCATCGTTTTTCAAGCACTATGTCTATCAGATCTATTTGGTAGATCCCTTAAATCTATTTCTCACTTCCACACTATCGTCAAAAGGGATGTGATTTATGTCATACCTGAATGGTCTAGTGGTTTCCCCTAGTTTCTTCAATGTAAGCCTGAGTTTGGCAAAGGTATGGCCCACTCCAGTACTCTTGCCTGGAAAATTCCATGGACAAAGGAGCCTGGTAGGCTAGAGTCCATGGGGTCTCAAAGAGTCAGACATGACTGAGCGACCTCACTTCTTCATTCATGATCTGAGCCACAGTCAGCTCCCAGTCTCATTTTTGCTGACTGTACAGAGCTTCTCCATCTTTGGCTGTAAAGAATATAATCAATAGGATTTCAGTATTGACCATCTGGTGATGTCCATGTGTAGAGTCTTCTCTTGTGTTGGTAGAACAGGGTGTTTGCTATGATCACTGCATTCTCTTGGCAAAACTATTAGACTTTGCCTTGCTTCATTCCATATTCCAAAGCCAAATTTGCCTGTTACTCAAGGTATTTCTTGACTTCCTACTTTTGCATTCCAGTCCCCTATAATGAAAAGGACATCTTTTTGGGGGTGTTAGTTCTAGAAGATCTTGTAGGTCTTCATAGAACCGTTCAACTTCAATTTCTTCAGCATTACTGGTCAGGGCATAGACTTGGATTACTGTGATATTGAATGATTTGCCTTGGAAATGAATAGAGATCATTCTGCCTTTTTTTGAGATTGCCTCCAAGTACTGCATTTGAACTCTTGTTGATTGTGATGGCTACTCCATTTCTTCTCATGGATTCTTGCTCACAGTAGCAGATATAATGGTCATCTAAGTTAAATTCACCCATTCCAATCCATTTTAGTTCACTGATTCCTAAAATGTCGATGTTCACTCTTGCTGTCTCCTGTTTGGCCGCGTCCAATTTGCCTTGATTCATGGACCTAACATTCAAGGTTCCTATGCAACACTGTTTTTTACAGCATCGGACTTTACTTCCATCACCAGTCACATCCACACCTGGGTGTTGTTTTTGCTTTGGCTCTGTCTCTTCATACTTTGTGGAGTTATTTCTCCACTGATCTCCAGTAGCATGTTGGGCACCTACCGACCTGATGAGTTCACCTTTCAGTGTCCTATCTTTTTGCCTTTCCATACTTTTCATGAGGTTCTCAAGGCAAGAATAGTGAAGTGGTTTGCCATTCTGCTCTTCAGTGGACCACGTTTTGTCAGAACTCTCCACCATGACCCATCTATCTTGGGTGGCCCTAGTTGGTACGGCTCATAGTTTCATTGAGTTAGACAAAGCTGTGGTCCATATGATCAAGTTGGTTAGTTTCTGTGATTGTGGTTTTCAGTCTGTCTGCCCTCTGATGGATATGGCTAAGAGGCTTATGGAAGCTTCCTAATGGGAGAGACTGAGGGGGAAAGGGTCTTGTTCTGTTGGATGGGGCCATAATCAGTAAATCTTTAATCCAATTTTCTGTTGATGATTGAGGCTGTGTTCCCTCCCTATTATTTACTATAATGGAGGTAATGAAGATAATGGCAACCTCCCTCATAAGGTCGCATGCATGCACTGCTACACTCAGTGCCCCCAACCCTGCAGCAGGCCACCTCTGACCCACACCTCTGCCAGACACTCCTGGACACTCACAGGCAAGTCTGAGTCAGCCTCTTGTGGGGTCACTGCTTCCTTCTTCTGGGTCCTGGTGCACAAGGTTCTGCTTGTGTCCTCTAAGAGTCTATTTCCCACTTCTGTGTAAGTTCTGGCAGCCCTATGGTGGGGTTAATGAAGACCTCTTCCAAGAAGACTTATGTCATATCTAGGTCTGCTGCACCCAGAGGCCCTGCCCTTGCAGCAGTCCACTGCTGACCCATACCTCCACAGGAGACACTCAAACACAGTTTTGTCTCAGTCTCTGTGGGGTCTCTGGGTCCTGGTGTGCACAAGGTTTGTTTGAGCCCTCTGAGAGTCTCTGGTGGGTGTGGGATTTGATTCTAAATGCAATTTTGTCCCTCCCACCATGTTGCTGGGGCTTCTACTTTGCCCTTGGACGTAGGGTACCTCCTCACAGTTGCTCTAGTGCTGTGCAGCCACTTCTCCAGCACCACACAGCTGCTGTTCCCAAACAGGTATTTATTCAAATGAGTTTTGAAATGTATACGTAGTGACCTTCATGCAAATGTTCAAAACAGTCTTATTCATAATTTCCAGAATTTGGAAGAAAACTAAATGCCTTTTAATGGCTGAATAGATAAATATTCATACAATGGAGTATTGTTTACTAATAAATAGAAATTAACTGTCAAACCATGGGAAGATATGATGGAAAATTACAGGTATATTACAACGTGAGAGAAGCCAGTCTAAAAAAGATATATACTCTTGATTTCAATTATATGATAGTCTAGAAAGGCCAAACTAAAGACAGCAAAAACAAAAAAAGCAGTTGCCAATGCTTCAGTGGGAGGAGAGGTAGGGCACAGAGTTTTTTTAGGGCACTGAAACTATGATAAATGGTACCATAATGGTAGATATATGAGATTATACATTTATCAACATTATATACATGAATTATACAACATTATATACATGAATCCTAATGCAAACTATGATCTTTAGTTAATAAGAACAAATTAGTATTAGTTCATCAGTTGTTACAAACGTGCCACATTAATGCAAGATGTTAACAGTAGGAGGTACTCTGTGAAGGGAAGTGGGTGCATATGGGAACTTTCTGTACTTTCTAAACAGCTTTTTTTTCTACCATCCTAAAACTGCTTCCAGTTCTCTTCAGTCGCTCAGTCATGTCCGACTTTGCAATTCCAGGGACTGCAGCACATCAGGCTTACCTGTCTAGCACCAACTCACAGAGCTTACTCAAACTCATGTCTGAGTCAGTGATGTCATCCAGCCAACTCATCCTCTGTTGTCCCCTTCTCCTCCCGCCTTCAGTCTTTCCCAGCATTAGGGTCTTTTACAATGAGTCAGTTCTTTGCATCAGGTGGCCAAAGTATTGGAGTTTCAGCTTCAGCATCAGTCCTTCCAATGAATATTCAGGACTGATTTACTTTAGGATGGACTGGTTGGATCTCCTCACAGTCCAAGAGATTCTCAAGAGTCTTCTCCAATGCCACAGTTCAAAAGTATCAATTCTTTGGCACTCAGCTTTCTTTATAATCCAACTCTCACATCCATACATGACTACTGGAAAATCCATAGCTTTGACTGGATGGACCTTTGTTGGCAAAGTAATGTCTCTGCTTTTCAATATGCTGTCTCTAGGTTTGTCATCGCTTTTCTTCCAAGGAGCAAGCGTCTTTTAATTGCATGGCTGCAGTCATCATCTGCATTGATTTGCAGCCCAAGAAAATAACATCTCTCATTGTTTCCCCATTGATTTTCTATGAAGTGATCGGACCGGATGCCATGATCTTAGTTTTCTGAATGTTGAGTTTTAAGCCAACTTTTTAACTCTCTTTTACTTTCATGAAGAGCTTCTTTAGTTCTTCTTTGTTTCTGCCATAAGGGTGGTGTTATCTGAGGTTATTGGTATTTCTCCCAGCAATCTTGATTCCAGCTTGTGTTTCATTCAGCCCAGCATTTCACATGATGTACTCTGCATATAAGTTAAATAAATAGCGTGTATATTGTATATACAGCCTTGACATACTCCTTTCCCAATATGGTACCAGTCTGTTGTTCCATGTCCAGTACTAACTGTTGTTTCTTGACCTGAGTACAGATTTCTCAGGAGGCAGCTCAGGTGGTCTGGGTTTAAAACTGCTTTAAAATGGTTTATTAAATATCAATACATCAATTATAGTAATATTGTGCTATCTTACAGTACAATGCCACTGGAATGGATGCATCTTCACTTTTGGGGAATGGTTGGATTAGTGGTTTCTCTGCTCTTAGTCCTATCAATGGGAACAATCCAACCAGGATCAGTAAAATTCAGCAGAAGCCAGTTCATGATTCCCATGCTGGAAGCTGGTGCTGGCTGTGAATTTTCTGGGAGCTCAGTTGAGGCTGCGTATCTCAATTCTCGTCCATGTTAGTCTATTCCTATGGCACTTGGGGCTCCTCAGACCTTGGTGGCTAGTTCTCTACTGGAAGACTTTGAAAACTGACTGACCTTCTGAATACCCTCCTTGAAATTACTAAACGAAATTTATGTTTCCAGCCCTTGAGGCAATCACTGACACAACCTAAATTAAAATTCAAGTTCTTGATTGGTAGAGTGAGAAGATGCAGGAAGAGGAACAATTGATTGGACTATACTGAAAATACCTGTTATTGTCACATTGTGCCCTTGGTACAATAACAATTGAGTTTATTTTAAAAATCCATTCCACCTCTTGTCAGCATCATGAAGATGACTGCCAAGAACTATGAAAAGGTCTGAGATTTTACCTTATTTGCAATCTAACAAATTAGACTGTCACTATATATATATATATATATTGGAGAAGGCAATGGCAACCCACTCCAGTACTCTTGCCTAGAAAATCCCATGGATGGAGGAGCCTGGTAGGCTGCAGTCCCTGGGGTTGCGAAGAGTCGGAAACGACTGAGCGACTTCACTTTCACTTTTCACTTTCATGCATTGGAGGAAATGGCAACCCACTCCAGAGTTCTTGCCTGGAGAACCCCAGGGATGGGGGAGCCTGGTGGGCTGCCATCTACGGGGATGCACAGAGTCAGACATGACTGAAGCAACTTAGCAGCAGAATATATATATATATATAATTTTTTTTTTTTTCTGTCACAATCTCACAGGTGCTGGAAAAAGACTCCTGTGAGAGTTGGACTGTGAAGAAAGCTGAGTGCTGAAAAATTGATGCTTTTGAACTGTGGTGCTGGAGAAGACTCTTGAGAGTCCCTTGGACTGAAAGGAGATCCAACCAGTCCATCCTAAAGGAGATCAGTCCTGGGTTTTCATTGGAAGGACTGATGCTGAAGCTGAAACTCCAATACTTTGGCCACCTCATGCGAAGAGTTGACTCATTGGCAAAGACCCTAATGCTGGGAAGGGTTGAAGGCAGGAGGAGAAGGGGATGACAGAGAATGAGATGGCTGGATGGCATCACTGACTCGATGCACACAAGTTTGGGTGAACTCTGGGAGTTGATGATGGACAGGGAGGCCTGGCGTGCTGCGATTCATGGGGTCACAAAGAGTCGGACATGACTGAGTGACTGAACTGAACTTAACTGAAGAAACAAAGGATCATTTAATACTCATGCCAAACTGCAGAAACTCAGGGTATCATAATAAAAAAAAATTAATTAAACCCTAACTTCCTCAGGGTCACATGACAGGATAAGACTGTTTGCATGTGCTGTGGTTTGTATTATGGATCTAGTACCCAAGCCTAGCAGTTTTTGAGCAAATAGCAAACATCCTGCAAATAGACAACCCAGCCCAGTTCCTTTTCTCCATCCCTACCTCCAGGAAGAAAAAAACTACAGGGAAGTTCTACTGTGGTTGCCTTCACCTACCTTGCTGCCTACGTACCTACAGAAATTGCTCAGTAGAAGGAGACATTATATCATGTAATCTGCCACACTCAAAATTATGTATACGGATGCTTAAGCCCATGGCAGACTGCCTCACTCAATATGGTCAATATAGTTCTATCTGTAAATTTAGTATTTGCCTGGTTTATAGATGTTTTTGAGGTGCACCCTTCAAAGAGGTTTTGAGTTTGCTTCAAATACAAAACGGATTTGCTTCAAAGGAACTTTGTATTTTAATTTGCTAAGTAAAATAAAATTATCAGCTTCAAGCTTGTCAGACAACTTTAATTTTGTGATTTTGGCATGTTTGTAATCCCCAAATTTCAGCAAAGTACTCTACTCATTACTAAGTTTAAGATCATCTTTCTTGCCCTCCATTTCAAGCACAGAGCAGTTATGTCTTATCATACATTGACAGAAAGGTTGTTTAGAATCCTAGATTTACCAGTGGTAGTACTCTTATTAGACTTATTATCTAGGCTCAGAGTTGTATCTCTTTATGTCCTGTGAGACTTAATCACCAAATTTCAATTTCACTCATTTTTCAAATTCCCTGAGAACAAAGTCAGTTGTTTATTGTCTTAGTTCTTGACTTCACTGATTTGCCTAATTTTATTCAGTTTTATTTTTTTCTGAAAATTACTTAATATTTTGCCATGCTATCATTTAAAATACATTTCATTTAAAATGTCTAGTTGTCAAGAGGAAAGTTATTTCAAGTCCCCTGACTCTCATAATATTGGAAATGGAAGGCTCTCCTTTTCTTATTTTTATAACCTATAAAGGCTCTCCTTTTCTTATTTTTAGAAAACTTGAGGAGTTTCTCATGACACAATGTGAGATTTAACACCACAGATTTCATTGGTTGTTCACTTTCCTTGTTATAACTTATATAAGTGATCCCGTGAGAATGGAACAATATTAGCTTTATTTTGTCCTGCTCTGTTACTGAGAGTTCAGCAAGGCCATATATTAATAGATTTAGGAAGCACTGTAACATGAAATGTGGCCAAAAGTTTTCCTAGATTTCTATCACAAGATTTTCCAAAGTTCTTTGGTATAATTGCTCATGAACTGTCTGATCATTTTTGTCTTAAGTACAGGCTGTGCCCAAGTACCTTCAGGAAAACAAGACCCTGTGATTATGGAGAAATCAAACCATTTATTTTAATATTGTAATAAATTCAGCAAAGTTTTCATAAAAGTCTTTACTAAAGTTATTTCAAAAGTAAAAGAGTGAGAGAGAGAGAGAGACTAAAAAATAAAATTTGTCTTCAGTCCTTTTGGTATTGAACACATGGGTTCAATTCAGTCGCTCAGTCATGTCCAACTCTTTACGCCCCCATGGACCACATCACGCCAGGCTTATCTGTTCATCACCAATGCCCGGAAATTACTCAAACTCATGTCCATCAAGTCGGTGATGCCATCCAACCTTCTCAACCTTCTCCTCCCTCCTTCAATCTCTCCCAGATTCAGGGTTTTTTTTTTTTTTTCTCTTTTTCCAATGAGTCAGTTCTTTGCATCAGGTGGCCAATGCATTGGAGTTTCAGCTTCAGCATCAGTCCTTCCAATGAATATTCAGAACTGATTTCCTTTAGGATGGACTGGTTGGATTTCCTTGAAATCAGAGGGACTCTCAAGAATCTTCTCCAAAACCACAGTTCAAAAGCATCAATTCTTTGATGTTCAGCTTTCTTTATGGTCCAACTCTCACATCCACACATGACTACTGGAAAAACCATACCTTTGAGCAGATGGATCCTTGCTGGCAAAGTAATGTCTCTGCTTTTTAATAGGCTGTCTAATTTGGTCTTAGTTTTTCTTCCAAGGAGCAAGAGTCTTTTAATTTCATGGCTGCAGCCACCATCTGCAATGATTTTGGAGCCCAAGAAAATAAAGTTTGTCACTCTTTCCATTGATTCCCCAACTATTGCCATGAGGTGATAGGACCGGATGTCATGATCTTAGTTTTCTGAATATTGAGTTTTAAGCTAACATTTTCACTCTCCTCTTTTGCTTTCATCAAGAGGTTCTTTAGTTCTTCTTGACTTTATGCCATAAAGGCAGTGTCGTCTGCATATCTAAGGAAATTGACATTTTTCCCAGCAATCTTGATTCCAGCTTGTGCTTCATCCAGCCCAGTGTTTCACATGATGCACTCTGCATGTAAGTTAAATAAGCAGGGTGACAATATACAGCCTTGATGTACTCCTTTCCCAATTTGAAACCAGTCTGGTGTTCCATGTCCAGTTCTAACTGTTGCTTCTTGATCTGCATATAGATTTCTCAGGAGGTAGGTAAGGTGCTCTGGTATTCCCATTTCTTGAAGAATTTTCCACCGTTTGCTGTGATCTACACCACCAAAGGCTTTAGCATAGTCAATAAAGCAGAAGTAGATGTTTCGCTGGAACACTCTTGCTATTTTCATGATCCAACAGATGTTGGCAATTTGATCTCTGGTTCCTTTGCCTTTTCGAAATCCAGCTTGAACATCAGGAAGTTCACGGTTCACATATTGCTGAAGCCTGGCTTGGAGAATTTTGAGCATTACTATGCTAGTGTTTGAAATGAGTGCAATTGTGCAGTAGTATGAGAATTCATTGGCATTGCCTATCTTTGGGACTCAATGAAAACTGACCTTCCAATCCTGTGGCCACTGCTGAGTTTTCCAAATTTGCTGGCATATTGAGTGCAGCACTATCACAGTAGTTCAATCTATTAGGATTTGAAATAGCTCAACTGAAATTCCATATCCCCCACTAGCATTGTTTGCAGTGATGCTTCCTAAGGCCTACTTGACTTCGTATACCAGGATGTCTGGCTCTAGGTGAGTGATCACACCATCATGATTATCTGGGTCGTGAAGATATTTTTGTATGGTTTTTCTGTGTATCTTTCTTGCCACCTCTTCTGAATATCTTCTGCTTCTGTTAGTCCATACCATTTCTGTCCTTTATTGTGCCCATCTTTGCATGAAATGTTCCCATGGTATCTCTAATGTTCTTGAAGAGATCTCTAGTCTTTCCCATTCTACCATTTTCCTATATTTCTTTGCATTGATCACTGAGGTAGGCTTTCTTATCTCTCCTTGCTATTCTTTGGAACTCTGCATTCAAATGTGTATATGTTTCCTTTTCTCCTTTGCCTCTAGGTTCTCTTCTTTTCCCAGCTATTTGTAAGGCCTCCTCAGACAGCCATTTTGTCTTTTTTTTTTTGCATTTCCTTTTCTTGGGAATGGTCCTGATCACTTCCTCCTGTACAATGTCATGAACGTCCGTCCATAGTTCTTCAGGCACTCTGTCTATCATATGTAATCCCTTGAATCTGTCATTTCCACTGTACAATCATAAAGAATTTTATTTAGGTCATACTTGAATGGTCTAGTGGTTTTCCTTACTTTCTTCAGTTTCAGTCTGAATATGGCAATAAGGAGTTCATAATCTGAGCCACAGTCAGCTCCCAGTCTTGTTTTTGCTGACTGTATAGAGCTTCTCCATCTTTGGCTGTGAAGAATATAATCAATCTGATTTCAGTATTGACCATGTGGTAATGTCCATGTGTAGAGTCTTCTCTTGTGTTGGTGGAACAGGGTGTTTGCTATGACCAGTGAGTTCTCTTTGTAAAGCTCTGTTAGCCTTTGCCCTGCTTCATTTTGTATTCCTAAGCCAAATTTGCCTGTTACTCCAGGTATCTCTTGACTTCCTACTTTTGCATTCCAGTCCCCTATAATGAAAAAGACATCTTTTTGGGGTGTTAGTTCTAGAAGATCTTGTAGGTCTTCATGGAACTGTTCAACTTCAGCATTTTAGCATTACTGGTCAGGGCATAGACTTGGATTACTGTGATACTGAACGTTTTGCCTTGGAAACAAACAGAGATCACTATCTGATTTTTAAGATTGCACCCAAGTACTGCTTTTCAGACTCTTTTGTTGATTATGAAGGCCACCTCATTTTTTCTAAGGGATTTTTGGTCATCTGATTTAAATTCACCCATTCCGGTCCATTTTGGTTCACTGGTTCCTAAAATGTCAACGTTCACTCTTGCCATCTCCTGTTTGACCACTTCTAATTTACCTTGATTCATGGACCTAACATTCCAGGTTCCTATGCAACATTGTTCTTTATAGCTTCAGACTTTACTACCATCACCAGTCACATTCACAACTGGGCGTTGTTTTTGCTTTGACTCCGTCTCTTCATTCTCTCTGGAGTTATTTCTCCACTCTTCTCCAGTAGCATCTTCGGCACCTACTGACCTGGGGAGTTCTTTCACTGTCCTATCTTTTTGCCTTTTTATACCATTCATGGGATTCTCAAGGCAAGAATACTGAAATGGTGTGCCATTCTGTTCTCCAGTGGATCACATTTTGTCAGAATATATGGATTATGTGGAGATTATTATAGAGATGGAGTAAGCGGAGCCTGAGAACTCAGAGTTGATGACTGACCTAAGTTGTGCTATTAGAATACTGAATGATTTACTACCTCTTCCCTTTGGACATCTCACAACACATCCAACATTGAGTACTCAAAGTTAAGAACACTTGACAATGAGTTGAAAAATATCTCAAAAAGCCTTTCAGTCTACCCTTCTCAACACAATACTTTCCCTACACATCAGAAGATAAGAGCATTAGCTTACTCTCTTTTAAGCACAGGGATTTAGCAAAAGATTGGACTTCATTGCCAACTGCATTTTCATGGTGGAAAGTAACTTCTTTTGCAACCACAGTCATAACTATGGAAAAGTGGAGGTGGATATCTATTAATTATGAAAATCAAGGAAGTACCATCAGTCCACCTAAAGCTCAGAGAAACACGTGTAAGGGAAGAGACTTCCTGTCCTAAATCCTCTGGAGAAACACACGTAAAAAATACACTATTTGTCTTAAATTCAGTGATGATTGATAAGATTATCCAAAACAGATGAGCTGAAACAGAAACTTTTTTCTTAAACAGTATTTACATGTTTCCTTTCAGTATTTTATTACCTAGTTTTGGTTTGTATACAAGAATTGGTTGTTTTCTTTTTCTTATGAAACCTTACTTAATCACCATATGTATAGCCAAGAATATTAGCTCTAACTCTGTAACTGTCAAGCTGTTCATTTTTCAACAAGACAATTAACCCAATTTTCCTCAAAAGCACATAGTGTTTAGGGTGGAGTGTTTTGAATTCAAAAAGAAAGGTCTTGAAATTTTATGAGCTGAACTAGTTTCAACAAACAAAACAAACCTTCTGTCATACAGTTTTTATCCTTAAAATGTGAATAATAATACCTATCCAAGAGTTGTGTTGTAAGGACTTCTTACACTAACACATAAATACTTGGTAAAGTTAAATACAGTTAGAGTTCAGTAAACAGTAACTGAGATATATCATTTTAATATTTCAATTATTATTAATACCTATCAAGAATACCTCATGTTTTCTTAAAAAAGATTAGTTTTCTTTACTTTTGTTGTTTCCAATCTGTCAACATTTATCACCAAGAACATATTATCCTTTATAATTTGCAAAAAAATCTACTATAGAATAAATTAGGAAAAACATTATTTAAATGAAATGTGTTTGATCTGTTTTTATCTTAAATTATTGAATGCATTAAGACCAATTTTATTGGTCCATTTTATTGAAGCACAGGAAACTTAGGTAACTTGTACATATGTGCACATTTAATACATGACAGATGTGGGATACAAACCTGGGAAGACTGCTTACAGAGCTTGCACTATTAAACCAAAGTGTTATAGCTCTCTTGGCTTGCAAGCACTCAAATTGAGAATGTAAATTATAATGAAATCTCTCCTAGTCAGAACAGAGTCATTAGCATGTTCATGTCAATCTGGCTTAAGAAAAGCTCTTGCTAATTCATTTGCAGATTCTTACTTCCTCCAGAATTTTGCCAGTTCCTCTCATTATTCTTGAACAAATTCTTGATGATGAAAAACAAATTTTAAATTGTTCTAATATTATACTTAAATTATATACATATATATATATATTTCACAATTCCACAAGATAAAATGTACAGCTACTATTGCAAGATATCTCCAGATGCGATATTTAGTCATTCATTAATAGTTCTCTAGATTAGTAATGGAAAATAATTACAATATTCAATAATTAAGTTGCCTTTGGTGTAATAGTCACCAAGTAAAATGTACTTCTTGCAAAGAATATTTTTGAGAGTTAGAATTTAATAAAATTAGTGAACACTGAATAAATAATATATGTATATTACCTGCCTCCTGAGAAATCTGTATGCAGATCAAGAAGCAACAGTTAGAACTGGATATGGAACAGACTGGTTCCAAATCCAGAAAGGATTATGTCAAGGCTGTATATTGTCACCCTGCTTATTTAACTTATATGCAGAGTACATCATGAGAAACGCCGGGCTGGATGAAGCATAAACTGGAAACAAGATTGCGGGGAAAAATATCAATAACCTCAGATATGCAGATGACACCACCCTTATGGCAGAAAGCAAAGAAGAACTAAAGAGGCTCTTGATGAAAGTAAAGAGGAGAGTGAAAAAGTTGGCTTAAAGCTCAACATTCAGAAAACTAAGATCGTGGCATCCGGTCCCATCACTTCATGGCAAATTGATGGGGAAACAATGGCAAAAGTGAGAGTTTATTTTTGGGGGCCTCCAGAATCACTGCAGATGGTGACTGCAGCCATGAAATTAAAAGACGCTTGCTCCTTGGAAGAAAAACTATGACCAAACTAGACAGTATATTAAAAAGCAGAGACATTACTTTGCCAACAAAAGTCCATCTAGTCAAAGCTATGGTTTTTCCAGTAGTCATGTATGGATGTGAGAGTTGGATTATAAAGAAAACTGAGTGCCAAAGAATTGATCCTTTTGAACTGTGGTTTTGGAGAAGACTCTTGAGAGTCCCTTGGACTACAAAGATATCAAACCAGTCCATCCTAAAGGAAATCAGTCCTGAATATTAATTAGAAGGACTGATGCTAAAGCTGAAGCTCCAATACTTTGACCACTGATGCAAATAACTGACTCGCTGGAAGAGACCCTGATGTTGGGAAAGACTGAAGGCGGGAGGAGAAGAGGATGGCAAAGGTTGAGATGGTTAGGTGGCATCACCCACTCTATGGACATGAGTTTAAGCAAGCTCCAGGAGTTCGTGCTGCATAGAGAAGCCTGGCTTCCTGCAGTCCACAGGGTTACAAAGAGTCAGACATGACTGAGCGACTGAACTGAACTGATATTCAGTGTATCCTTCATTTACTAAGTAATAGTTATATAATAAGTTTTAGACATAATCGGTAAAGCAAAAATTTTGGAAAATTGCTTGATAAGGTATTTGATTATTAACTTCTTTGGTACTGTTTATAATTATAATTTTACTGTTTGATAGTTATTCTCAAATTCTTCAAGCTTCATTCAAATTTTTTTTAAATCGCTAAGATAATAAATTTTCTAGTCTTTTAATGGAGAAGGCAATGGCAACCCACTCCAGTACTGTTCCCTGGAAAATTTCATGGACGGAGAAGCCTCGTAGGCCGCAGTCCATGGGGTCACTAAGATTTGACTGAGCGACTTCACTTTCACTTTTCACCTTCATCCATTGGAGCAGGAAATGGCAACCCACTCCAGTGTTCTTGCCTGGAGAAGCCCAGGGATGGCAGAGCCTGGTGGGCTGCCGTTTATGGGGTCGCAGAGTCGGACATGACTGAAGCAACTTAGCAGCAGCAGCAGCAGTCTTTTAACAGTAATACTAGTTGCCAAAACACATGAAAGTGTATCAAAGTTTTGAGTAACTATAAGTGAGAAAATCTATCATTCTATTCATAGTAAGTGCACTAAGTCAGAGTTTACAGTCTATGGGAACTTAAATAGAATTTGTATTATACTGTTATGTGAAAATAGTATAAATTCTAATTATGCTGAATTGGTTCACAGTACTTTTCAGGTCTACTATATCCTTCTACTTCTCTGTATATTCAGTCTATTAATTTTTGAGAGTTTGATATTGAAACTCCAACTTAAAGTCTTAATTTATCTACTTAAAAAGTAATTGCAAAACACAGTGAAACTATATGTAACCTTATTCTGTATTTTCCAAGTCTCTTGTAAATGCATTATTGTACTTTCACAGTTAAAAAATAGGAATTAATAAATAAGTTTTTAAAAGTGTATTAATCCTTCTATGAAAATGAAATTACTGAAATACTTCACTTAAACACTTTACTGACCAAATCAAAATATCTTTGTAAGATTGTAAATCCTTTTGTTTCTTTTTCTAATGTAATTTTCAAATGTATTTCCATACACTGACCATAGCCAACCTGACTTATTAGAGGCTTATAAATGGAAATTATAGTACATCTTTTTTGAACAAATAAAAGCAACTTGGACAAATTATTTTTTCCAACCAAATGAGAATTTCGGAGAACTCCCATAGAACAAGAGAAACACTTTTCTTGAAGGAAGCTTCATTTAACATTGCTTTTTAAAGACCAGAGGGACATGCATTCCAATAATAGAGATAGATAATAAAATACAAATAGAAAAATCACTTCAGGCTATAACAAAATACACCAGGCTGGAGTTATGCTGCTTTTCATACACCTTATAAAATGTCAAAGTCCCACTTGTTTTAGTTTTTTCAAAGACTTAGTAAAAATCAACAAAATCTTTTCAAGTTTATCTTCTCTGCATTACATCCCACAATTGTTCCAAAATAACGCTTTCTAGACTCTAGATTTGAAGAACTTAACTTTTCAATATTTACTTACACATTTATAAATAAAATAAATTGACAATTCATATTCTATCAAAAGTGTCATTTTAATTTGTTGGTTTTTCTATATTTATATAAAGCTATAAATTCTGAGCAAATATACAGGAATATATATATAATAAGCAATACAATATATATTATGTAAATTTATGCATTATGAAAACACACTCATATATATATAATACACATTATAATATATATCTATTTACAAACAGAAAACTCACCCACTCATACTGGGACAAGAAGATACTATGGTAAAATACAAAGTTGCCAAAGTCCAAACTAGAGATCAATGCAAAACTATCAATGAAGCAGAAGTTTGATCATTGAAAATAGATACAGAAGAGTATCAATAATACAAAAAATCCAGTTTAAGATTTAGAGGTCAGATTTCAGAATTCCAGGCAGAATTTATGAGAAATTATGAACAAATGGAAGCTGAGGGAAGACAGAAATCAAGAGGGGCAATAATGTTTCCACCTACAGATAATTTACACCCTGTACTAGAAAGTAGAATAAATGGAACAGAGTATATAAACAAACAAAAGGACAGTAATTACAACAGAAAATCTATGAGTTAGTTAAGAATGTACTATGTTTTTAAGAAATGCCTAGGGTTGGAGTGAGGAGAGAGTAGATGTGCATTTCACAGCAACAGATCAAAGCAAGGCTTATTGACCTCTGCAGTAGATGAGGCAACACAGCACCCCAAAACCTAGCACAAAAAACTTATGACCCAAGCAGAGGCTAGGGAGGTAGCTTCCACTACTTTCTCCATTGATGCTGTCAGTATGTTTAACCTCCTTAGACCTGAGATGATGCTGCAGGAAGCAGGACGAGAAGTCATAACAATCTAACTTCAGAAACTACTGGTAATGTTCCAGCATTGGAGGGAGAATATTGCAAACAGTGGTGAGAACTTTTGAAGGACATGAGTCAGAGACAGATAACAAACACATGAATTTCAGAAGAGGGGTACCTCCACTGAGAGAAATAAAACTGTTCCTGCATATTTCTCTTGTACCTCTCCATTCTTTTTTTCTTCTATGTTGGTCTCCTAAAACTAAACTTTTTCATTAAAAATAGCTTTTACAGCTATCATATAACCACTCAAGGACATTACATTTATGGTTTACAATTATGTCTGTACTTAAAGAAAATCAGCATATTTCTGAAGTATTTTTAAATTTAGAAATATATATGGGTATATGTGCAGACATATGCATTTAAACACATATATTTGTAGATACATAGTCATAAAAACATGTATTATACATGTGTGCTTAGTCACTCAGTCATGTCTGACTCTTTGCCACCCCATGGACTGTAGCCCACCAGGCTCCTCTGTCCATGGGGTTTCCCAGGCAAGAATACTGGAGTAGGTTGCCATTTCCATCTCCAGAGGATCTTCCCCACCCAGGGATCAACCTCGTGTCTTCTGCATTGGCAGGTGGGTTCTTTACTATTCACCCACCTTGGAAGCCCATTTATACATACAAGAAACTAGCGGGAGAAGAACATATATCCTTGGCATTTTTAATTATGATTGAAAAGTGAAGGAAGCCTGAGTGCTGTTTTCTTTTTTTCCAATGAGTCATTTCTCTTGGAAGCTCACTCTTAAAAGTTCTGTATATTGATAATCTCTTTCACTTCTGTGTAGTAATTCTTTTCAAACAAAATACCTTCCAATTTAGTTTTTTTGACATATACTTATTTTTAATATACATTTATAGCAGTGCCCTGGATAATCCAAATCAGCACACCTTAAGCCTGGAGGGGTTGTCTTATTTTCATACTAGGTTTGCTTAATCCATCATTGATACATTTATATAAATGCTCACCCACATGCCTTGCAGTTTTTATAGCAATTCATCTTACATTTATAGAATATCAAATATGGAAATTAATTGAGAATATCCTGCAGGCATCATTTTTGCTAGTGAGACAGAGAGAATAATTTATATTTGTGTATTATTTTTGCAATATCTTTCTGAGTGTCTTGGTTAATGAAATATAATTTATCTTTGAAAATTCTTATATTTTCATTTCTGTGACCTAAATGACTTTTGTTCTCTGTGGCAAATATTTATTTTAGAAGATGAAGAAACATGTGTCTCATTTTGATGTTATGCTTCCTTTTATAAAAAGGGAGGTTTCAAGTCCATTAAATAGATTTGAATAACTGGTGAAATTCTCATAATAAGAGGACTTGCTGTAGCTCAGCTTAAATCTTGTGCTGTTACTATGAAATTCAAAAACAAAAGTAGAGACATGGACATGTTTAGTGAACAGCAGCCCGTGACTTTCTGAACAAATGGTTTAGAGGGAGCATTAAGCTAATAGGTAGACTTAGACTTTTTTCTTTTCCTTTTTCTTCTTCCTCTTTAATTAATTTATTTTTTTGAAGATAAGACTACCTTTAACAAGAAATGCCTAAGAGTAAAAAAAAGCTGTGTGTGGTGTGAAACATGTCCTGCTACAGAATATTTATGATTCTTAGAAACTGAAACATATATGATATTAAATATATGTTAAAGCTAAAAACAAAATGTTGAGGAAAACCACATGAGCAAGTTATAAAGAGTAAATAAGAGTCAGAGTGCTGTGTAGGATTTAATCTGGGATTTACATAGCCAGAGGAAAACAACAGACAAGACCTTGACCTATTAAGGATGGACAACTGGAAATGAGAATCCTACAACCAGGACTCCCAAAATGATATATCTTAAGAGGAAGCCTGACTTATGGGAAAAAAAAACAAAAAACAACTTAATTACCAGCAAGGGAGACAAGGAGACCACTTTTCTGCTTCAACTCAACATCAGACGGGGAAAACTTTTCTGAAAACGTATAACCACTATCATATACTCACATTCTGACAGAAATCCCATGCTCTTGGCCATCCAGGAATTCACAAGTTAATATATGAGAGGCTCTGAGATGGTAGTCTTCTATGGCACAATGAAAAACAAGCACAGGTGCTCTCGAAGGAAAAATTCCTCAGTTAAGTTTCTTCAGGATTCCCGCAGCTTTATTCTTTAATGAAAGAAAGAAGAGGTGTAAACTCACATTCTAGCACACAGGCTCTTCCCCCTGGGACTGGCACCACCGGAATCTCGGAATCTCGTCAGTGGGGGGAAGGGGCGGAGTTCTTGTGAGACCTCAGCTGAGCTGCTTACCAACTCTGCACGTGACGCGCCCACTGAACTGAAGTGTCCGTGTAGCCATCTTGCACTTGGAGCTCTTCTCTGAAGTGCTGGCATGAGAGGCCGCTGCACGCAGCACTCTATTAGCAAGTGAAACTAGGCTAGGCCAAACGAAAGCTTTGATTTTATTTTATTACCTAGGTTCTATTTTTATTTCCCAAGAATTGTTAGTGGACTTTGCTGCTGACAGTTGTTGGGGCGCAACCTCAGGAGCTTCCCAGGTATAAGCTGAAGCCCTCTCAGGGTACACAGAGGGTGTGTGTGTGTGTATGCTCCGTCGTATCCGACTCTTTGGCAACATCATGGACTGTATAACCCACCAGGCTCCTCTATCCATGGAGTTTTCCAGGCAAGAAAACTGAAGTAGGTTACCATTTCCTTCTCCAGGGGATCTTCCAGACCCATGGATCTAACTTGAGTTCCTTCTGTCTCCTGCATTGGCAGGCGGATTCTTCACCAGCTCAGCAGAGGGGAGGGAGAGACTAAAGAGACAAACACTCCAGGTTGGTAGGTGGCGGGTTTCATGAACAAGGGAATTTACAAGCTTTGTCTTGAGTGGCTGCTAGACAAGCTAGAGCTTTACATTTGCCCTTAAAAATATGAAATGTTTATACAGAGGCCACTGGCACGCACCATCCAGATGGTCTCAATGTCTTTAGCCTTTATCTTAAGGCTGTGTCCTTGAGCATCTTCTAGGGAAGGGAAGGTAAAGTGGAGTACACAATTCCAAGGATGGGAGAGGGTAGAGATGCGTCCAGTTTCCCTGATTTAACTTGAGGGTCTACCGGCGTCATCTCCTCTCAGTGATTTCTTCCATCATTAATGCACTTTTCTACACCTATTACAGATTTATGAAAGCAACAATATATTTTCCAATATTATATATACTTTTGTTACTAAAGGAAAATAGATTTAAAACTAGGCACCATTTTTGTCCTGATTAATTATTTCAGTGCTTTAATCTTAGTTTGCTTTATATTATTTTGGATTTTATAGCTCTCATTACTGACTTGCTTACCGTGTGTAATAAAACAGTTGTTAGCTTCCTTGAGGGCTATCTGGAGATCTTGTTGCACTGTTTAGACATTTTAAAGTGAAAAGTGAAGTCGCTCAGTCATGTCCGACTCTTTGCGACCCCATGGACTGTAGCCTATCAGGCTCCTCTGTCCATGGGATTTTCCAGGCAAGAGTGCTGGAGTAGATTGCCATTTCCTTCTCCAGGGGATCTTCCCAACCCAGGGATCAAACCCGGGTCTCCCGTATTGCAGGCAGACGCTTTACTATCTGAGCCACGCTGTTTAGGCATTTTAAAGTAGTATCAACTAATTAATTGCACCTCAGCATCTGATATGACTTTTTTGGCCCTGGCAGTTAGATTTAATTGGTAGATACAAGATGAAAACATAGGGTAGAATATATATAACTCAACTGGTATTGCCTATGTTGATTTAATTAACTTTTCCAGCTAGGTGAGAACACCTCTTATTCCTCAGCAATTTATTTACATAATCTTAAAGCTGGCAACCTACACGAAATGGAGATTTTTCTTGGGAAATGTGGGATCTATGTCCAGCTATCTCATGTCCAACATATATATATATATATATATATATATCTCCATATATTTATGATTGGGATCTCTGAATTGAAACCCCTTGCAGCTGACTAATGCTTAATCAATGACCAACTAGAAAAGTTGGATAAAAATACAGGAATGGAATGCTTATTTTGAGGCAGTTCAACCAGATGTATACATATAATTTGTATTCATTTCTACCTTATACCTGTAGATGCAGCTGCCAGTCAAGAAAAGAACTGCTGCTCAGCTTTGGGATGGTGTTGAGTCCTAATAAATAATTTGTACTCCAAACACTAGCCTTGTATTTGCTTCTGCAGAACCCAACATGGTGCGATTTTTTTACATATACTTTGAACTTCCTTAATGTAACATTCAATAAGCATATCCATTATAGGATACAAATGCATATGACGCATTATGCAGAATGAAAGTATAGCACTAAGTCAAAATATTGCTGGTGGATTACCCATGTTATGAAGATTGGCAAACAGTTAATGAGAATTAAAATGGTCAAGTAAGATTTCATGGAGTCTGTGAGGATTAAGTTGAAGTTTAGGCAGGGCATATTGCATATCGAAAGAGAGGAAAACACGGAGAAGTGGAACAACCATAAATATTGTCACATAAATGAAAAATGCCGTGAAGTATGAGTACAGAATAGTCTGGACACAATTACTTAGGAGTCATCTTAATACTTTTAATATCTCATCCAGTGGTATCTATATATTTTCAAATGTTTGATATGCAGATACATGCTAATGGGTCTCTCATCACTGACCTTAACAGTCTAAAAAACTTCTGATATTTTCTTTGCATCATTATTTTTATAATGGTCATTTCACACTTTAAACTGGCAGTTATTTTGGTCACCTAAACAGTTTTAACGTTTAAGCCATTTTTGTTTGAGAGTATTGACAGGAATCATGTAAATTTTTTTAAAACCTTAGTGATTTTACCTTTAAAATATCCTTTCCACATTATAAAACAAAATATTTTCTGTGAATAAGTTGATTTTGTATGCATTTTCATTCATTGTGACAATGATATAAAATAGTCAGAATGGACCTTTTCAATATGTTAAGACTATTAAAACTTTGTAATAGATATATTTTCAATGAAGTGTGTGTTAGTCACTCAGTTGAGTCCAACTCTTTGCAATTCCATGACCATAACCCTTCAGGCTCCTCTGTCCATGGGATATCCCAAGCAAGAACATTGAAGTGAATTGCCATGCCCTTCAGGGGAATTTTCCTGATCCAGGGATCAAACCCGGTTCTCCTGCATTAGCAGGCAGATTCTTTACTATATGAGCCACAAATGAAGCCCTTTCAATGAAGTAGAGCATGCCAATTGTCAAAGTGATGTGTGACCTATTGTTTCTGAATATTTTTAATCAGCTCAACTTTCCTATTTACTTTAAACTAGTTTGGGTTCATGAACAGTCAAAAGACTTAAGGATGCATGGTCTAATTGATTTGTGCAGATTGATTTGTCTATTAGTCCCTCCTAAAGGAGTGTATGAAATTCACTCCTATTTAGTTTATGTATGAAATGCATGTGTTTTGTATTGCTTGGTAAAGTAAATTTATTTTCAAAGAGTTTCATTTTATTTTTGTTTTACTTGTTGTTTTCTTGGTAACTAATCTTCAAAATTACTAACAGACACCTACTAATCTGAATAACTTATCTGATAAAATTTATCTATATTATTTTATTTTTCATTTGCAAAAAGTGTAAAATAATATTTTGAGGTAATTACAATATTCATGTATGTGCAAATGAATAATTACACATGTCAGAAAGATGGGGAAAAACAGAGTCTAGATAATTATTATAATATCTTTTGAAGATGTCCCTAAGAAATTATTTCCATCTCCTTTGAAATAAGGATTTTAAAATTTCTTGGACGTTCACCTGATGCCTTCCTGAAAATAAGGTTCTGTCAATATGACAGATAGTTATCATTTTGGTAAATCATTTCTCCCTTCTAGCATGTGTAGATGTTTTCAGTGAATGCACCTGTCTTATAAGTATCTTCTAAAGAAAATGAAAATGACATGACTTCAGGGGTCTGTTGGTTGAAATATTTTCTCCAATTATCTGTGTCAGCACAGAGAGAAATAATGTTAATTCTGACCTAAAGATATGGTTCAAGAATCTTCTTCACACACTCTCACTTATGATTCTCATTGATCTTTTTTAAGTGAAGGCCACTTAGCTAAGATTTCCTCCAGTAAGTTCATATCTCTGTTTTTTTTTTTCAAGTTTTCAAATTCTTGCTACATTTTCCCTGTTAGTAATATTGCAAACAGCAATTAATTGACATTGTTGCTCTTGTCCTCATTATCACTGTAGATTTTGAAAAACAATCTAATAGAAGTACCAGATTCTGAGCTAACTGTCAATTATGTTCTTACTGAACAGAAAGAGCATCTGGCTTTCTAAACTCCAGATTACATTCTTAAACCTAAAATGAATGTTTTCAGGTTTGAATGAAAATACATTGCAATGAAAATACATTGCAATTTCATAATCTTGAATAAAATATTAGATGTAGATAACAATACCGATTTATAATTTTTTATACAAAAAGCTTTTTATGGGGGAAAGAAAATGTTTATTTATAGAGAATCATTGTTATATGAAAAATGAATAGAAATACTAACTTTGGAATGACAACTTTCATATACTTTAAGACTTCTTAAAATGCCATTTATTGTGCATCTGTGAACACAAAGCCATATGTTGAACCTGATTATGCTAGTAAATTAAAACATTACAAACCCCAGAGGGCAATTACAAAACCTTTGTCAAAAGTCATGGAAACTAGCATAGTCTAATCCCGAAGTAAATAAGAATATGCATAAAAAGTACAGGTCTAATATACTTCATAGTAGTATCATTTACAGAAGTAATATTTGGAAACAGTTACAACATCCAGTAGGAAATGATCATATATTAATTTTAGCACACCTACATGATGCAATGTAGACTTTGGTTAACTTTGCCTTAATTCATTTTGTATAAGAATATTTATTAGCATAAAATACCAACATTATACATAATGAAAAAACTATTACAAAATAACATGAAAATAAAAATGTTTCCCCAAAATTATTTATTCAAAGTCTGGAAGATTATATGCAAAGTGTATTTTCAGAAGTACCATTGTTATTTATTTTAATTTCCCTTTTGATTATGTGTGTTTATGAACTTACAGTGGTTAAAATAAGATAAAATAATCATGATGATGATAGTAATATTTGCCAACCCAATATGTTTACAGTGGTCACACCTAGCTGTTAACTAAGATTTTTAAAAGATTACTCACATTCTGAAAGTCTAAATTGATAAGATACTCTCTGTAGAGATAGGCAGTGGCAAGTGGCAGAAGAGTATTTCTCAGGTATTCTCTAACTGATAAGAACTTTTTTATCTGTATTAACTAGGATTTTGCCATCTCAGCTTTTTAAAATTGTACTTTAAGTGTGAAAAATTTCCATAGATTATTAGCCCTTTATTTTCTTTAGCTGAGCAATATAATGATGAAGTTAACTATGCTAATACAAATTAAAATATAAATACAAGTAATTTCCGCCAAAATGGGATAATTATAATGAAGCTTTTTCTTAAGTCAGACACAACTGAACAACTGAGTGTGCTCATGCATGCGTGCGCACACACACACACACACACACACACACACACACACACACAAAGATACTGTTCCACTAGTTCTAATAACTCACTTTTAGAAATATAACATCATGCACACAGTAGCTCTGGAGCATTATTACACACTCTCAAAGTTGATTGTTGTTCTAAATTCATAAAATATATCAGAACATGTTTCTATATTTTAATACAGCAGTTGTAATTATCAATTACATTTATTCTGGTATTCATAAGTTTCAGTTAATTCATTTTTGGAGGTAAAAATACTCTTCAAAAATCCACAGATTAGTCACTCTTACAATATTTAAAAGTATTTTGATTATAAATTCTAGATAAAGCTCTTCCTCTGGATAGCACATTCATGGACATTGTGAAGTTCTGTGTAAAACTGGGATTTTATATGGATATCAGACTTTTTTCAGGAGTATGTTTATGTCATTCTTCAAAATTAAAAGACTACAAAAATAAGTAAAAATGTAAAGCTGTTTCTTCTGACCACTCTTTTCAACAAAGTAGTAGAAGACCTGGGCTTCCCTGGTGGCTTAGTGGTAAAGAAATTACCTGCAATGCAGAAGATGTGGGTTCAATCCTTGGGTCTGGAAGATCCCGTGGAAAAGGAAATGGCAACCCAGTACAGTATTCTTGCCTGGAAAAATGGACAGGAGCCTCATGGGCTATAGTCAATGGGGTAAAAAAAGAGTCAAACATGACTTAGCAGCTAAACAACAACAACAACAAAGTAGAAGACCTAGCAAACGAAAGAAGAAAGTACACAGATATGGAAAAAAAAAGAAATAAAGCTGTCTTTGTTCACAGATAACATGATCATCTATATGGAAAATCAGAAAAAAAAATCTTCCTAGAACTGAAAAGTGATTAAGGTTGCATGATAAAAGATTATAAAAAGGTTATGAGTGTTAATTGCTTTTCTATATACAGCAGTGAACAAGTGAAATTTGAAATTAAAAGCATATTATGACTTATATTAGCATAAAAAATTGAATGTAAATATAACAGTATATGTACAAGCTGTATACAAGGAAAAGTACAAAACTCTGATTAAATGGCCTAAAGAACTAAATAAAAGAGATATTCCATGTTCAAAGATCAGAAGACTCAATATGTCAAAGTATCAGTTCTTTCCGACTTGATCTATCTATTCAATGCAATCTTAATCAAAATCCCACAAAGCTATTTAATTGATAGTAACAAACTAATTCTAAATTTTATGCAGAGTACCAACAGACCCAAGATAACCAATGTGATTTTGAAAGAGAAAAGTAAATTAGAATGACCAAAGTTAACTGATTTCAAGACTTAATATGAGCCACAGTAATCAAAACACTATGGTATTGACAAATAATGAATGTGTGTGTGTGCTCAATCATGTTCAACTCTTTGTAACCCTATAGACTATAGCCTCCTAGGCTCCCCATGTCCATGGAGTTTTCCAGGCAAAAATATTGGAGTGGGTTGCCATTTCCTACTCCAGGGCAAAGAATGGATAGATGTTAAAGAGAATAGAGAGACCAAAATAGACCCTCATAACTATAATGAATTGATCTTTGACAAAAGAGAAAAAGCAATACAATGGAGCCAAGATCACCTCTTCAGCAAAAAGTGCTGGAACAATTGCACGACCACACCAATAAAACAAACCTTAAAACCCTCACAAAAAATTAGTTTAAGTAGATAATAGATCTAAATGTAAAACACAAAACTGTATAGCTCTTAGAAAATAACATAAGGGAAAACTTAGACGACTTTTGGTATGGTAATATCTTTTCTTGATACAACACCAAAGGCACAATTCATGAAAGAAATAATTGATAAGCTCAACTTCATTAAAGTTATAAATGTCTGTTCTGTGTAGATGCTATCAGCAAAATTAGAAAGAAACTGGAGTGTGTTGCCATTTCCTCCTCCATGGGATCTTCCTGACACAGGGATTGAAGCCACGTCTCCTGGATCTCCTGCATTGGCAGGCATATTCTTTACCACTGAGCCACATGCGAAGCCCTACATCGATGCAAACTATGGACTTCATTGATAATGGTGTGTTAATGTAGCCATGAAATTAAAAGGCGCTTACTCCTTGGAAGGAAAGTTATGACCAACCTAGACAGCATATTGAAAAGCAGAGACATTACTTTGCCAACAAAGGTCCATCTAGTCAAGGCTATGGTTTTTCCAGTGGTCATGTATGGATGTGAGAGTTGGACTGTGAAGAAAGCTGAGTGCCGAAGAATTGATGCTTTTGAACTGTGGTGTTGGAGAAGAGACTCTTGAGAGTCCTTTGGATTGCAAGAAGATCCAACCAGTCCATTCTAAAGGAGGTCAGTCCTGGGTGCTCTTTGGAAGGACTGATGCTAAAGATGAAACTCCAGTACTCTGGCCACCTCATGCGAAGAGTTGACTCATTGGGAAAGACCCTGATGCTGGGAGGGATTGGGGGCAGGAGGAGAAGGGGACGACAGAGAATGAGATGGCTGGATGGCATCACCGACTTGATGGACATGAGTCTGAGTGAACTCCGGGAGTTGGTGATGGACAGGGAGACCTGGCGTGCTGTGGTTCATGAAGTCTCAAAGAGTCGGACATGACTGAATGACTGAACTAAACTGAACTGACAATGTAGTCTCACCAATTATAAAAATGTTTCACTGTGGTACAGGATGTTGACAGTAGGGGAGAATGTGTATATTTAGGGGAGAAGGAGTACATGGAAACTCTCTGTACTTTCCTCTCAATTTTGGTGTGAATATAAAACTGCCCTACAAAATTAAGTCTCTCTACAAGTAGTAAAGAATCCACCTGCCAATGTAGGACACAAGAGATGCAGGTTCGATCCCTGGGTTGGGAAAATGCCTTGGAGTAAGAAATGGCAACCCACTCCAGTGTTTTTGCTGGAAATCATGGACAAAGGAGCCTGAAAGGCTACAATCCATGGGGTTGCCGAGTTGAACAAGACTGGTCATGCACACACACATACAGCATATATGCCAACTATATATATATGCAACATATATAAGTATACATTTATCATATGTATAAACACACTGCTAAATTCTCACCATTCTGAACATAAACTTATTTCTGCATATATAGAATGTGATACAAATCATGGTACATAGTAGGTGCCCAACACATTAAAAAAGTTATGGCATTAAACTGGCAGATATGCCAATATTGTCATAAAATATGCTCTTATTCAGCACACATCCCTAGGACATTAATAGTTATTAGCATCATTCTCTGCTTGAGATACAGTCTGCAGTGAGCTTAGCATCAGTTGCTGCTATTTCTCTCCCAGTGGTCTCCTCTAGCACTAGAAGACAAAATCTTTACAGGCTCCTTTTTTAAAATGTGTCCTAAGAACCCAGTGAATATATTTAAAAATTGAACAATGTAAACAACATAAACATGTGGATTTTAAATTCCAATGAAAAAAATACTCTTGGAATTTTATATCTATACATAAAAATAATTCATCTAACTTTAATATTCCACATCTGAGAATCATAGAATCTTAAAGCAGTATGGATTTTAGGATAATTATTTCTAATTGCCTCATTTGTATAGATACAAAGCCAATAAGATTAAGTGAATTCCTCGAGGTCACATAACTCATTAGAAGGTAATCTTTGACCCACATCTCTTGGCTCTTTGATGAATCATCTTTTAACATTAAGTCTTTTTTGTAGCTCCAAGTGATGCATTGTTCTCATTTCATTTTCTATAACTGAATTGCACCCAAACATTTCTCACTTCTCATAAATAAACTGAATTTGTGCAACAAATTATGTTGCACTGTATAAAAATTACAGTAGAGTCGATACTGAAAGTGAAAGTCACTCAGTTGGGTCCGACTCTTTGCGACTCATGGACTATACAGCCCGTGGAATTCTCCAGGTCAGAATACTGGAGTGGGCAGCCTTTCCCTTCTCCAGGGGATCTTCCCAACCCAGGATCGAACCCAGGTCTCCCACATTGCAGGTGGATTCTTTATCAGCTGAGCTATCAGGGAAGCTGACACTGGGTATCCATTAAATACAGTGTGATTGCATGCACTTTAGTTGTGTTATATTTGTTCCTATGTCATTCTATCACTCTTTTACCAAGAGAAAGTTCTAAAGTTAGGTATAATTTAGCAAGGAACTGAGTATTTTTTTATTACATAAACCGTATTGTACTGTATCTGCTTTTCCCATGTTGAACTTAAGTAAGACTATTATTTTTCCCAGTGTAATCCAGTATTATAGCCTAGAGTTTCAACTAACTAACCCACTAGCAAAAAGTGAAAGTTGCTCATTCGTGTCTGACCCTTTGCGACCCCGTGGACTGAAGCCTGCCAGTTCCTCTGTCCGTGGAATTATCCAGGCCAGAATACTGGAGTGGGTAGTTTATTCCCTTCTCCAGGGAATTTTCCCAACCCAGGAATTGAACCCAGTTCTCCCACATTGCAGGTGGATTATTTACAATATGAGCCACCAAGGAAGCCCAAGAATACTGGAGTGGAGTATTCATTCTCCAGCATATCTTCCCAACCCAGGAACCAGGGAAGCTCACACTAACTAACTAAATATCAGTGTGTCAAATGTGATGAGTAACTTTACCTTAAACTGACTCATTGTAGGAAAACTTCTTCTGAGGTCTGAGAATAAATAAAAATGGAAAAATAAAAATAAATTGCCATCACAGGTATATTAGCTTGACAGTGCTGCCGTAACAAAATACCACAGTCTGAATGACTTAAAAAATAGACATTTATTTTCTCACAGTTCTGGCTCCTAAAAAGCTGATATCAAGGTGTCAGCACCTTTGATTTTCCCTGAGACTCCCTCTCCTTGGCTTGTAGATGGCATCCCTCTTCCTGTGTCCTCGTGTGGCCTTATACCCTGGTATGTATTTCTGTGTGTCCTAGTTTCCTCTTCTTATAGGGACTGAAATCATATTGAATAAGACCCACCTTAAGGGTCTCATTTTAGCTTAATTACTTTTTTAAAAGTCCTGTCTTCATATACAGCCACGTTCTAAGTTACTGGAGCTTAGGGTTTCAACACATGACTTTTGGGGACACAATTCAGTTCATAGCAATCAGTAAGACTGTTTTTATGTGTATGAGAAAATATATATCTTGGATAGTAAAAATAAAAGGTACAATGTTATCTGATTTAGCCAGGTCATTTTAAATATGTTTTATTTTTTTAAGTTATTTTGAAAAAACCATCAGGTATGTATAGAAACAAAAAAGACAATCCAGATATAAAAAGCTTGTAACATTGACCCATTTTCTAAAACTTTTAACTTGAAAATGCTGGTGTATCATTAATTATATTCAGCTCAGTGGCAGAAATGTAAAGGCTGTAGAAAATGATAAGGGCTTTGGAATTTCCACCACTACTTGTGATATAAATTAAACTGTTAAGCCAGAAAGCATTTCAACATTGTATTTTTTCAAACAAACAAAGAAAGAAACTGATGAATATTTTTCTTACCCCTGATATTGTCAGAGAACAAATAAATGACCCAGAAACTGGAAAAAAGAAGTCACTGAATAACTTTTATCATATTTCTTTTCACACATTTTTCATATGTCATTGCTGTGATACATTTGTTGCCTGTTACATTGCTTGACCTAACCCAGATCATAATGCATAAGGATGTTAGTATTTCAAAAGCACTTTGTCATTTCAGATAATATATTAGAAAAGAAGGATCATTTTTAAAGGAAGGTCAGCTTTTGATATGTTTCAGCAGTAATCCTGTATTTCTTTAATCAATAGCCTGAACATTATTAAAATGAGTTCATACTTGAATGCTTCATGTTTCTCGCAGTTTTGTGGTTATTAATAAACATAAAATATAGAAACATTTTTTGAATTTTAGTTGAAAAATAGATGCTCATTTTCTGATAAATATGAAAATGTGATGTTACCATTTAATATTTTTAAATCGGTATAATTTTATTAAATAGAAAAATGTATAATTGCAGATTGTATTATATATTTATCAGCCTATAACTTAATTTCAGTAAAATCACTTCTCCGTATCTTTCTAAATGTTTATTAGGTTATCATTTTTAAATGCTGCATTAATCATTAGATTCTGTAGGAAAGTCATAGAAAGATTATCTTTATAAAAACCTATCCCCTAAACATTTTAATTGAGTTTATATGATTTCACCAATTCTCATAAAAGTGAAGTGAAAAATTACTATTTTCCCATATTAATAAAATATATTTTGATGAAACTATGTACTCAATTATAAATAATCCACAAGAATAAGAATTCTTTTGGGGAAAACAACTGTCATCTCCACTGTCTTAGTTGTTTGTTCTAATATGTTGTAAGAAAAATTTCCAGTATTTTAGAGGAATTTAGGTTTGTCATTTTGGAAGTGCAACTATTCATACAACTTTTCATTTTAAAAAAATGCTGGATATTAAAGTTTTCACACTATATTTTATCCTGTCATAATTTGGAAGGTTTCTTTTTTGTCAAACTATTCGTTTATATACTTTACTTTAAAGTAACAAGGTGATCTTGTTAAATAAACAGAAAAAGCTGATCTCATAATGTTAAGACCATATTCCCCACACAAAAAGTGCATTGTTTACAGGCTAGTCACTATTGGGACTTTACACTGCTACTATCTGAATCTTAAATCTAATACCAATTTGTGATTCATAATAAGCATATTGTTATCCTCCTCATCAATAACTCATTATATAGCAAGAGAATACTAACAGTCATACACACAAATAGCTAAAATCTTTTTGTTACCAATATTATTTTAGAAGAAAACTTCTTATCACATACATTCAAATAAAGGCAACTATCTGTATATAAATGAAATCTCACTTTTTTTTTCTCCCTTCTGTCTTGTGCTCATTACCTTTTGTATCCTTACTTTTTCAGATTTTATTTTTAGTTATTTCCCCAATTCCAATTTGTTTTTCCTCACAGACTTTGTTTCCCTCAGAGAAAATATGTTATCTTGGTATATTTCCCCTGTGTGTCTCTGGCAGGTTTTCTTGCTGTCTCGTTTAGAGAAGCTAGTTTTTCTTCTGGGCTCCTACTTCCTCATTACACTTTGCCAAGATGTTCTTTACTCTCTCTTTCCTTCTCTCTCAGGAGAGATTGCTTTTTAACCTATTTTCCTTTGTTTAACTCTTAACAATTGTGAACCAAATGTTTTTAGCCAATTTAAATACACAAATAAGAATATCACCTTTGGGATCATAGAGAGTTGAGTTTCAGTAGTCCCCTCCAACATGTGACACAGTGCTTCTTGTCACCTTGGAGAATTTTCTACCAGTTTGAGATGAGGTATGCTTCCTTGTCCTTCCCACCACATCCTAGTCTCTCCTTGAGAGAACCCACAACCATAATCTTGCATTTGTTTTTGCGCATATGTGTGTCTGTGTGTCTATATAAAATGTACACATTTCTTGAGGATAGAAATTAAATCCCAAAGGCAATACCATCCAACACACAAATAGAGAAGGTATTCATATCATTAAGGAAAGGTGTTATAATTTGATTCTATCATTTGAGAATGCTAACAAGGCTCATAAGGGAGCAAAGAAACAGTTTCTGTTAGAATGTTCTCCACATGGGGTTCTTTTAATTGCAAGCAACATTTCAAACCTCAGTCATTTTCAGCAAAATCATATAGTGAGTTCCCATCTATGGAAAAATGAAACTCAACTTGGAAGTTTGTTAGAAACCAAACAGCTTCACAGAGCTAGAAAGCAAGAGTATAGAACTTGACTCATAAAGCGTAATTTGGCCCAGTATTGAAACTGTCATTCTCCAAAATCTATCTGACGTCTGCACAGGTCATGGAGAGGAGTTAAATGAATTTATGAAAAGATTCACTTCCTCTCCATCTTGATTGTGACACAATCTTTGTAATCCCTACAGTAGCACAGTATATTACGTTTTGTCAGGGGAGTGTGTAACTTCCCCAATTCTGTCTCACCACCGCAAAAATTTGAAGTGACAGATGGACAGGTGTTACAGCTCTGCGTTACAACCCAGTTTTATTTGGCAAGTAAAGGAAAATACATCCTCAAGGTGTGAGGGTGGGCCAACCCAAAAGAAAAGAAGAGAAGCCCGCAACCCCAGCTCAATTTGGCTCCTCTTTTTATGTTTTTTTTTTTTTTCTCCTCCCCCTGAGCCTGCCCTATGTAAACTGGGCCAGCCAGGAGGGCTGTTTGTTTTTCCTGAGGTTCTTACTCTGGTCCTTGGACCTTCCTTTGTTCCATTTTCGTGGGCTTTTCCCTTTTTTGTGTTTTAGACACCACCATTCTGGACTCGTTTTTCCTATTCTAACTACCTAACACTTTGATTGCCTGTTTTAATGAACAGAGGCAGGTATGATAGCTTCTAACTGGTCTTACTGCAAATCATTTCCACTCAGTGGATCAGGGAACTCTGTCAGTTTCCAGGTATGTTTATTTTAACTATACCTTACAAAACCGAGAAATAACCACAGGTTGCATTCAGTGGCTCAGGTAAGCTAGACCCAAATCAAACTTTTCGATTGCCTGACTTCTATAAGTCTCTAACTGGTAGACTACAGTGGCATTTGGGCTCTCAGTTTAGAGCCAGCATCAGGTATCCACAAATATTCTGATTATTTTCCCTTTCCCAGTACACAACTCCCCTGGAAAATTATGTCAGATCTCTCAGGAAAAGGTTGAGAAAGGATTTATAATTTTTTTTTCTTTTTTTACCAAATATATTTACCAAAGTATTGATGAAGCAGTAGAGTCTGGATTTTTCCAAGATATAGTTTGGAGGTGTTGTATGATAAATCTAACATTCAAAGTCAGTTAGCAGGGTACTTCCTCAAGAGGACTAGCCTTCCTCTTCATTCAAGAATCTCTGTGCTGAGAATTGCCTTAAATCTGGGACTATTTTGAGAGACTGTGAATTGCATTGCATTGATTTAGTTATACTTCTGTTTAACAGATCTAGAGCTTTTCAACTTATATAAATCAGGAAAAGTTCAGTAAGATGCCCATCTGTTTCAATTCTAGGCACATCATGATCTGTTACCTAATATCCACTTCTGTAGGTCAAATTATTTATGGCTACTGCTTGCACATACTTACCATTAAAGAAATCACAACGACTTAATCTTAAGCAATTAAGTACTTCTTCTTGGCCCTTGCCATCCTGGTGCTGATCCTGAATTAAATTCAAGAAGTAGGATAATTCAATGACAGAGTTTTTCACTATGATTTCTGGCCAACAGGCAAGAACTGATAAAGAGTTTTAAGAATGTAGGGACTCACCTGACAAATATATTTACCAAAGACGAAGCAGTAGAGTCTGGATTTTTCCAAGACATTGTTTGGAGGTGTTGTATGATAAATCTAACATTCAAAGTCTCTACTCCTCTGAAAATCAAGGAATTTCCGACAATTTAATTTCTTTTAATACAGGTTTCCTTTGAGTCTAGATTTCACTCAAAATTCCAGAGTGTTAAAGTCATTCTTATTCAACTAGCTAACACAGTAAACCTAAAATGCCCTGTCTCTCTGTCAATAACTACAGCTTGATAGAACACTGTATTTCTTTCATCCTAACATAACACTGGAGAAGGCAATGGCAGTCAACTCCAGTACACTTGCCTGGAAAATCCCAGGGAAGGGGGAGTCTGGTGGACTGCCGTCTATGGGGTCGCACAGAATCGAGCACGACTGAAGTGACTTAACAGCAACAGCAACACAACACTCTTAGGATGCATCCCAAATCATTTGTTCCACATTTCTGTCGCTGTCATTTAACATAATCGCGTCAGTTTTGGAGTGTGTCGAGCACTTTCGTGGGTCACACTTTACCTTTCCCTCTGGGACATGGTGGTATTTGATTCTGTTCTTTGTCTGGAGGCAGTATAGGAATAGATCCTGCAGATGATCAGAGGTCTCCTACAGACAATTGCCTCAGGGAAGGCAATTAAATATTTTTTCAAACAAAGAGGAACTACATTCCTCAAAGAATCAAAAAGAATTTGGAAGTTCAGTGTCTCCAGCTTTAAGAGATTCTACACATATGCCCCCATTCCAATTTTCAAGATCTCATTATTTCTCAATAAATGTCCTATTTTTATAATAATAGACTCTATGAAGTTATGAATTTTATTTATGTTGTAATTCAGCCACTCACAGGATTAGATTCTGGGTTTGTAGAACTAGCAGCCTTGGAGCCACAGGAAATAATGGTTATTTAGCAGAATCATAGATGCTTTCTTGTTCTTTACTTAAGCCTTTAATCTTGAAGTTTGAAGCACTGAGCTTATAATTTTCTTTCTCTAAGTTCTTAAGGGCACTTAGAAACAATTAATTGTGTTTTTTAAATTTTTAACTAAAATATTTTATGATAGTGACTGTTTGCTTATCCAGTCTTACTTTAAATAATTTACATATTTAAATAAGTTGTGTGTAAATTAAAAGTTACATATCACTAGTATTTCTTTCCTCTAACTGTATCTGTTATATAATCACCTTGCTTCACAATTGGAACAATACTTGAGCACAATATCAACATATTTTAGGTGATTTTGAATTTTTTTAAAATTCAGGATGAATAAACAAATGGCAAAAGTTAAACTCCAATAGGGCTTCCCAGGTGCTGCTAGTGGTAAAGAACCCACTTGTCACTGCACAAGATGTATGAGATGCAGGTTCTATCCCTGGGTTAAGAGGATCCCCTGGAGGAGGGCATGACAACCCACTCCATATTCTTGCCTGGAGAATCCCAGGACGGAGGAGCCTGTCAGGCTACAGACCATACGGTCAGAAAGAATCAGACATGACTGAAACGACTTAGCATGCATGCGTTCTCCAATTATTCTGTGCCAGGCAGAGAAAACCTCATTGGTAAGGAGGATATCCTACCAAAATGGTTAAAAAAATAAAATTATGAGCTCTCAGTTCTATTTTCCACATATTTTACATTTAGATCTTTTGACTAATTAAGATTTCAAGGTTTGAAAATAAAATAAACTGCTCAAAAATTATGATTTGATACCTAAGCATGAAGGATTTGGCACTCGACAACCTAGCTCCACCTAATCAGTGGATTTGATAGAATTATAAACCCTGAACTATTTTTCCATGATGATCATGATAATTAGAGAGCTTCCAAAACAAACAGCACAGTGAGAGGAATGTCACAATTATTTCTGGACAACATAATGAACTCAGGCAACTCATAAATACCTAGATGGCAGTGTGTGTGTGTGTGTATGTGTGTGTGTGTTTGTAACCAGTTGAGTCCACCTCTTTGAGACTCCATGGACAGTGGCCCGCCAGACTCCTCTGTTCATGGAGTTTAACAAGCAAGAATACTGGACTGGATAGCCATTTCCTCCTCCAGGGCATCCTTCTGACCGAAGGTTTGAACCTGTGTCTCCTCCTCAACAACTGAACCACCTGGGAAACCACCTTCCTACTTCCACGGATGAAAAAACTCAGTTTTAGTTCCTTCTTCAGAGCATTGATTACTAGTCAAAAGTCATGATAACTTCATCACAGTTGCTCCTCAATGTTTTATACTCACAAACACATGGCTAGAGAGTGGTCTGTGGTTTAACTGACATGAAAATAACCTATTCTATAATCTGAAATCAGGCACATTATGGTTTATTTATTTATTTTCATTTTTGGCTGCACTGTGCAGCTTATGGAATCTTAGTTCCCTGACCAGGCTTTGAACCCAGGCCCTTGTCAGTGAGCATAGACTCCTAACCACTGGACTGCCAAAGAGTATCCCAAATTATTGTTTAGAAGGCACCAGCTGAAATACTTAAAGCACTCTGAGTATATTTTCTTTAATAATATTTTTACAATATATCCAATTGATCTTTGTATTACCTCATACCCCATTTGAGAATCTATATTGGAAGTTAAGCCTTGCTCAGTTTCTGCAGTTCAATTAATTAGTTATTAAAGTCAGTCACTGCTGCTTCCCACAATGTATCACCACATTTTTGAAGACTGTCCAAATGGCTAAATGTGTAATAAATTCTATGTTCAAGCACAGCACAAATAATTATATTAATGCTACTTTGTTGAATGTGTCCTTCCCAAACCAAAGAAAGTTTCAGCTTATTCTCATAGTCATTACATTTCAGAACTTTAAAGACCATATTATCTACTGCTATTATGGGTCCAATTATAACCTTTTTTAGTTAAAATAATTTTAACAAAAGGAACTATAACAATTTTTAGTTACTTCTACAACATACAAAAATTGTCAAGGTGCACATTGTTTTAATATTTAAGATTTTCCTTCTATTGTTTTAGTAATACAGCATGGTTTGCAGTTATTTTCAATGAGCCCCTTATTTGCTAGAATGAAAAGTGTAGCACACTTCCTAAGCTGCAACAATATAAAAAGACTGCAAAAAGGAAACATTAAATACTAGAAAGTGAATGGTTTCTGTGATCTAGCTCTGCTATCTGCAAGCTGTGAATATGGATTGTGTTATTTAACTATATAACCAGTAGGCATCTAACCCTTTGCTGCCATGTTAAAAAAAATGCAGTTTAATGTGCAGAGGTACAGCTGGAGGCATAAATTCGTCTGTCTCTCATTTGAATTATGTTTACCTTCAAGCCTCAAAATCAAGTAATCCAAGATGCCACTATTATTGATATTTCCTCTTTAAAATATTTCTTTCGTTTTTATTTCAGATACATATTACTAAATACTTTAAAAACAGTCACACTTGCAAAGTCCTCTGAGAATTTTCTCAATATGTTTAGCATCCAGTACTTGTCAGTTGAAACTAGGACAAAATTGCATTGATTCTTGTTTGTTTTAAATTTTTATGCAAGCAATTGGATGTTACAGAATACTTTACATACAAATGAGTCCACTCCTAATAGAAACCAGAAATTCTGTCAATCAAAGGGTGAGGTGAAAGGGAAAGCTTTCAGATGTGTTGGTTACTCTCCACTGAATTATATAATAAGTGGTTGCAGAATGTGAGAGTAAGTAATAACAGACCTGAATGGAAGCCAGTGGTAGGTAACAGAGTTATTTGTGACATTATCAGTGAATGGCAGTCAACATATTGGATAATGTTATGAATAAAAAGTTGATGTAGACTTTCTGTTATTCGTTTTCTAAGTCTCTCAAATAAGTTATATGCAGTCACATCAGAAAGTTACCTCATTGCATTGTTTAAAAAATAGTTTTTGAGAAAAAAATTTAAAGCAAGCTATTTAATTTTTCTTAAAACCACAACTAAATGTGAAGAAAATTTTGAAATGAATTCAAATATTTTCTCACCTTACTAAATATATATCATTAATATAAATATGAAACATGAACAGACAATAACCTTTTATTAAATTTAGTAGTGTAAAATAAAAAGAAAATGGTGAAATTCACTTTTTAAAATAAGAATTGATGTTAATATATACTTAAATTGTAAGTTAATGTTATAAAATTATCTCATTTAAATAGTTGAACTACATTTGTCATTAACTGAAAATAAAATTGTGAAGATTTTCAAAGAAAATTATTATACAAATCAAAAGCACTAAAATATAATATTAGATAAATCACTATATTCTTTTAATTTTAACCTAGAAAGAGGCTTCTGTCGAGCACTGTGATTTAAAGGATAGCAGAGAAGATTCCAAAGACCTGCTCATAAGCTCAAAAAAGGAGTAATAAAACCTGGTGAGCAAGTTGTCATGTATAACAAAATGGGGAGTTGTCAACTTAACATGTAATGGGGAGAAGCCTGATGATAAAAGCAGTTTTAGTACCATTCATTATACAATAACTTCCAATTGACACAGCCCTATTGTTTGCAGGATGAGTAAGAACTTGGTAAATAGAAAGTAAGTTTCCTATCTGAGATATTGTAGGAGATGAAACCTCATCTCTCCAATCCCTGCCAAGAAAACTGTTTATGGTAGTCTAGATTGTGTTCTTCATTATGTTACTCTACAAAGCCTCATCCATTTAATTGTTTACTGTTAGAACTACTGAGATATGGCAGTTAAAATTAAATTAAAATGCTTGAATAAGGTTCATATTATTGTCAAACAGGGGAATGAATACATCATTGAAAACATACTGCATTTCGCTCTAATTGAATTAGAGTAGGACAAGATACCACCATTAACAGTAAAGCATGGAATCCAAAAGCATTCTGATAAATAAAATGGTAATAATATTCATGTTTATCCCATAAATTGATCTATATAACCTCTTTTTTATTTCCTCAAAACACAGAATAGTAAAGTCTCTACTTAGCAAGATAAGAGGTTTACCAAGGATACAGAATTGAATAAAACCCTATCCCAATTCTTAATACAGCAATATGTAACACAAAAAACAGATATACTCAAAAAGATAGAATTCTTTGTAATAACTTTTATAAGAGGATAGCATGGCTATAAATTAGATAAAAGGTGATGAACAAGAGGGAGTGATCAGCTCTGGGGCAGGTCTTGGGCAGTGATATTTGCAGAAAATGCTATTTAAAGGAAACATTTAAGATAAGTTTTGTAGGATAAGTCTAAGCATAGTCAAGGGAGATTGACTACACTGCTTAGAAGCAGCAAAGAATCTGAATTTGGGACTCTATACTACTTTACTGTCAAAAGCCATTTCAGAATTTTAAATAATTTGGTAGTTTTCATCAGTAGTGAATGCTAATCTCAGTTTCTATATATTTTTACTCACACTGAATTCTGATGGCATAAGAATTTCATCATGTAGTCAAGTTATAAACCAAGATTTATAACAACTTTTGAATTGTTTTGGAATAAAATCTCATTCAATTAAGCTAAAAATTGTTGAAAATGGTTGTAGATGTATATGGTCATATATAAAGTTATTCATAACTGATTAAAATCAGAGCTATGTTGAAACAAGTCAAATAGTTCTGGCCAAAGTTGGTGGTAGGTAGTAAATGTTTGCATTAGTGATAGATGCAGAGCTATAAAAAAGAAGTCTCTACTATCGTGGGACTTAGAGTTACATTGGAAAAAATACAGAAATAGTCTATTTTAATAGAAATTATTAAAATAATTTTATAAATGCCACCTAGGATAACCACATGTTGTTTGGAGAGTGTATAATATAGAAGCCTAGCTGAATCTGGGGCAGTACAAATAGATACTTGGGCAAATCTTGATATTGACTTATAAAGAAAAAGTGGGATAATAGAGTCCCATAATGGCCTGGTATTTTTGTGAAGGTCTTCAGGTAGAAAAAAGCCTAAGGCTATTTTATGAAGTAATTGGGTCTATTTTTTAAGAAGAAAATCCAAAAACTCAGCTAGAAATAATATTTACCCAACAAGACTCAAGAGTGCAAGAGTCATCCTAAATTACTAAATATTACTTATCGTACCCAGTGTACTTAAAATTCCCTTACCAGAGCTCAAATACTGTGATTAGATAATGAACTTTGAACCATACCTTTTTAGCACTGAGAGTAAAGTCCATTTTTACATAGATAAACTGCATTCTATTTGACTTTGAATTATAAATGTATTAAAATAAAGTTTGTATTTAAAGTCAGATTTCACATAGTGATTTTTGTCATAAGTAAATATTGAAACTGATTTTTTTCATTAGATATTAAAATTTCAATTTTAAAATGGGGATACAGTTTATTTTATAGGTTGAATTTAATTGTAAAAATAAAGTAAGATTTTATGACTTTTCTTCCTTGTCATTTGTGTTCATTTTTATGCTGCAGAATTGGTGGTTTGTAATATATGTAGTTTTAGAAACCATAAATGCAAATTATACACTTAATTTCTTGAAATAAAGTATTTGGGGGATAAATTGAGTTTTGAGTATTTTTTAATTTCTGAGTTCTGTCTGTGCATTTGAATTTTGGCAATTAATCTTTTCTGAAATTATTACACAAAAGATTAAATCTTCAGTTGAGTTCAGTCACTCAGTCCTGTGTGACTCTTTGTGAACCCATGGAATGCAGCTCACTAAGCTTGTCTGCTCATCACCAAATCCCAGAGATTGCTCAAACTCGTGCATTAAATCAGTGTGGCCATCCAACCATCTCATCCTCTATTGTCCCCTTCTCCTCCTGCCTTCAGTCTTACCCAGCATTAGGGTCTTTTCCAATAAGTCAGTTCTTCACATCAGGTGGTCAGAGTATTGGAGATTCAGCATCGGTCCTTCCAATGAATATTCAAGACTGATTTCCTGTAGGATTGATTGGTTTGATCTCCTGGCAGTCCAAGGGACTCTCAAGAGTCTTCTCCAACACCACAGCTCAAAACCATCAATTCTTTGGCACTCATCTTCTAATTTTTCAAATATCACATCCATACGTGACTACTGGAAAAACCATAGCTTTGACTAGATGGAACTTTGTCAGCAAAGTAATGTCTCTGCTCTTTAATATGCTGTCTAGGTTGGTCATAACTTTTTTCCCAAGGACCCAGTGTCTTTTAATTTGATGGCTGCAGTCACCATCTACAGATTATGCAGCCCGCAAAAATAAAGTCAGCCACTGTTTCCACTGTTTCCCCATCAATTTGCCATAAAGTGATGGGACTGGATGCCATGATCTTAGTTTTTTGAATGTTGAGTTTTAAGCCAACGTTTTCACTCCTCTTTCACTTTCATCAAGAGGATCTTTAGTTCCTCTTTGCTTTCTGCTTTAAGGGTCATGCCATCTGCATATCAGAGGTTATTGATATTTTTCCCAGCAATTTTGATTCTAGCTTGTGCTTCATCCAGCCTAGCATTTCCTATGATGTACTCTGCGTATAAATTAAATAAGCAGGGTGACAATATACAGCCTTGATGTACTCATTTCCCAATTTGGAACCAGTCCTTTGTTCCATGTCTAGTTCTAACTTGCTTCTTGACCTGCATACAGATTACTCAGAAGGCAAGTAAGGTGGTCTAGTATCCCCACTTCTTAAAGAATTTTCCATAATTTTCTATGATCATACAGTCAAAGGACTTAGCATAGTCAGTGAAGCTGAAGTTGATATTTTTCTGGAACTCTCTTGCTTTTTTCTGATCCAATGGATGTTGGCAACTTGACCTCTGGTCCCTGCCTGCCCTCTGTTTCTGTTGGATAAGAATAAGAAGCTATGGTAGCTTCCTGATAGGAGGGACTGGTTGTGGGGGAAATCTAGGTCTTGCTCTAATGGGTGGGGCCATGTTCACAGTAAATCTTTAATACAAAATTTTCTGCTGATAGGTGGGGCTGTATTGGCTCCCTGTACTTTGGCCTGAGGCCAAACTATGGTAGGCACAATTGTGACCTCCTTCAAAAGGACTTGTGCCAGCATGCCCTATGACTCCCAGGATTGTTGTATTCAGATCCCCTGACCCTGCATCAGGCCACTATCGACCCATGCCTCTGGAGACTCCTGAATACTCACAGGCAAGTCTGGCTCAATGTGGATACACTGCTCCATTCTCCTGGGTCCTAATGTGCACAAGGTTTGTTTGTGCCCTCCAAGAGTCTGTTTCCCCAGTCCTGTGGAAGTACTGTAATAAAGCTTCCTGGCTTTCAATCTTAGCACTTCTAAAATGTGTTGATTTCCTTGTCCATCATTAATCCTGTAAGATAAGCTTACCTCAGAAAGAATATAAGCTTAGCTAGGTACTTTCAAAACTCTAGAAATCTGAATAATGCTTGGTATTTTTAACATGAAGAAAAATACACTAGGCTACTTCAAATAAAGGCAAGATAGAGCATTAATATAGTCAGAAGCATCATTTATTCTTTGCAACACAGTTTATATTATTCTATCTTTGCTTTAATAAAAAGTACTCTTTAGACAGATTAGCAATCCAAAGCCCATTAAGGACAATTTTATTAGACTATCTTTTATTTTTTACTTTAGGTTAAACTTCTCCCTTGTATATTAAATGTTAAAATGGTCCACCACTTTGCTATCCTAATTTAGCCCCAGGTCATCTAATAATGTTTAAAGAAAGAAAATTATGGCATAATTTACATTTCATACAATTATACCCTAGATATTTAAAAGTAAATAGCTTTTAATTTTAGACCTGAAAATTTTAAAGTCAAGTGCAGTGTAAATTGCAGGAAAGTGCAAAGGATAAGTCACTATTGATAGTAAAATATGCATGGATAAGAAAACTCTTCTGTCATTTTAAATTTTTTCATCACCCAACACCACTTAATTATTGCTTGGTGTTATTTATGTAAAGTGATATATAAAAGTTTTGTTACTACTTCCAACATTCAGTGCAAATCATAGAATAATAAAAGTATACAACATAATTACCCTCATTACTAATTTAAAATAGTAAAATATTTTAAGATATTCTGTGTTCAATATCTATCTCTCTATAAAGTACCATCTTTCAATTTGTAATGGCCAAAAATATAGTAATTTCTGTGAAATGAAATGAATACTAAAGTTGTAATATTGTATATATCTAATTTCTCTTGGATATTACTGGTCTGCATAACACGTGAAGAAATCTATGTTCCAAGGAAGTAAGTATATTTAACTAAATATATTTAAGCAACACAAATTCATTTGCCATGATTTCTCCTTTCTGTTTAACCCAAAGACAGTACTATTAACATATTAATCATCTGCTGTTTATGAGTATGATTAATAAATTTACCTGATAAGAGTAATTATATACTTAAATGTGTCCAGAGTGTGTGTGTATGTGCACATGTGTTTCTTTGTGTGTTTCTGAATGTACAAAAGACTATTTAATAACTATCTCAAAATCAAATAAGCATCAATAGCCCTTTCTAGGGAATGTAAACTGCAACCTATGCTACAATAATCATATGTTCATTTTGAAAGTACTCTGCTCTATCTAGAACAATGATCTACTGCCAAATAGAGTTAAATACAGTGATTACATCATTTTTAAAAAAATTAACTCTTTAGAGCAGTTTTAGGTTCACAGCAAAGTGGAAGTTACAGAGATTTCCCATATACTTTATGCCTCCACACATGCATAATCTCCACCATTACTGAAATTTACCCGCCAGAATGGTACATTTCTTATAATTGATGCATCTACATTGGCTCATTATAATCACCCAAAGTCCATAGTTTATATTGAGGTTCACTGTTGGTGTTGCATATTCAGTAGATTTGGAAAAATGTATAATGACATGCTCCCATCATTGTGGTATGATGCAGAGTATTTTTGCTGACCTAAGAATTTTCTAAGCTCCACTTATTCATTTCCCCACTGCAAACCCTGGCAACCACTAATCTATTCTCACAGTTTTTATTTTTCTAGTATGCCACATAGTTGGAATCATAGTGTATGTAGCCTTTTCAAATTGATATATTTAACTGGGAAATATACATTTAAGTGTCCACTGTGTCTTTTCACAAATTCATAACTTATTTCTCTTTAGTATCAAATAATAATCCATCATTAGGATGCTATTTATTCATTCACCTACTGAAGAATATCTTGGTTGCTTTCAAATTTAGGCCATCATGAATAATGCTGCTATAAATATCCATGAGCAGTTTTTTTGGTGGTTGTAAGTTTTGATTCATATGAGTAAATCCTAAGAAGTGCAGTTACTGGATTGTATGGTAAGAGTATGTTTAGACTTGTGAGAAACTGCTAAACTGGGTTCCAAAGTAGTTATGACACTTTTCATTCCCATCAGTAATGTATGAGAGTTCCTTCACATCCTCTCCAGCATTTGGTGTTATGAGTATTACAGGTTTTGACTTTTCTATAGTGATATGCAAGTGGGACTTTAATTTGCAATTCTCGAATGAAATACGATATGGAGCATCATTTCATATGCTTATTTGTCATCTTAATGTCTTCTTTGGTGAGGTGTCTATTAAGATCTTTGGCCCATTTTTAATTAGGTTGCTTTCTTACCGTTGAGTTTAAAGCATTTCTTGTACATTTTGGATAATGATCCTTTGTCAGATGTATCTTTTGCAGATATTTTCACCCAGATGTGGATTGCTTTCTAATTTTGTTGAGAGTACCTTTCATAGCAAACATTTTTTTTAATTTTAATGGAGTCTAGTTTATCAATTATTTCTTTCATGATGTTGCATCTCAAAAGTCATTGCCAAACCCAAGGTCATCTATGCTTTCTTCTGGAAGTTTTATAGTTTTGTGTTTTACAATGAGGTCTATGATCCACTTCAAGTTAATGTTAGTGTAATGTCTGTGTGTAGACTTACTGTTTTGAATATGAAAGTTGTTCCAACCGCATTGTGGAAAAGATTATCGTTATTCTATAGTACTGCTTTTTTCCTTTGTTGATTCTATTTATGTGAGTCAGCATTAGGGTTCTGTATTCTATTCCATAGCTTTATTTGTCTATTCTTTCAATTATACCACACCGTTTGGATTGCTATAGCCTTATCAGTTCACTTCAGTCGCTCAGTCATGTCCAGCTCTCTGCGACCCCAGGGACTACAACACACTAGTCTTCCCTGTCCATTACCAATTCCCCAAGTTTGCTCAAACTCAAGCCCATTGAGTTGGTGATGCCATCCAACTATCTCATCCTCTGTTGTCCCCTTCTCTTCCTGCCTTCAATCTTTCCCAGCATCAAGGTCTTTTTCAATGAGCTGGTCCTTCACATCAGGTGGCCACTGTACTAGAGTTTCAGCTTCAGTATCAGTCCTTCCAATGAATATTCAGGACTGATTTCCTTTAGGATGGACAGGTTGGATCTCCTTGCAGTCCAAGGGACTCTCAAGAGTCTTCTCCGACACTACAGATCAAAAGCATCAATTCTTCGGCACTCAGTTTTCTTTATAGTCCAATTCTTACATCCATACATGACTACTAGAAAAACCATAGCTTTGGCTAGATGAACCTTTGTTGGCAAAGTAATGTCTCTGCTTTTTAATAAGCTGTCTAGGTTGGTCATACTTTTCTTCCAAGGAGCAAGCATCTTTTAATTTGATGGCTGCAGCCACCATCTGTAGTGATTTTGGATTTCAAAAAAATCGTCTCTCACTGTTTCCATTGTTTATAGCCTTATCAGTCAGTCAGTTCAGTCGCTCAGTCGTGTCCGACTCTTTGTGACCCCATGAATTGCAGCATGCCAGGCCTCCTTGTCCATCATCAACTCCTGGAGTTCACTCAGACTCACGTCCATTGAGTCGGTGATGCCATCCAGCCATCTCATCCTCTCTCGTCCCCTTCTCCTCCTGCCCCCAATCCCTCCCAGCATCAGAGTCTTTTCCAATGAGTCAACTCTTCGCATGAGGTGGCCAGAGTACCGGAGTTTCAGTTTTAGCATCATTCCTTCCAAAGAAATCCCAGGGCTGATCTCCTTCATAATAGACTGGTTGGATCTTCTTGCAGTCCAAGGGACTCTCAAGAGTCTTCTCCAACACCGCAGTTCAAAAGCATCAATTCTTCGGCACTCAGCTTTCTTCACAGTCCAACTCTCACATCCATACATGACTACTGGAAAAACCATAGCCTTGACTAGATGGACCTTAGTCGGCAAAGTAATGCCTCTGCTTTTGAATATGCTGTCTAAGTTGGTCATAACTTTTCTTCCAAGGAGTAAGCGTCTTTTAATTTCATGGCTGTAGTCACCATCTGCAGTGATTTTGGAGCCCCCCAAAATAAAATCTGACACTGTTTCCACTGTTTCCTCATCTATTTCCCATGCCTAAATCTTAAAGTCTAGATGTGTCAATCTTCAATTTCTTCTTCTCCTTCAATATTTCATTAACTCTTTTAGCACTGGGCCTTTTGCTTCTCAACATATATTTTAAAATCAGTTTGTTGATACAAAACAACTTGCTGGAATTTTGATTGGGATTTCATTGGACAATTGATAGAGTTTGGAAGAAATGAGAGTTTAACAACATTGAGTATTTCCATCAATAAACATGAGCTGTGTCTCCATTTTATTTAGTTTTATTTTATCAAAGTTTTCTAGTTTATCTTATGTAGACACTGTACTTATTTTGTTAAGTTATACCTAAATATTTATTCAGTTGGATGCTAATGTAAATAGTTATGCAGCAGTGGTCACAATACTGAAAAAGGTCAATTTTCATTCCAATTCCAAAAAAGGGCAATGACAAAGAAGATTCTAACTATGGTGCTATTGCACTGATTCCACATGCTAGCAAGGTTATCCTCAAAATTTTTCAAGTTAGCCTTCAGAGGTATGTGAATCCAGATTTCAGATGTACCAGTTGGGTTTAAAAAAGGCAGAAGAACCAGAGATCAAATTGACAACATTCACTAGATGATGGAGAAAGCAAGGGAGTTCTAGAAAAATTTCTACTTAGAAAGCCATTGATTGTTTAGATCATAACAAGCTATTGAAAATTCTTACAGAGAAGGGAAAACAAGATGACCTTACCTATTTCATGAGAAACCTATATGTAAGTCAAGAAGCAACAGTTAGAACTAGGCATGGAACAATGGACTGGTTCAAAATTGGGAAAGGAGTACAAAAAGTATATTATCACCCTACTTATTTAACTTCAGTGCAAAGTGCATCATGTGAAATGCTATGCTAGATGACTCACAAGCTGAGGTCAAGATTGGTGTGCACTGGGACAACCCAGATGGATGGGATGGGGAAGGAGGTGGGAGGGAGGTTCAGGATGGAGAACACATGTAAACCCATGGCTGATTCATATCAATGTATGGCAAAAACCATTACAATACTGTAAAGTAATTAGCCTCCAACTAAAATAAATAAATTAAAAAATTAAACTTAAAAAAAAAAAAGATTGGTGGTAAAAATATCAACAACCTCAAATATGCAGATGATACCACTTTAATGGCAGAAAGTGAAAAGAAACAAAAGAGCCTGTTCTTGAAAGAGAAAGAGAAATCTTGAAACTCAACATTCAAAAAACTAAGATCATGGCATCTGGTCCCATCACTTTATGACAAGTGGAAGGAGAAAAAGTGGAAGCAGTGACAGATTTTCTTTTCTTGGACTCCAGAATCACTGTGGATGGTGACTGCAGCCTTGAAATTAAAAGATGCTTGCTCCTTGGATGGAAAGCTGTAACAAACCTAGACAGAGTATTAAAAAGTAGAGACATTACTTTACCAACAAAGATCCATCTAGTCAAAGCTATGGTTAGTCTAGTAGTCATGTATGGATGTGAGAGTTGGACCATAAAGAAGGCAAGGCTGAGCACCAAAGAATTGATGCTTTTGAACTGTGGCATTGGAGAACTCTTGAGAGTCCCTTGGACTGCAAGGAGATCAAACCAGTCCTAAAGGAAATAAACCCTGAATTTTCACTGGAAGGACTGATGCTGAAACTGAAGCTCTAATACCTTGGCCATGTGATGCAGATAGCTGACTTGGAAAAGACCCCGATGCTGCAAAAGATTGAAGATAAAAGAAGGGGGCAGCAGAGGATGAAATGGTTAGATAGCATGATGGATTAAATGGACATGAATTTGAACAAACTCTGGGAGATAGTGTAGGACAGAGGAGCCTGGAGGACCCAAGTCTATGACTCCATGGACTACAGCATGCCAGCCTTCCCTGTCCATCACCAATTCCCAGAGCATCTAGGGTTAACTAAATTTACAGAGAACTTTAAACTTCCTTTAAAATACTTATTTTTAGCCAGATTTTACTTAAGCCAACTATAGAGCCAGTTCAACTATATATTTCTTGGATGGTGTCACATATATCACTGTAAGTATTATATAGTCAGTGAAACAACTGTAATGAATGAAATATAAATAATAAAATGAAGTCCTAAAGTTAAAAAATAATATTATAAACCAATCAAAATATAATGAAGTAAATAAATTGATCACATTTAAATGAATAACTTTCCATTTTTTCCACAGTTCTCAAAAAGTAATAATATTTTCTTTTTCAGATTCCAAGTAAGTATATTTAAAGCAGAATGACTCAAAAGAGAGATTCACAGATCTTTTGGGGAAAGATATGAACTTAAGATTTATCATTACTTGCATTTAGTTTCTCTATTGTGCTTTTTCTGTGGTTTAGTTGCTAAGTTGTATACAGCCTTATTTGTGCCCCATGGACTATAGTCCACCAAGGTTCTCTGTCCTTGGGATTTCTCAAGCAAGAATATTGGAGTGGGTTGCCATTTACTTTTCCAAGGGATCTTCCTGACCCAGAGACAGAATCTGGGTCTTGTGTTGACAGATGGATTTTTTTTAAACTGAGCCACCAGAAAAGCACTCGTTTTACTTTTACTTGGTATCTTACTCTGGTTTTAGAGTAATATCCTCTAGTTTTCAAGCTTGTTGTTGTCACTAAGCTTGTTGTTTAGTCACTAAGTCGTGTCCCACTCTTTGCAACCCCATGCACTCTAGCACACCAAGCTTCTTTGTCCTTCACTATCTCCTGGAGCTTTCTCGACAATATCATCCAACCATCTCATCCTCTGTTGCCCGCTTCTCTTCTTGCCCTCAGTCTTTCACAGCAACAGCGTTTTCTCCAATGAGTAGGCTCGGTTAGGTGGTCAAAATATTGGAGCATCAGCATCAGTCCTTCCAATGAATATTCAGGGTTGATTTCCTTTAGGATTAAGTGGTTTGATGTTCTTGCTCTCCAAGGGACTCTCAGGAGCCTCTCCAGTGCCACATTTTGAAAGCACCAATTCTTTGTTGCTCAGCCTTCTTTACGATCCAGTTCTCATATCCATACTTGACTACCTGAAAAAAACCATAGCCATGACGATCTGGATCTTTTTGGCAAAGTGCTCTCTCTGCTTTTTAATAGGCTGCTTAGGTTTGTCTTAGCTTTCCTTCCAAGGAGCAAGAATCTTTTAATTTTGTGGCTGCAGTCACCACCTGCAGTGATTTCGAAGGTCAAAAAAATAAAATCTGTCACTGCCTCCAATTTTCCCCTCTCTATTTGCCATCAAGTGATGGAATGAGATGCCATGACCTTAATTTTTTAAATATTGAATTTGAAGAAGCCTTTCACTCTCCTCTTTAACCCTAATCAAGAAGCTCTTTAGTTCCTCTTCACTTTCTGCCATTAGAGTGGTATCAACTTCTTATCTTAGGTTGTTGATATACCTCCAGGGAGTATTGATTCCAGCTTGAGATTCATTCAGCCTAGAATTTGGCATGGTGTACTCTGCTTTGAAGTTAGATAACCAAGGTGACAATATAAAGCCTTGATGTACTCCATCCCAAATTTGAACCAGTCAGTTGTTCCATGTCCAGTTCTAACTGTTGTATCTTCTCCTGCATACAGGTTGCTTAAGAGACAGGTAAGGTCTTGTATTCCTATCTCTTTAGGAATTTTCCACAATTTGTTGTAATAAACACAGTCAAAGGCTTTCTCATAGTCAATGAAGCAGTCATGTCCAACTCTTTGCAAGGCCATGAACTGTATACCACCAGACTCCTCTTTCCATGGGATTCTCCAGTCAAGAATACTGGAATGGGTAGTCATTCCCTTCTCCATGGGTTCTTCCTGACCCAGAGATCCAACCCAGATTTCCCACATGGCAAACAGATTCTTTACAATCTGAGCAACAAGAGAAGCCCAATGAAGCAGAAGTATATGCTTTGTTGGAATGTCCTTGCTTATTCTATGCTCCAACAGATGTTGGTAATTTGCTGTCTCGTTCTTTTGTCTCTTCAAAAACAAGCTTGTACATCTGGAAGTCCTCAGTTTACATACTGTTGAAGCCTAGCTTGAAGGATTTTTAGCATTACTTTGCTAACATGTAAAATGATTGCAATTGTGTGGTAGTTTGAACATTCTTTGGCATTGCTTTTTGAGGAAACTGGAATGAAAACTGACCTTTTCCAGTCCCGTGGCCACTGCTGAGTTTTCCAAATTTGCTGATATATTGAATGCAGCACTTTAACAATGTCACCTTTTATGATTTAAAATAACTCAGCTGGAATTTCATCAGCTCCGCTAGCTTTGTTCATGTAAGGTTTCCTAAATCGGGTTTGACTTTAACTTCTAGGAAGTCTGGCTCTAAGTGAGTGACCACACCATCGTGGTTATAGGTTATTAACATCTTTTTTTGTATAGTTCTGTGTATTTTTGCCATCTCATCTTAATCACTTCTGCTTCTGTTAGGTCCTTGCTATTTCTGTGCTGTATTGTGCCCATCTTTGCATGAAAGAGTCCTTTGGTATCTCCAGTTTTCTTGAGGAAATCTCTAGTCTTTCCCATTCTATCGTTTTCCTCTCTTTCTTTTCATTCTTCACTTAAGAAGGCTTTCTTACAGCAAAAGAAACACAGATGTATAGAACGGACTTTTGGACTCTGAGGGAGAGGGAGAGGGTGGGATGATTTGGGAGAATGGCACTGAAACATGTATACTATCATGTAAGAAACGAATCACCAGTCTATGTTAGATACAAGATACAGGATGCTTGGGGCTGGTACACGGGGATGATCCAGAGAGATGATATGGGGTGGGAGGTGGGAGGGGGGTTCAGGATTGGGAACTCATGTACACTCGTGGCAGATTCATGTCAATGTATGGCAAAACCAATACAGTATTGTAAAGTAAAATAAAGTAAAAATAAAAATTAAAAAAAAAGAAGGCTTTCTTATCTTTCCTTGCTATTCTTTGAAACTCTGCATTCAATTGCATATATCTTTCCCTTTCTACTTTGCCTTTCACTTCTCCTCTTTACTCAGCTATTTGTAAGGCCTCCTCAGACAACCATGTTGCCTTCTTTGATTTCTTTTTCTGGGGGATGGTCTTGGTCATTGTACAGAAGACAGTTTCTGTAGAATGTCACAAACCTCCGCCCATAGTTCTTCAGGCATTCTGTCTACCAGATCTACCCTTGAATCTATTCTTTGTATAATCATAAGGGATTTGGTTTAGGTCATACCTGAATGGTCTAGTGGTTTCCTTGCTTCTTTTCAATTTAAGCCTGAATTTTGCAATAAGGAGCTGATGATCTGAGCCATAGTCATCTCCAAGTCTTATTTTTGCTGACTGTATAGAACTTCTCCATCTTTGACTGTAAATAATACAATCAACCTGACTTCTGTGTTGACCATCTGGTGATGTTGATAGGTAGAGTCATATTTTGTGTTGTTGGAAAAGAGTGTTTGCTATGACTAGTGTATTCTCCTAGCAAAACTGTCTTAGCCTTTGCCATGCCTCATGTTGTACTCCAAGGCCAATCTTCCCTGTTACTCCAGGTATCTCTTGACTTCCTACTTTTGCATTTAAGGCAATGGCACCCCACTCCAGTACTCTTGCCTGGGAAATCCCATGGATGGAGGAGCCTGGTAGGCTGCAGTCCATGGGGTGGCTAAGAGTCAGACATGACTGAGCGACTTCACTTTGACTTTTCACTTTCATGCATTGGAGAAGGAAATGGCAACCCACTCCAGTATTCTTGCCTGGAGAATCCCAGGGATGGGGGAGCCTGGTGGGCTGCTGTCTATGCGGTCGCACAGAGTCGGACACGACTGAAGCGACTTAGCAGCAGTAGCCCCTATATTGAAAAGGGCATCTTGGTTTTGGTGTTAGTTATAGGATGTCTTATAGGTCTCCATAGAACCATTCAACTTCACCTTCTTTGGCATCAGTGTTTGGGGCATAGACTTGGATTACTGTAAAATTGAATGGTTTGCCTTGGAAATGAACCAAGATCATTTTTGAAGTTTTTGAGATTGCACCCAAGTACTGCAATTTGGACTTTTTTATTGACCATAAGGGCTACTTCATTTCTTCCAAAGGATTCTTGAACACAGTAGTAGATACAGCGGTCATCTGAATTCAATTCACCCATTTTTGTCCATATTAGTTCATTGATTTCTAAAATATCTGCATTCACACTTGTCATCTCCTGCTTAAGCAAGTTTAATTCCCTGGGCTTGCAAAGAATTGTATACAACGGAGTGACTAACATTTCACTTCACATCAAGAACCTAACATTCTAGGTTTTTATGTAATATTGTCCTTTACACCATCAGACTTTACTTTCACTATCAGCTGCATCCACAACTGGGCATTATTTTTGATTTAGACCAACCTCTTCATTCTTTCTGAGATATTTCCCTACTTTTCCTGAGTAGCATATTGGACAACTATCTACCTGGGGGTTTATCTTCCAGTGTCATATCTTTTTGTCTTTTCATGGTGTTCTAGACGCAAGAATACTTTAGTGGTTTGCTATTCTCTTCTCCAGTGGACCATGTTTTGTCAGAACTTTCCACCATGACCCATTTGTTTTGGGTGACCCTGAGCAGGATAGCTTATAGCTTCACTGAGTTACATAAGGCCATGATCCATGTGTTCATTTTGGTTAGCTTTCTGTGATTATTGTTCTTGCTTTTTCTGTCTGCCCTCTGATGGATGAAGATAAGAGCATTGTGAAGGCTTCCTGATGGGAGGTTTTGCTGTGGGAAAAACTGGGTTTTGCTCTGGTGGGCAAGACCATGCCCAGTAAATCTTTAATCCAATTATTTCCTGATGGGTGGGGCTATGCTCCTTGTGTTAGTTGTTTGGCCTGAGGCCACCCACTCCTGGAGTCCCTAGGCTACATAGTAGGGTTAAGATTGACCTCCAAAAGGACTTATTCCAACACATGAATCCTAGGACTCCTGCTGCCAGTGCCCTGGTCCCTGTGGTAGGCCACTGCTGACCCAAGCCTCTGCAGGAGACTTTCAAAGACTCATAGGCAGTTCTGACTCAGTCACTGAGGTCATTGCTCCTTTCCCCTGGGTCCTGGTGCACACAAAAATTTTGTTTGTGCCCTCCAAGAATCTGTTTCTTCCAGTCCTGTGGAAGTTCTGTGATCAAATCCCACTGTCCTTCAAAGTCAGATTCCCTGTGGATTCCCAGTCCCTTTGCCAGATCTCCAGACTGAGAATTCTGATGTCAGGCCTAGAACCTTTGCAACAGTTGGAGAATTTCTTTGGTATGATCGTTTTCCAGTTTGTGGGTTGCACACCAGCAGGTATGAAATTTGATTTTATGGTTACTGTGCCCCTCCTATTGTCTCTTTGTGGCTTCTCTTTTGTCCTTGGTTGTGGGATATGTTTTTTTGGTGGGCTCCAGCATTCTCCTGCTGATGGTTGTTCAGCACCTAGTTGTGATTTGGTGTTCCCACAGAAGATGAGCACATATCCCTCAAGCTGCTGCTGTCATTATTGTAGATTTGACATTGTGGGTGATAGCCTAGGTTTAAACACAATGTAAACACAAAGCAAGATTGGAAAATATGAGTATATGTTAGTGAGGCTAGTTCAGGAGAAATAGCATTCCAAAATATTTATTCATCTTTAACTTGGGGAACATCATCTTTGTGCACTTTCTAAAATTGTTATTTAATAATTAATTTTATTCTTATTAATACATAATTAACTAATTCTATTGCAATTAATAACTAATACTATTAATACTATGCTACTATTATATCCCACAAGGAAAAAAGTAGCATTTGTATGTTTGATTATTTTTTGCATTAATGGAAAAGATTATTTTTTAACTGGGGGCAATTTTATTTTTCAACATTAAACAGTTGTCTGTAATTTTTGAAGTTCTGACTTTATCCCATGCATATGTTAATAAACAATGTTTCCATTGTTATAAAGGAAAATATTATATTGTTTTAATTTACCCAACTACTGAGGTTTGCACCTTATTGTAATATCATTATTGTTGTCTACATGTTGACTGTGTGGATCACAACAAACTGGGAAATTCTTAAAAAGATGAGAATATCAGACCACCTTACCTGCCTCCTGTGAAACCTGTATGCAAGTCAAGAAGCAACAGTTGGACATGAAACAATGTACTGGATTCAAATTGTGAAAGGAGTATGTCAAGGCTGTATATTGTTACCCTGCTTATTTAACTATATTCAGAGTACATCATATGAAATGCCAGGGTGGATGAAGCACAAACTGGAATCAAGATTGCCAGGAGAAACATCAAAAACCTCAGATACGCAGATGAAACCACCCACCCTTATAGCAGAAAGCAAAGAGGAACTAAAGAGTGTCTTGATGAAAGTGAAAGAGGACAGTGAAAAAGCAGCCAGTCCCATCACTTCATGGGAAATAGATGGGAAAATGATGGAAACAGTGACAGACTTTACTTCCTTGGGCTCCAAAATCATTGCAGATGGTGACTGCAGCCATCAAATTAAAAGACACTTTGCTCCTTGGAAGAAAAGCTATGACAAACCTAAACAGAGTATTAAAAAGCAGAGACATTACTTTGCCAAAAAGGTCTGTCTAGTCAAAGTTCTGTGTTTTCCAGTAGTCCTGTATGAATGTGAGAGTTGGACCATAAATAAAGCTGAGCCCTGAAGAACTGATGCTTTTGAACTGTTGGAGAAGACTCTTGAGAGTCCCTTGGACTGCAAGGTGATCTAACCAGTCCATCCTAAAGGAAATCAGTCCTGAATATTCATTGGAAGGACTGATGCTGAAGCTGAAGCTCCAATACTTTGGCCAGCTGATGCGAAGAGCTGACAAATTAGAAAAGACCCTGATGCTAGGAAAGATTGAAGGCAGAAGGAGAAGGGGATGACAGAGGATGAGATGGTTGGATGGTATCACCAACTCTATGGACATGAGTTTGAGCAAGGCCCGGGAGTTGACAATGAACAGGGAAGCCTATCCTGCTGCCGTCCATGGGATTGCATAGAGCTGGACACAACTAAGCAACTGAACAGCAACATCCTGTAAGAGGTCAAATGTGCTCACATATAATCATCATAGATTTATGAAAATACTTTTGAATAAAGGGCACAGCAGGCGGCAGGGGTGGGCTGGTGCACTAAGCACGGTCGAGGGCTACCCCACGTCTGAAGTCAGGGACAGCGGCCCAGAGTGCCAGGCTGCAATGGTACAGGAACGGCCGGGAGGAGCTACCCTGCATCCGAGGTCAGTGGCGGCCGGGAGGAGACACCTCGCGTCCAAGGTCAAGGTGGCGGCCGAGAGGAGCTACCCAGCGTCCGAAGCATGGGGCTGCCCGGAGGAGACACCCCACGTCCGAGGTCAGGGGCAGCCGGGAGAAGCCACCCACACCCAAGTCCAGGGCCGGCAGCCAGAGGAGCAACCTTAGGAGTGGTGGATGAGCAGGCACAGGAGGGCCTAGAGGAGCTATCCCACGTTGAAGGTCAAGAACAGTGGCGGTAAGGAGATACCCCTCGTCCAAGGTAAGGAGCAGCCGTGAAGAGATACCCCACACCCAAGGTAAGAGAAACCCAAGTAAGATGGTAGATGTTGCAAGAGGGCATCAGAGGGCAGACACACTGAAACCATACTCACAGAAAACTAGGCAATCTATTCACACTAGGACGATAGCCTTGTCTAACTCAATGAAACCAAGCCATGCCTGTGGGGCAACCCAAGATGGGCGAGTCATGATGGAGAGGTCTGACAGAATGTGGTCCACTGGATAAGAGAACGGCAAGCCACTTCAGTATTCTTGCCTTGAGAACCTCATGAACAGTATGAAAATGCAACATGATAGGATACCGAAAGAGGAACTCCCCAGGTCATTAGGTCCCCAACATGCTACTGGAGACGAGTGGAAAAATAACTCCAGAAAGAATGAAGGGATGGAGCCAAAGCAAAAACAATACCCAGTTGTGGATATGACTAGTGATAGAAGCAAGATCCGATGCTGTAAAGAGCAATATTGCATAGGAACCTGGAATGTCAGGTCCATGAATCAAGACAAATTGAAAGTGGTCAAACAAGAGATGACAAGGGTGAATTTCGACATTCTAGGAATCAGCGAACTAAAAAGGACTGGAATGGGTGAATTTAACTCAGATGACCATTATATCTACTACTGCAGGCAGGAATCCCTCAGAAGAAATGGAGTAGCCATCATGGTCAACAAAAGACTCCAAAATGCAGTACTTGGATGCAATCTCAAAAATGACAGAATTATCTCTGTTCGTCTCCAAGGCAAACCATTCAATATCACAGTTATCCAAGTCTATGCCCCAACCAGTAATGCTGAAGAAGCTGAAGTTGAACGGTTCTATGAAGACCTAAAAGACCTTTTAGAACTAACACCCAAAAAAGATGTCCTTTTCATTATAGGGGTAGGGAATGCAAAAGGAGTAAGTCAAGAAACACCTGGAGTAACAGGCAAATTTGGCCTTGGAATGTGGAATGAAGCAGAGCAAAGACTAATAGAGTTTTGCCAATAAAATGCACTGGTCATAGCAAACACCCTCTTCCAACAACACAAGACAAGACTCTACACATGGACATCACCAGATGGTCAACACCGAAATCAGATTGATTCTATTCTTTGCAGCCAAAGATGGAGAAGCTCTATACAGTCAACAAAAACAAGACTGGGAGCTGACTGTGGCTCAGATCATGAACTCCTTATTACCAAATTCAGACTCAAATTGAAGAAAATATGGAAAAACGCTAGACCATTCAGGTATGACCTAAATCAAATCCCTTATGATTATACAGTGGAAGTGAGAAATAGATTTAAGGGCCTAGATCTGATAGATAGAGTGCCTGATGAACTACGGACTGAGGATAGTGACATTGTACAGGAGACAGGGATCAAGACCATCCCCATGGAAAAGAAATGCAAAAAAACAAATTGGCTGTCTGGGGAGGCCTTACAAATAACTGTGAAAAGAAGAGAGGCGAAAAGCAAAGGAGAAAAGGAAAGATACAAGCATCTGAATGCAGAGTTCCAAAGAATAGCAAGAAGAGATAAGAAAGCCTTCTTCAGCAATCAATGCAAAGAAATAGAGGAAAACAACAGAATGGGAAAGACTAGAGATCTCTTCAAGAAAATTAGAGATATCAAGGGAACATTTCATGTAAAGATGGGCTCAATAAAGGACAGAAATGGTATGGACCTAACAGAAGCAGAAGATATTAAGAAGAGGTGGCAAGAATACACGGAAGAACTGTACAAAAAAGATCTTCACGACCCAGATAATCATGATGATGTGATCACTCATCTCGAGCCAGACATCTTGGAATGTGAAGTCAAGTGGGCCTTAGAAAGCATCACTACAAACAAAGCTAGTGGAGGTGATGGCATTCCAGTTGAGCTGTTTCAAATCCTGAAAGATGATGCTGTGAAAGTGCTGCGCTCAATATGCCAGCAAATTTGGAAAACTCAGCAGTGGCCATAGGACTGGAAAATGTCCCTTTTCATTCCCATCCCAAAGAAAGGCAATGCCAAAGAATGCTCAAACTACTGGACAATTGCACTCATCTCACATGGTAGTAAAGTAATGCTCAAAATTCTCCAAGCCAGGCTTCAGCAATAAGTGAACCATGAATTCCCTGATGTTCAAGCTGGTTTTAGAAAAGGCAGAGGAACCAGAGTTCAAATTGCCAACATCCACTGGATCATGGAAAAAGCGAGAGTTCCAGAAAAACATCTATTTCTGCTTTCTTGACTATGCCACAGCCTTTGACTGTGTGGATCACAATAAACTGTGGAAAATTCTGAAAGAGATGGGAATACCAGACCACCTAACCTGCCTCTTGAGAAATCTGTATGCAGGTCAGGAAGCAACAGTTAGAACTGGACATGGAACAACAGACTGGTTCCAAATAGGAAAAGGAGTACGTCAAGGCTGTATATTGTCACCCTGCTTATTTAACATATATGCAGAGTACATCATGAGAAACGCTGGGCTGGAAGAAACACAAGTTGGAATCAAGATTGCCAGGAGAAATATCAATAACCTGAGATGTGCGGATGACACCACCCTTATGGCAGAAAGTGAAGAGGAACTAAAAAGCCTCTTGATGAAGTGAAAGAGGAGAGGGAAAAAGTTGGCTTAAAGTTCAACATTCAGAAAACGAAGATCATGGCATCTGGTCCCATCATTTCATGGCAAATAGATGGGGAAACAGTGGAAACAGTGTCAGACTTTATTTTGGGGGGCTCCAGAATCAGTGCAGATGGTGACTGCAGCCATGAAATTAAAAGACGGTTACTCCTTGGAAGGAAAGTTATGACCAACCTAGAGAGTATATTCAAAAGCAGAGACATTACTTTGCTGACTAAGGTCCATCTAGTCAAGACTATGGTTTTTCCTGTGGTCATGTATGGATGTGAGAGTTGGACTGTGACGAAGGCTGAGCACCGAAGAATTGATGCTTTTGAATTGTGGTGTTGGAGAAGACTCTTGGGAGTCCCTTGGACTGCAGGGAGATCCAACCAGTCCATTCTGAAAGAGATCAGCCCCAGGATTTCTTTGGAAAGACTGATGCTAAAGCTGAAACTCCAGTACTTTGGCCACCTCATGTGAAGAGTTGACTATTGGAAAAGATTCTGATGCTGGGAGGGATTGGGGGCAGGAGGAGAAGGGGACGAGAGAGGATGAGATGGCTGGATGGCATCACTGACTCGATGGACGTGAGTCTGAGTGAACTCTGGGAGATGGTGATGGACAGGGAAGCTTGGAGTGCTGAGATTCATGGGGTTGCAAAGAGTCGGACATGACTGAGCGACTGAACTGAACTGAATTGAACCCCTGAAAATAGTTTCTAATTCCATTTCAACATTTATCAGAAAAATAATAGGAAGGCTTTTCTATTATTACAGATAATGAATAGAAAAATGTGAACTGTAAGGAAATGTATTGATTTGCCCAATGAGTGTGTATTAATAAGTGTGATTCAATGACATACATTGAACCCAGTAAAACTTAAAATATTAAGAAATAAGAGTTGTGTACATTCAGTTAACTGAAGAATTGGTTGTGACAAAAATTTCAAATAAAATTGCTTGGGAAGTTAACTATAAGTATGAATTATAACATGAACATGTAAGATTTTAGAAATTCCAGTTGAAAGATGATAGATCCTTTAAGTCTGCATAAGTTCAAGGTTGTAGATTGTTAGAATTCATTTTATCAAATGAAATACAATGACAATAAGAAAATGTAAGCCATTGGATCAACATGTACATTGAATAGAAAAATTTTAGGTTGTCCCCAATGCCTAATTCATTGCATATAAAAGTTGGACAAGCAGAATATCAGTGAATTTCCTGAGTTATCATTAAACATTGCATTTCAAATTTACCACAGAATGGAGAGTAATTTGCTTTCCATAAAAATGTTACCAATAAATTTGGAGCTACCCCCAAAAATAAATTTAAATTAAGTAATATTGCATTCATCTAAGTAAATTGCTAGTAATAATAACAAAATGACATATATTTTCAAAGATTGTGAATTTTAGATATTCTTAAAGATGTTAATAAAATGGCATCTAATATTTTTTCCTATGGAAAAACCAAAAGTTTAATAAATAAGAACTAATTGGATTTTAGCCATAAGCCCACTATTCCTTGATTTTGAGGCATGTTGATAAAGACGTATTTTATGAAGTATTTTATAATATCTAGTTTATAACAGACTAAGACTCTTGTAAACAAATTCTAAAATATTATCAAATGATGGAATTCAGGTAAAATTAGAAATTAAAAAATCATCATGTCTATCAAAAGAAATTAACAGTAAATATAATTGTCTGCAGGAATTATTCTATTCTCTTTGACTATTCAGATTTTAAATGATAAAATGCTTAATTTCAAATTAGTTTGGAATTGCCCTATTATTAAATTTTGGTTCTGTTTAGTACCCATGTTAGTTCCAAAGACAAAATTTTGGTTAAGAAGTAGGGCTTTTAAATTTGACTCCCTTTAAATAAAATTTTACTTTTTCTATAAAACCTGATACATAATCAGTTCATTTCCCTGTATTTATTTTAAATTCCTTTTTTGTTCTTCTTAGTTTTTTATTTAGGATATAATTTATACCAGAATCTCTCCTAATAAATTAATCCATTAAGAATATCCAAACTACACCTAGAATTAACATTTCAGATCTTTTCATTTTAGCCCATTGATGAACTACACCCAATACTTTAGTTGAACAAATTCACCCATCATTAGTTCAGTTCAGTTTAGTCGCTCAGTCGTGTCCGACTTTTTGTGACCCCATGAGGCATGCCAGGCCTCCCTCACCATCACCAACTCCCGGAGTTCACTCAGACTCATGTCCATCGAGTCCGTGATGCCATCCAGCCATCTCATCCTCTGTCGTCCCCTTCTCCTCCTGCCCCCAATCCCTCCCAGCATCAGGGTCTTTCCCAATGAATCAGCTCTTCGCATAAAGTGGCCAAAATATTGCAGTTTCAGCTTTAGCATCAGTCCTTCCAATGAACACCCAGGACTGGTCTCCTGTAGGATGGACTGGTTGGATCTCCTTGCAGTCCAAGGGACTCTCAAGAGTCTTCTCCAACATCACAGTTCAAAAGCATCAATTCTTCAGCACTCAGCTTTCTTCACAGTCCGACTCTCACATCCATACATGACCACAGGAAAAACCATAGCCTTGACTAGATGAACCTTTGTTGGCAAAGTAATGTCTCTGCTTTTCAATATGCTATCTAGGTTGGTCATAACTTTCCTTCCATGTAGTAAGCATCTTTTAATTTCCTGGCTGCAATCATCATCTGCAGTGATTTTGGAGCCCCCCAAAATAAAGCCTGACACTGTTTCCACTGTTTCCCATCTATTTGCCATGAAGTGATGGGACCAGATGCCATGATCTTCGTTTTTTGAATGTTGAGCTTTAAGCCAACTTTTTCACTCTCCACTTTCACTTTCATCAAGAGGCTTTTTAGTTCCTCTTCACTTTCTGCCATAAGGGTGGTGTCATCCGCACATCTCAGGTTATTGATATTTCTCCTGGCAATCTTGATTCCAGCTTGTGTTTCTTCTAGTCCAGCATTTCTCATGATGTACACTGCATGTAAGTTAAATAAGCAGGGTGACAATATACAGCCTTGACGTACTCCTTTTCCTATTTGGAACCAGTCTGTTGTTCCATGTACAGTTCTAACTCTTGCTTCCTGACCTGCATATAGGTTTCTCAAGAGGTAGGTCAGGCGGTCTGGTATTCCCATCTCTTTCAGAATTTTGCACAGTGTATTGTGATCCACACAGTCAAAGGCTTTGGCATAGTCAATAAAGCAGAAATAGATGTTTTTCTGGAACTCTCTTGCTTTTTCCATGATTCAGTGGATGTTGGCAATTTGAACTCTGGTTCCTCTGCCTTTTCTAAAACCAGTTTGAACATCTGGAAGTTCACAATTCATGTATTGCTGAAGCCTGGCTTGGAGAATTTTGAGCATTACTTTACTAGCATGTGAGATGAGTGCAATTGTGTGGTAGTTTGAGCATTCTTTTGCATTGCCTTTCTTTGGAATTGGAATGAAAACGGACCTTTTCCAGTCCTGTGGCCACTGCTGAGTTTTCCAAACATGCTGGCATATTGAGTGCAGCACTTTCACAGCATCATCTTCCAGGATTTAAATTAGCTCAACTGGAATTCCATCACCTCCACTGGCTTTGTTTGTAGTGATGCTTTCTAAGGCCCCTTTTGACAAATTAAATCTAAGTTTGCATTTTCTCTCCAAATGCATGGTAAGCTTTACCTTAGATTATTTTTTATTAGATTATTTTATTATTTTTATACCTTATTTTTATTTTTATTAAATAGAGAAAAATATAGAATTTAACTTCATACTAATGGAAGAGAATAATATTATTTTTAAGCAACTATATAAGAATCAATGATAATGGTGATACCTATAAAATGCATTTCATTAGAAATTCATTTTGGAATTCAGCATTATTGTGAAAAAGTAAGCTATTCCATGAAGAATGTATGTTCTCATGGTTTTATTAGGCAAACAATACATCTTCATCAGAATATTTACATTTTTCTGATGATAGTGGAGTGATCAATCTCTATTGGTCTTCATCCACAATTTTGAGGGCTTGGAGAAGGAAACAGCATAATAGCTGAGGTAAATCATACTAAGAAATGTTTGGCTAATTCTACCCTTTAATCTCACAGAAAACTTTTCTTGGAGAAAAAAGACTGTTTAGAAGTTTTGCATATTTAAACTACCTTTTTTTCCCCAGCTATCTGTTATAATAACATGTATTATTTTAGACACCTCTGGTCTCTGTTTCAGTGGTTTATTTATTATTATTATTTTTGTCTTCTCCTTCTTCTGGCTCAGTTAGCTGGTAAAGAATCCATGTGGCTCAGCTGGTAAAGAATCCTTCTGCAATGAAGAAGACCTGAGTTTGATACCTGGGTTGGGAAGATCCCCTGGAGAATGGAATGGCTTCCCATCCAGCATTTTGGCCTAGGGAATTCCATGGACTGTATAGTCCATGGGGTCACAAAGAGTTGGACATGGCTGAACGATTTTCATGTTCACTTAAAATATCACTCCTATCACAAAAGAAACTCTAGTTAAAGTTAATTTTTTTCCTTCTCCCAAATCTTATCTCACAATTTAGGGGACTTGGGATAATATGTATAAATTTAAATAGACCATTATGTTTTAATGGATTTGTTTCTATTCATATATATTACATGATGAGCTTATTCATATATATTGCATGATGAGCTTCCCTGGTGGCTCATACAGTAGAGAATCTGCCTGCAATTCAAGAGACCAGAGTTGGATCCCTGGGTCAGGAAGATCCCCTGAAGAAGGAAATGACAACCCACTCTAGTATTCTTGCCTGGAAAATCCCATGGACAGAGGAACATGGCAGTCTACAGTACACGGTGTCACAAAGAGTCAGACATGACTGAGTAACTAACATACACACTTATATTAATTATGTAAAAAATTACCATGAAAAGGTAGTAAAGAACTCTGCATAAAATAATAGAGACAATAAAGTAAGACTTTTAGGTACTAATTTTGATGCACTAAAATGTTTATTCCTATTCATTAAAATTCCAAAATGATAGTTTTTATTTAAATGTATTATTTTACATTTTAGAATTTCATTATTTGTCTTTGCACAAATATTTTACAACATCCTGTATCCTGCATTGAACCTGCACTGGTGATTCATTTCTTATATGATATTATACATGTTTCAGTGTCATTCTCCCAAATCGTCCCACCCTCTCCCTCTCCCACAGAGTCCAAAAGACTGTTCTATACATCTGTGTCTCTTTTGCTGTCTACTATGCAGGGTTATTGTAACCATCTTTCTAAATTCCATATATATGCGTTAGTATACTGTGTTGGTGTTTTTCTTTCTGACTTACTTCACTCTGTATAATCAGCCCAGTTTCATCCACCTCAGAACTGATTCAAATGTATTCTTTTTAATGGCTGAGTAATACTCCATTGTGTATATGTACCACTGCTTTCTTATCCATTCATCTGCTGATGGACATCTAGGTTGCTTCCATGTCCTGGCTATTATAAACAGTGCTGCGATGAACATTGGGATACACATGTCTCTTTCAATTCTGGTTTTCTTGGTGTGTATGCCCAGCAGTGGGATTGCTGGGTCATAAGGCAGTTTTATTTCCAGCTTTTTAAGGAATCTCCACACTGTTTTTCATAGTGGCTGTACTAGTTTGCATTCCCAGGTTTGAAGCAGGATACAGGATGCTTGGGCTGGTGCACTGGGATGACCCAGAGGGATAGTACAGGGAGTGAGGTGGGAGGGGAGTTTAGGATGGGGAACACGTGTATACCCATGGCAGATTCATGTTGATATGTGGCAAAACCAATACAATATTGTAAAGTAAAAAAATAAAAATAAAGATATTCAATAAAAAATTATAAATTTCATTATTCTAAGACAATTATATTTTAAATATCTCATCTTTTTGTTATAGTGGAAATTTAAAGACATACAAACAGCATTGATATTCTGCATGAAAAGTTGGTAATGAACTCCTTATGCACATAATTCTTCCTATTTTTTTTTTTTTTTGCATTCCACCTTAATTTTGACCAAGATACATAATATAGATCAGTTTTAAACTTTCACTTCATTTAGAGCCATGTATTTACCCATATCATTTAGGGACATATATTTGTGAATTGTGCATGTACATGTGTGTAAGGGTAAGCCCATACATATGTACATTGATATAAGTATATATGTATGCGTGTATCTACATGCCTAAATTGAAAAAAAAAAAAACTTTCAAAGATATTTGTAATGATATTTATCTATTTAAATTTAAAATCCTTGTAAGCTGTATTAATTTTCTATTACAGAGTAAAAAGTCACTATAAACACAGCACTTACAACAACACACATTTATATCACTACTTCTGAAGGTAAGGAAATGGGGCATGGGATAGTTGGGTCATTTTCTCAAAGTCTTTCCAGAAATACATCCAAGTATTGGCTTGGGCCATGATCTCATGTAATGTTTGTGTTTCTCAAGCTCATTTAATTTTTGGCAAAATCATTTCTCTGCAGTTGTAGGAATGAAGTCTACATTATTTTTTTTTCTAACAGCCTGCTGAGAACTAGATCTTAGCTACTAGACTTTCTCAACATGTGACAGCTTCTTTAAAAACAGAATAATCTCTCTCCTGTCTTATACAATGGACAGAACTCTTTGTGATATAATAATGGGGGTGACTATACCATCATTTTTTTCCATATCTTCTATACCATTATAGTCATATGTGACCTTTATACTCTAAAAGAGGAAATTATGCATAGCGTGTGCTCCAGAGGAGAGGAATCCCAGAGGCTACCTTAGAAGTCTGTATTTGTATAGCTGGAGATGTCTTTTTGCATAGAAGCTGAGGAAAATGGTTAAGTTATTGAGATACTCTTAAAAAAAAAAATAAACACCCTGAAAAAAATTCAAGCCATTTTACAGATATTATTTAGTACTGTATTTGGCTGTATTATTGTACATTAGTCTATAAATCATCTACACCAAAGAAAATGAGTGACAGTTGGTAGTTTGGGCTCCTTGAAGCTACTCTATTTTTCATGGATTCTATACCACAGATCAAGTGAATTCAAGAGAAGAGATGAATAGGGTTATTTTCCTTTGCTTTTTGTAAAAATGAAAATGCTTTCCAACATTTCTGTGGCAGATTCTGACTGTGTCTTTTTCTAAGCCTTCTGTAATGGAGCAGATTTTAAATTCTTTTGTGGCATCAAATCCCAGCTGCCTGAAACCACCTGCCTTTTAGAAGAAGAGAGCTTAGGTGAATAAGAGGATACCTGAAAGGAATGTTTTGTTATGAAAATGCCAATAATTTTACCAAAGCTATCAACCCAATTATATCATATAGAACATATGAAAAAATTTTAAAAGACAACTATAAAGAGCTTATTAATATGTAGATACTGTTAATTCATCCTATTCCAAGTATAAAGCATCACATATTTCAATTTTGCACTGCTGTATTTAAGGGGAAGTGAATTACAGTTTAATTATGACAAAAACTGACTAAAAATGCCACTATTAAAATAAGCCCAGTTATTAAAAATGTGTAATATGATTAAAATAGGATAGTAGGTTTAAAACATCAACCCTAATAACCAAAATGATTATTGAATAATTATTAATGAATAACCAAAATCTGCTGTTTCTAGTTATAGAATGTCTTTTTTCAAAACTAATGTCCTGATTCATTAAAAAATGACCAGAGAATTCTAAAACTATTTGAGGCATTACTGTCATGAAACACAGAGCAGATTCAACAGGTGGTAAAAGGTAAAAGCTGAATGAGAGCTTTAGATTTTAAAAACTAAATTAATCTAATAATACAGAAATCTACTTGTTCTCCTTGTCCATTTATTTATATATTATGAGATAGATAATGTAAGAGACAAAGGAACAGTCTAAGAAAATATTGTATGTTTTCATACATATGTATGGAATTGAGGATGGTTAGGACAGTACAAACTTATAATTTCCACTAACGTAGCTAAAGTTTATTTTCAATGTCTCTTCATATTATGATATATCATATCTCTCATAAACAAAGTATTGTTTCAGTTTATTATTGTATTCCTCAGACAGTGTTGTTATACATGATCAAAAAGTATCTCATTAAAGAATGACAGTGCTTTGCATTAGTTGTACTCAAAGCCTCCTTGGGCATTACACCAAAGAAAAAGCAAATGACAGTTGGTGTCAACACTAAACAGCTTAGGGCAAACTATTTTCTCAAAACCTATGTAATTTAATTGAAATGCAATATTTCATGAATATTAGAAAACTAGGCTTTATTAAAAATGGCAAGGAAAAGTGAATGCATGACTGTTTAGAGTAACAAGCAATACAAATTTATTCATTTGATGCATCACTGAATTATTTAAAACTCAGCCTAAGCACAAGGTCATGGAATAATTTTGGCAAGTAGGCATTTTGCGTGATGCATTTCCATAATTCCCCTGCATCTACAAGTTGATCACAACTTAGGCGTGGAGACTTTTTTTCTTGTAGTTACAGAGCCAGATAGTCTCTAATTCAAAATTAGAGCCAAAGCAACTGTTAACATTTGACATAGAAAATGTACATATGGATGAAGAAAGTTCTAAATTTTATGTTAGTTGTTATTTTATGTTAGAATGTTATCTAGTAACCCTAAGACTTATAAACAAAGTAAAAGAAAATTAAATTCCCTACAACTCAATTTTAATTTTATTCCAAAATAAAAGTGATATGTAGAATAAACATTAAGTTCTCAAATCAAAAAAACTTCCATACAAAAACTGTAAACAAAGCCTACTAGTTAAGTAACTGAAGTGATAATTATAATTCTTTATTTCTGTTGTAGTGTCTTTGACCCAGAATATTTCCTTTGTATTCTTTCTTAATGTCTCTTTTTTGCTCTTCCTACATGGTGTCCACTTTTATCATTAGAACACTTAGTTATTACTCAAAGTTATTTAAAATCCCTGGTCTGATATTTCTAACATTTCTGGCATATCTGTATCTGGTTCTGATGCTTGCTCTGTCTGTTCAAAATGTGCTTTTTTGGTCTTTTAGTGTGTCTTATAAGTTTTTGTTGATAACTAAATGTGACATATTGGGTAAAAGAAATCAAAGTACAGAGGACTTTAGCATGAGATTTGTGTTTATCTGGCTAGAAATTGGCTGCTTTTGTTATTTGCTATAGTGTGGCTGTCAGAGGCTAAAATTTCCACATGTCCTTTTTTTTTTTTTTTGTCTCCCTGAGGTATTTAGGTTTCCTTAGAGAGTTCTTCTCCAATAAAGTCTGAAATGTGTGGCTCTTTCAGTTGTATCCTCCCATTGTTATACAGGAGCACCGTTGATGTGGTGATGAGCTGGGGAGGAGGGAAAGCATACTGTAATCCTATGATTAGGTCTCTCCTTTTAGTGAACCTGTGCCCTAGGGTTGTGACCTTCAGAAGCTGTTCTCAGCCCCACTGTGCCCCTCCTAATGTGAGACAAGTAGTGAGATGGGGCTGGAGTTGTGTGCTGCTCTTCCTCCAGGTTGTTTTGTTGCTGTTGCTTAGTCATGAAGTTGCATCTGACTCTCTGACTCTTTATGACCCCATGGACTGTAGTCCACCAGGCTCCTCTGTCCATGGGATTTCCCAGCCATGAATACGGGAGTGGATTGGTATTTCCGTCTCCAGATCTTCCCAACCCAGCGATAGAACACCTGTCTCCTGTACTAGTGGGCAGTCTCATTACTGCTGAGCCACCAGGTAGGCCTCCAGGTTGTTTACACTTTGGAAAAAACCCAGTTGCTTGGGTTCTGATAAAATAGTTTCTTTAGAGGGCAAGTCTTCTTAAGAAAAAGAGCAAAATGCTCTAGACTTATTTCAAAATGGCTACTTTCCTGCTCCCTAAGCTGGAAGCCAGAGGTAATTCTTCTCTAATCTTTACTCTAAGAACATGGTAGGGCTCCAGGAGGTACAACTCACAAAAGTCTGAAGAACATCTCTAAGACTGAATGCCCCATGGGGATTTTACCTCTCAAATTTATTCAGACTGGACCTCCAAAAATTTATCAATTACAGATTAGGTATTCCTGCCCCAAACTGGTTTTCATGGAGATTTCTGTTCCTGGGATTCTGCTCTTATAAACTGTCATTCCCTGTATCTGCATTTTGGGGTGGGGGAGTGGAGGAAGGATTGCTCTGTGACCTTTATTCCCGGATGAATCATAGAAATATTGATTTTCAGTTTTTTAACTTTTCTCCTGTGTGAATGGGAATGATGGCCTTTTAGTTCTTTGCATGGTGGACTGCAAACCACCAGAAAGGTTTTTCTTAACTGATTTCCTGCCTCTCAGTTGAGACACTAATGCTAGAAGGGATGAGAATTGGCTAACTGTCCTACTAATTCAGATATTCAGATATTCAATATATTGGATATTGTTCTGATGAAGTAATTGCCTAGGACTGTTGGCATTTGTTACGGGGAATGTTCTGAGAGTGTTTCAAAATGATTACTTTTGCCCTCCCCTTACTGAAAATGTGAGGGGAGAACTTCAACACGAGAACCAGGTGCAATTCTTGGAGGTAAAATTAAAGAAAGTGCTGAAGCAATCCTGAAACTGGGATCAAGATTTTTTTATTTTAAAACTAATGCACACTTTGCCTCCTGCAAGTCCGTCAATCACCAGTGCTCCTATCCCTGGTGGTGTAGTGGTAAAGAATCTGCCTGCCAGTGCAGGAGACTCAGGAGATGTGGGTTCAGTCCATGGGGCAGCAAGATCCCTTGGAATAGGAAATAACAACCCACTCCAGTATTCTTGCCTGGAGAATTCCATGGACAGACAAGCCTGGTGGGCTGCAGTCCATGGGGTCACAAAGAGTCAGACTGACTGAGCAACTGGGCACACATGCACGCTCCCCTTGATAGGGCAAAGTGAAAGTGCAAGTCACTCTGTCATATCTGATGCTGTGTGACCCCAAGCGCTATACAGCCCATGGAATTTTCCAGGTCAAAATACTGGAGTGGGTAGCCTTTCTCTTCTCCAGGAGATCTTCCCAACCCAGGGATGAAACTCAGGTCTACGTTATTGCAGGTGGATTCCTTACCAACTGAGCCACCAGGGAAGCCCAAGAAAACTGGAGTGGGTAGCCTATCCCTTCTCCAGTGGATCTTCCTCACCCAGGAATCAAAAGGAGGTCTCTTGCACTGCAGGCAGATTCTTTACCAGCTGAGCTATCAGGGAAGCCCATGATAGGGCAAGATGCTGCCTTTACCCTCAAAACATTTTTATACACCTCAGGAAAAGTTCTTTCTGTTCCTCTTCAAGGATGTGATACATTATTTACAGATCTTTAAAATAATTTTGAATCATATAGTGAACATGTTTTTTTCAGTTACATATTAAACCAGTAATTATATCAGTGATTAATTATATAATTAGATGTTAATCAGCACTTTCTTAAGCTTTCTTATTGATTCCAATAATTTCCAGAGGGTATTTCAATGTTCTCTAAAAATATTAAATAATAATTTAAAATAGGCACCTAATTTTTGTTCCTGATTCAGGCCTCTTATTATTTCATGTTGAAATCAATTTCTAAGCCATTATAAAATTTACAGAAAGATGGTAGATGAATAGATAGACTATGCCAAGAAAGATTACTCTTATTCACTATATGTTACAGTAATTTAGAAATTAGAATTTAGTACTAAAAATTGCCAAAATATCTTATAAATGTCTGTTAATATATAGTTTTCCACATTCAAATATTTACATAGACAAGGATATTCATTGTATTTTTACTAATGAAAATTCTTGGCATGGCTGGAATAAATTCTCATTAATAATAAAGTTTTTAAAAAATCTACTGGATTCTATTTTTGGAATTTCTATTTTTATTTAGTATTTGTTTTAATATTTTATTTAGTATTAACTCATTGATTTATTGAATTATATTGAGAGTAAATGTAGCCACATATTAACTTTGTCCTTGTTTATTCTACATTGGCTTCATAAAATCTATTGAAAGTCAAAAAATTCTGAAATAACTTAGTGACACTGAAATTTTTATACCTTAGATATTTTGAAAGAATTGATTTATGAAAGGACCATTGCTTTTTTATAGGAAAATATTGAAGATATTTATAATTTCTCCTAAGACTATTCTTTCTGTTTCTCCTTTTCATGGTTAATTTATAAGAATTATTTCTATCCCCCACACTCTTGCCAAATCTAGTATTTCAGTGAGGATATCCACTTTATAATAGTTATGTATCATATTAGAGGTATTTAATTTCTGATCTTTTCTCATTGCTTTTTGATTTTTAAGTATTCTATTGATACATTGTCTGTAGCTCAGAAATTCTTCCCTTAGTAGTGTTCAGTTTACTAATAAAACCCATCAATGGCACTTTTTATTTTTGCCAGTGTTTTTTATTTCTAGCATTTCTTTTTGTTTTTTTTTCCTTATGATTTCCATCACTCTGCTTTCATTGTCCATCTGTTCTTGTACATTGTCCATTTTATCCATTAGAACTGTTAGTATACTAATCATAGATGTTTTAAATTCTCAGCCTGATAATTCCAACAATTCTGCCATGTCTTGTTCTGATGCTTGCTCTGTCTTTCCAAATTGTGGTTTTTGCCTTTTGGTATGCTTTATAATTTTTTTCTTAATAATTTAATCTGACATACCAGGTAAAATGAACAGCTATAAATAGGCCTTTAGGTATGTGGTGAAGCGATGTGGTGGGATGGAGAAGCATTCTTTTGTCTTGTTATTAGACCTTAGTCTTTTAGTGAGCTGCCTCTGGGCTGTGAACTTCACAGGTTTCTCAGATTGTTCTCTTCCCCTTAGCTGGGACAAGGTAACTTGAGTGAGCCGAAGTTGGGTATCTCCCTTCCCCAGGTCATTTAGATTCTGATAATACAGAATGAGCAGGTTGGGCTCTTGAGTAACTAGTTTTACATGAGGGCAGACCTTGTTAAGAACACAGTGCTCTGGAGTATTTAAAAATGGTCCCTTTCTTTTTCCTTGCTGAAATCCCTGGGAGATTCATCTCCAGTGTTTATTGTGGTAATCTGATTGAGCTGCCAGAGGTAAATTTCACAGTATTGTGGGCTCCTTAACCATTACTGGGCCTCCATGAATTTTTTTATCTCTTATACTATCTACACTAAGCCCCCAGCAATTTGTCAATTATAGTTCAGGTTTTCCTACTCCGGCACTGGCTCCATGGTTGCTTCTGTTCAAAAGTGTCTCCTCCTGGTAAGCCGAGACTTCCTATATCTGCCAATCCATCCAGTGGACAAATGTATTTAAAGCTTACATGGCAGCTTTTTATGTATTTTTGCCAATTTTATTTAGTTGTTTTTTTAAGTAAATACATTTAATAATCTGGCATATTGTATATTTTTGTGTTCTAAATATTTCATATATTACAATTTTAAATGTCTTGCTTTAAATTAAGGCAAAAAATAGAAAGAGTCCAAATATTCCAAAATAAATGATATTCTTTTTCTTGATGAATGTATATAATGAATATAAATATAAACCCAGATATATGCATGCATATGAAATGATATATGTTATTATTTTTATACAGAATGTCAGTAGATAAGTCATAAGTCAATAAAAAGGATAAACTTTTTAATTGCATTATTTTATGTTATATTTTAACTATCTATTGTAAATTACTGCATAGTGTTCTTGGAAATTTTTTCAAAATTATTAGAATCTTTTTCTGTCAAGTGACAATGTTTATAAACTTCATAAATATGTCAGTATAGCACACTTCATATATTTCCTACCTTGGATATACCCAGAGCCAAATCACTCTTAGGTTGCTTTTGCCTGTTCTGGTGAATATATGGGATTTTAATTACTTACAGACAATTATCTTGAATGATAGTACTATAGATTTCAGCCTAATTAACACTATTGTTAATGGTATTTATATGTTTACAAACATTAGATGAAGTTCTGGTTTTAATCTGACTATACAGATGTGTATGCAGGAGTAAAATATTTCTCGTTTTTAGTTAGTTTTAGTAACAATTAAAAATTATTTATTTTCACTTATCTGAATGTAGAAATTAACTCTTTATATCTTCATTTCCAATAATCGCTCTCCAACTAATGCTATATGAATAAGCTCTCATCTTATTTCTTCTTTGGCAAAAGATATTTCACAAGAATTTCAAAGAAACTGCCAAAATGACTCCATATGTTTGCAGCACCAAAACTGATTAATTTCAAAACTTCTGGAAGCCACAGCATAAGATTTCAACTGCTTGTGTATAGCTATTGCCAGAGAATGAGATTTCCTTCTCTTCCATCTTCTAAATTTTTCAGTCAGCTCCTATTGGGGAATGTACTGGAAAGGGATTTTGGGAAATGCATTTTCAGGCTTCTCTCAGATGATGTAGGAAAGAAGGCAAAGGTGACAGAAATAATGTTGAATTGCCAAAAATTTATGTAGCATAACTGTACCCTTTGTCAACCCATACAAATGTCTATCTATATCAACACTATTCAACATCAACAACCCTGTCATTCCTTTTCCTAATACTATCAGCTCATTCATTATACATTTGACAATATGCTTTCTGTCTCTTTAAAATTATGGGCACATAGTTTCATAAGTCTCTATGTCTGGACATAGAGAACTCAGTCTCTCAGTTACTGAACTCAGTCTCAATATCTCTTTGATAATTTGTCTAGATACTAAAACACTAAGTTAAATATTACAGACAAATTTTAAATAAAAGGATAGGATGAAAAGGGAATCAGTTCATACATACAAATATATACTTGTTTTTGTTTTATTTGTTTTTTTGTTAAGCTGCTTACAGGGAACTTTCTATGAGGTCATAGGAAATATTGGGGGGAAAGGAGCATTAAAACAGGGTTCATAGGAATCTTAACCACTCATCTAAGCAACTACTTGTTTCTTTAGGACCATTGAGAAGCCAATCTTCTATCAAAGATAGTCCTGCTACATGCCATAAATTTAGTGTAATCTTGGGATTATATTCATACTATGATAGGTAGCTCAGGTTCATGGGTCTTGTACAGCATTCGGTGGCCATAGGAGCTCAGTGGTAAAGTGATTTCTGTTTTTTAAAAGGGGAATATTTTACTCAAGAAAAGAAGAAGAATCATCTCTAAAGCCCTCAAGGTCTGTGCCATGATACTCCTTTCAGTAATTGGCAGAGGTTTCATGAAACTTTCCTATCTGCTCAAGAAACTTGAAATAAGATTGGATACACTGGATTATTTGGTCAAAGAAGCAGAATGACTCACACTGCATTTTGAAACTGATACAAATCTCTCTTATTTCCCCCTGCGTCTCATTCAATACTGAAAACCTGACAGTTTGCTTGGTAAATCAGTTAAATCTGAGGAAGGACATCCCAGGCAGAAGAAATAGCACATACCTATTTCAGAAGAAACAGCACACTTCTACTACTGAGAGGGACCAATCAACAACTGTACCTCTTTTCCCCCTATATTACGATGTACACCGTATAGCAATTGGTTTTTAATTTTGGAACAAACACCTCAATGTGCTCAAGATCATGTATTAAGATAACTCCTGTTTTAGTCTAAGACCCTGACAGAACTTCTCATAGACCTGTATTGAATATTTGATATAGACAAAAGATAAACCTTCACTATGATAATTAAATACTATTTTGAAGCAAAATGTAGTATATCCTGAGTGATATAAGTACAATAGTTACATTGATAACTTTCTCTGTTTTATATTTTATTAAAATGAATGTCTTCATTCATCTGCTGAATTTTTATCCACAGCTTAGCTTCTCTTTTAGGGGACTGTGTTTGGAGTAGTTTAAAAAAAAAAAAAAAGACAGCAAGAGATAGAGACAGTGACAGAGACAGAAGCAGAAATATTTGCATTCCAGAGGTGGAAGACAAATATCAAAGCAAATGGAAAAAAAAAAAAGTGAAATTATACATGATTTTAAATGGTGATAAAAGCAGAGGGGGAAAAGTAAAGCAAGCAAGCAAAATAATGAATATTGCAATAGAATGTTATAGTGTTAGATGACCTCACAGAATAACATGAGAAAGATTTGAAATTAGCCAAGATATTCCACATATATGAGTTAATATATGATATTTCTTTTTCTTTTCCTGAATTACTTTACACATACATGTGGAATCTATAAAAATAGTATAGGACTTCCCTGGTGGCCTAATGATAAAGAATCTGCCTGCCAATGCAGGAGAGACAAGTTCAATTCCTGATATGGGAATGTCACGCGAGTGTATGTTCCTCGGTTCTTTGTCTTGTCACAACAAAGATTTGGAGCAACAGACATTAAAGCCCTCAGCACATCACAGCTCTCGGGTCTTGGACAAACCATGTTATAGCTCTTAGGCAAATCAGTGTTACAGCTCTATTTTATTTAGAAGATAGCAGGAGAATACATCCTTGAAGTGTGAGGGCATGCCAACCCAAAGACTTGAAGAGAAGAAAGTGGAGGAGCGCGTGGGAGAGAGAGAAAAAAAGAGAGAGAGAGAATGCATGCACGCTGGAGAGAAGAGAGAGAGCAAGCACTTTGGCTCCTCCTTTTATATGCTTTTTTCCTCCACCTGGACCTGCCCTATGCAAATTTGGCTTAGCCAGGAGTGCTGTTTGTTCTACCTAAAGTCTTCACTCTGGTCCTCGGACCTTCTTTTGTTGTATTTTCATGGGCTTTTCCCTTGTCTTTTAGCCACTGCCATTTTGGACTCCTTTTCCCTATTCTACCTACCTAACAGGAAGATCCCACATGTCCATAGAAAAAAAGTAAAAATGGTACAGATGGACCTATTTTCAAGGCAGGAACAGAGACTCAGGTATAGAGAATGTACATGTGGACACAGTGAGGGAAGGGGAGGGTGGGACGAGTTGGGAGATTAGAATTGACATATACACTACCATTGGTAAAACAGATAGCTAGTAGGAACCTGCTATAAAGCACAGGGAACTCAGCTTGATGCTCTGTGATGACCTAGAAGAATGGGATGGGGGTGAGTGGGAGGGAGGTCCAAGAAAGAGGGGATATATGTGTGTGTGTGTGTGTGTGTATATATATATATAGCTGACTCAGTTCATTGGCAGGAGAAAATAACACAAGATTGTAAAGCAATTATATTCTAATTATATATTTATATTTATATTTATATATGGAGAAGGCAATGGCAACCCACTCCAGTTTTCTTGCCTAGAGAATTCCATGAACAGAGGAGCCTGGTGGGCTGCTGTCCATGGGTTCACACAGAGTTGGACATGACTGAAGTGACTTAGTAGCAGCATTAACCAAGAGAAAATGCTAGTTTTTACCACTCTAGTTAGTAGGTACAGCATGTCCAAAATCTCCAAAACAAGACATGCCTAAATCATTCAAAGAAGAGAGTTTTAGCTCAACTGGGGATGATTTTTCTCTGCTTTGAATGTTTTACCTCAGTCTTCCTCTATGTAGTTAACTATTCATTATTCAAATTAGATAAGACAAACTTCTCTGAAAACCTTGCTGTCCATTTTTTTCAACAAACATTCATTTAGGTACTATGTCAAATTTCTTTGATTTCTCCTCAAATTGCAAAGAAAACTGCTTCAAATAATGCAAAAAAAAACAAAAAACAAAAAAACAAAACTATAACAAAAGCATGTTTCTTTCTTTTTTTTGTAAACTTTTTTTAAATTTTATTTTATTTTTTATTTTTTTTAAATTTTATTTTTACTTTACAATACTGTATTGGTTTTGCCATACATTGACATGAATCCACCACGGGTGTATACAAGCTCCCAATCCTGAATCCCCCTCCCACCTCCCACCCCATATCATCTCTCTGGATCATCCCCATGCACCAACCGCAAGCATCCTGTATCCTGTATCGAACATAGACTGGCACTTCGTTTCTTACATGATAGTATACATGTTTCAAAGCCATTCTCCCAAATCATCCCACCCTCTCCCTCTCCCTCAGAATCCAAAAGTCCATTCTATACATTTGTGTCTCTTTTGCTGTCTTGCATAAAGGGTCATAATTACCATCTTTCTAAATTCCGTATATATGTGTCAGTTTACTGTATTGGTGTTTTTCTTTCTGACTTACTTCACTCTGTATAATCGGCTCCAGTTTCATCCATCTCATTAGAACTGATTCAAATGTATTCTTTTTAATGGCTGAGTAACACTCCATTGTGTATATGTACCACAGCTTTCTTATCCATTCATCTGCTGATGGACATCTAGGTTGTTTCCATGTCCTGGCTATTATAAACAGTGCTGCGATGAACATTGGGGTACATGTGTCTCTTTCAGTTCTGGTTTCCTCAGTGTGTATGCCCAGCAGTGTGATTGCTGGGTCATAAGGCAGCTCTATTTGCAATTTTTTAAGGAATCTCCACACTGTTTTCCATAGTGGCTGTACTAGTTTGCATTCCCACCAATAGTATAAGAGGGTTCCCTTTTCTCCACATCCTCTCCAGCATTTATTGCTTGTAGACTTTTGGATTGCAGCCATTCTGACTGGTGTGAAATGGTACCTCACTGTGGTCTTGATTTGCATTTCTCTGATAATGAGTGATGTTGAGCATCTTTTCATGTGTTTGTTAGTCATCCGTATGTCTTCTTTGGAGAAATGCCTATTTAGTTCTTTGGCCCATTTTTTGATTGGGTTGTTTATTTTTCTGGAGTTGAGCTGCATAAGTTGCTTGTATATTTTTGAGATTAGTTGTTTGTCAGTTGCTTCATTTGCTATTGTTTTCTCCCATTCTGCAGGCTGTCTTTTCACCTTGCTTATAGTTTCCTTTGTTGTGCAGAAGCTTTTAATTTTAATTAGATCCCATTTGTTTATTTTTGCTTTTGTTTCCAGTATTCTGGGAGGTGGATCATAGAGGATCTTGCTGTGATTTATGTCGGAGAGTGTTTTGCCTATGTTCTCCTCTAGGAGTTTTATAGTTTCTGGTCTTACGTTTAGATCTTTAATCCATTTTGAGCTTATTTTCGTGTGTGGTGTTAGAAAGTGATCTAGTTTCATTCTTTTACAAGTGGTTGACCAGTTTTCCCAGCACCACCTGTTAAAGAGATTGTCTTTACTCCATTGTATATTCTTGCCTCCTTTGTCGAAGATAAGGTGTCCATACGTGTGTGGATTTATCTCTGGGCTTTCTGTTTTGTTCCATTGATCTATATTTCTGTCTTTGTGCCAGTACCATACTGTCTTAATGACTGTGGCTTTGTAGTAGAGCCTGAAATCAGGCAAGTTGATTCCTCCAGTTCCATTATTCTTTCTCAAGATTCTTTGGCTATTTGAGGTTTTTTGTATTTCCATACAAATCTTGAAATTATTTGTTCTAGTTCTGTGAAAAATACTGCTGGTAGCTTGATAGGGATTGCATTGAATCTGTAGATTGCTTTCGGTAGTATACTCATTTTGACTATATTGATTCTTCCAATCCATGAACATGGTATATTTTTCCATCTATTAGAGTCTTCTTTGATTTCTTTCATCAATGTTTTATAGTTTTCGATATATAGGTCTTTAGTTTCTTTAGGTAGGTATATTCCCAAGTATTTTATTCTTTTTGTTGCAATGGTGAATGGAATTGTTTCCTTAATTTCTTTTTCTACTTTCTCATTATTAGTATACAGGAATGCAAGGGATTTCTGAGTGTTGATTTTATATCCTGCAACTTTACTATATTCATTGATTAACTCTAGTAATTTTCTGGTGGAGTCTTTAGGGTTTTCTATGTAGAGGATCATGTCATCTGCAAACAGTGAGAGTTTTACTTCTTCTTTTCCAATTTGGATTCCTTTTATTTCTTTTTATGCTCTGATTGCTGTGGCTAAAACTTCCAGAACTATGTTGAATAGTAGTGGTGAAAGTGGGCACCCTTGTCTTGTTCCTGACTTTAGGGGAAATGCTTTCAATTTTTCACCATTTAGGATAATGTTTGCTGTGGGTTTGTCATATATAGCTTTTATTATGTTGAGGTATGTTCCTTCTATTCCTGCTTTCTGAAGAGTTTTTAATCATAAATGGATGTTGAATTTTGTCAAAGGCCTTCTCTGCATCTATTGAGATAATCATATGGCTTTTATTTTTCAATTTGTTAATGTGGTGAATTACATTGATTGATTTGCAGATATTGAAGAATCCTTACATCCCTGGGATAAAGCCCACTTGGTCATGGTGTATGATCTTTTTAATGTGTTGTTGGATTCTGATTGCTAGAATTTTGTTGAGGATTTTTGCATCTATGTTCATCAGTGATATTGGCCTGTAGTTTTCTTTTATTGTAGTATCTTTGTCAGGTTTTGGTATTAGGGTGATGGTGGCCTCATAGAATGAGTTTGGAAGTTTACCTTCCTCTGCAATTTTCTGGAAGAGTTTGAGTAGGATGGGTGTTAGCTCTTCTCGAAATTTTTGGTAGAATTCAGCTGTGAAGCTGTCTGGACCTGGGCTTTTGTTTGCTGGAAGATTTCTGATTACAGTTTCAATTTCCATGTTTGTGATGGGTCTGTTAAGATTTTCTGTTTCTTCCTGGTTCAGTTTTGGAAAGTTGTACTTTTCTAAGAATTTGTCCATTTCTTCCATGTTGTCCATTTTATTGGCATATAGTTGCTGATAGTAGTCTCTTATGATCCTTTGTATTTTTGTGTTGTCTGTCGTGATCTCTCCATTTTCATTTCTAATTTTATTGATTTTATTCTTCTCCCTTTGTTTCTTGATGAGTCTAGCTAGTGGTTTGTCAATTTTATTTATCCTCTCAAAGAACCAACTTTTTGCTTTGTTGATTTTTGCTATGGTCTCTTTTGTTTCTTTTGCATTTATTTCTTCCCTAATTTTTAAGATTTCTTTCCTTCTACTAACTCTGGGGTTCTCTGTTTCTTCCTTTTCTAGTTGCTTTAGGTGTAGAGTTAGGTTATTTATTTGACTTTTTTCTTGTTTCTTGAGGTATGCCTGTATTGCTATGAACTTTCCTCTAAGCACTGCTTTTACAGTGTCCCACAGATTTTGGGTTGTCGTGTTTTCATTTACATTCATTTCTATGCATAATTTGATTTCTTTTTTGATTTCTTCTGTGATTTGTTGGTTATTCAGAAGCGTTCAGCCTCCATATGTTGGCATTTTTAATAGTTTTTGTCCTGTAATTGAGATCTAATCTTAGTTCATTATGGTCAGAAAAGATGCTTGGAATGATTTCGATTTTTTTTGAATTTATCAAGGTTAGATTTATGGCCCAGGATGTGATCTATCCTGGAAAAGGCTCCATGAGCACTTGAGAAAAAGGTGAAATTCATTGTTTTGGGGTGAAATGTCCTATAGATATCAATTAGGTCTAACTGGTCTATTGTATCATTTAAAGTTTGCTTTTCTTTGTTAATTTTCTGTTTAGTTGATCTGTCCATAGGTGTGAGTGGGGTATTAAAGTCTCCCACTATTATTATGTTATTGTTAATTTCCCCTTTCATGCTTGTTAGCATTTGTCTTACATATTGCGGTGCTCCTATGTTGGGTGCATATATATTTATAATTGTTATAACTTCTTCTTGGATTGATCCTTTGATCATTATGTAGTGGCCTTCTTTGTCTCTTTTCACAGCCTTTGTTTTAAAACCTATTTTATCAGAGATGAGTATTGCTACTCCTGCTTTCTTTTGGTCTCTATTTGTGTGGAATATCTTTTTCAAGCCCTTCACTTTCAGTCTGTATGTGTCCGTTGTTTTGAGGTGGGTCTCTTGTAGGCAGCATATATAGGGATCTTGTTTTTGTATCCATTCAGCCAGTCTTTGCCTTTTGGTTGGGGCATTCAACCCATTTACATTTAAGGTAATTATTGATAAATGTGATCCTGTTGCCATTTACTTTATTGTTTTGGGTTTGGGTTTATACGCCCTTTTTGTGTTTCCTGTCTAGAGAATATCTTTTAGTATTTGTTGGAGAGCTGGTTTGGTGGTGCTGAAATCTCTCAGCTTTTGCTTGTCTGTAAAGCTTTTGATTTCTCCTTCATATTTGAATGAGATCCTTGCTGGGTACAGTAATCTGGGCTGTAGGTTATTTTCTTTCATCACTTTAAGTATGTCTTGCCATTCCCTCCTGGCCTGAAGAGTTTCCATTGAAAGATCTGCAGTTATCCTTATGGGAATCCCCTTGTGTGTTATTTGTTGTTTTTCCCTTGCTGCTTTTAATATTTGTTCTTTGTGTTTGATCTTTGTTAATTTGATTAATATATGTCTTGGGGTGTTTCGCCTTGGGTTTATCCTGTTTGGGACTCTCTGAGTTTCTTGGACTTGGGTGATTATTTCCTTCCCCATTTTAGGGAAGTTTTCAACTATTATCTCCTCAAGAATTTTCTCATGGTCTTTCTTTTTGTCTTCTTCTTCTGGGACTCCTATAATTAGAATGTTGGAGCGTTTCATATTGTCCTGGAGGTCTCTGAGGTTGTCCTCATTTCTTTTAATTCGTTTTTCTTTTTTCCTCGCTGATTCATTTATTTCTACCATTCTATCTTCTATTTCACTAATCCTATCTTCTGCCTCTGTTATTCTACTATTTGTTGCCTCCAGAGTGTTTCTGATCTCATTTATTGCATTATTCATTATATATTGACTCTTTTTTATTTCTTCTAGGTCCTTGTTAAACCCTTCTTGCATCTTCTCAATCCTTGTCTCCAGGCTATTTATCTGTGATTCCATTTTTATTTCAATATTTTGGATTATTTTCACTATCAATATTCAGAATTCTTTCTCAAGTAGATTCCCTATGTCCTCCTCTTTGGTTTGCTTTGGTGGGCATTTCTCCTGTTCCTTTACCTGCTGGGTATTCCTCTGTCTCTTCATCTTGGTTATATTGCTGCATTTGGGGTGGCCTTTCTATATTCTGGGAATTTGTGGAGTTCTCTTTATTATGAAGTTTCCTCACTGTGGTTGGGGTTGTATCAGTGGCTTGTCAAGGTTTCTTGGTTAGGGAGGCTTGTGTTGGAGTTCCGGTGGGTGGAGCTGGATTTCTTCTCTCTGGAGTGCTATGAATCGTCCAGTAATGGGTTGTGAGACGTCAATGGTTTTGGAGTAGTTTTGAGCTGCATGTATATTGAAGCTCAGGAGTGTGTTCCTGTGTTGCTGGAGAATTTGCGTGGTATGTCTTGCTCTGGGACTTGTTGGCCCTTGAGTGGTGCTTGGTTTCAGTGTAGGTATGGAGGTGTTTGATGAGTTCCTATTGATTAATGTTCCCTGGATTCAGGATTTCTCTGATGTTCTTAGGATTTGGACTTAAGCCTCCTGTTTCTGGTTTTCAGTTTTATTTATACCCTAGCCTCAGGACTTCTCCAACTATATAGCACTGATGCTAAATATCTAGGTTAAAGATGAAAGGTTTCTCCACATTGAGGGTCACCCATAGAGGTTCACTGAGTTACATGGAAAAGAGAAGGGAGGGGTATTTAGAGGTGACTGGAATGAGATGGGGTGGGATCAAAAGAGGTAGCCAGTAATCACTTCCTTATGTACGCTCCACAGTCTGGACCACTCAGAGGTGTTCACGGAGTTATACAGGGAAGAGGAGAGGGAGGAAGTAGACGGAGGTGGCCAGGAGGATACAAGATGAAATGAAAGGGAGAGAGAGAGATCTGGCCAGTAACCCGTTCCCTGAATGTTCTCCACCGTCTGGAACACACAGAGATTCGCAGGGTTGGGTAGAGAAGAGAAGGGGGAGGGAGGAGACAGAGGCCACCTGGTGGAGAAAAAGGAGAGTCCAAAGGAGGGGGGAGTGGTCAAGCCAGTAATCTCACTCTCAGGTAAAATTGGGTACTGAAGATTGGGTTTTTACATGTACAAAATTGACAACAAATACCAAAAAGCAAAGATTAAAAATCTGTTTTTGAAGCCAAAGATCTGCTTTGCTGGGTGCCTGATGTCCTCTGCCAGCATTCAGAAGTTGTTTTGTGGAATTTACTCAGCGTTGAAATGTTCTTTTGATGAATTTTTGAGGGAGAAAGTGGTCTCCCCGTCCTATTTCTCTGCCATCTTAGGACCGCCTTAAAAGCATGTTTCTTAAGGGACACATTGAACTATTTCAAAATAATAGAATATATTTGGTTATTTGCCAAAGACTGGCAGGATGGAAGAAGACAGAGCTGGGAATGTTTTTTTTAGGGATTTTGTATGTCATCTCATTTTTATTCACTGAGGGCTATATAAATAAAAATATCCTCTGCTACACTTTTTGGAGATTGAAAAGTATTTTGGATTTTCCTCATTCCCTACATCTTTATTTCTTAGTACTGAATTTGTGAAGACATAGTAGATGACAAATTCAAGTATGCAACTCTTTGTCCATGTTTCTATTTTCTAATATAGTCCACAAATCTTAAAATTCTAATATAAACATATTGTCTGTGGGCAGTCATATTTTCCAATTAACTTGTCATCAAATTGTATCTTTATTTACCCAGAAATATAACCCTTGTTTCTCCTCTTCCTTCCTTCCTTCTTTTAGTCATTTTTCAAGAGAGGATATGTACCTTATTGGTATAGAGGATATGTACAAATTGCTGAAAAATTCGATTTTTCTATCTGTTTGTTAACAGATATTTTTAGTTCTATACAAAATATACATTGAAGCTAAGTGATTTTTATTTTTTTAAATTATGCACTTTGAATAAGTAAAAGATTTACTAGGAAAAACAATCTTTGGGATTACTCTCAGGATTGACAAAGAAATATTCAAAGGAGTTAAATTTCTCAATAAATTATAGGAATATAGAAGACAAAGTTTACTTATTGACAAATAACTTTTACTGATGAGAAGAACTGGAAATATAATGAAATTATAAAAGAAAGAAATGATCAATTGTGAATTAAAGTGAAAAAAAGACAAATGGGTTTGTGATCAATGCTGCAAACAAGTTGATTTTTATTTTGTGTATATATAGTCCTTTGAGCCTAATTTGATGGGATTAACCCTAAATACTTGCTGAAAAGCACTCATAAGATTTAGTTGTCTTCTGATCAGGGGAATAAACTTTATTGTATTTCTTTGAATAAATTTGGTGTATTGGCTGAATTCATAGATTATTACATACTAAACAGAGGGTTTTATTTAATAATAAAATAAATCTATAAAACAAGGATTATATGGGACATTTCTCAATGTCATTCACAACAATGAAAGGGAAAGTGGCTGGGTGGAGAATGCAAAGGATCAAGATGGTTTAAAATCGTCACAGGAAGTTGAAAGAAAACACTGGAGGGAGTAGAAATGAGTAAAGGACATATCAACCACACCCTAACTGAAACCCATCCAGAACACATTTGCATTGAAACAAATCTAGGTTTACTCAGTTCCTTATAGCAAGATGAAGCATACCCCAGAGTAAAATAAAGGATATTTTAATAAAGACAAGTTGGGAGGGGCTTAAAGAAAGAAAGAAAGTGAAGTCTCTCAGTCCTGTCCGACTCTTTGCGACCCCGTGGACTGTAGCCTACCAAGCGCCTCCATCCATGGGATTCTCCAGGCAAAAATACTGGAGTGTGTTGCCATTTACTTCTCCAGGGCATAGTCCCCACCCAGGGATCGAACCCGGGTCTCCAGCATTGCTGGCAGATGCTTTACCCTCTGAGCAACCAGGGAACCCTGGTTCAAAAGAGGGAACCATTGCTGAATTTGAAGCAATGTTAATTTGATGATTAGGTATCTCAGTAATCTTTATCCAAATGCAAGATATTAAAGCCTGGCAGGTTTGCTGTTGATAAAGTATCAGGCATCAGTTGAAAATGAGGGTGATATACATTGGAAGGGGAGAGTCTTCTGGTGATTGTGGCTGTACCAGGTCAGTGTTCTTGCTGGGCTGCTCATAGTGCCAGCTTCTATTTTTTCAAAGGAAAAAGACAAAGAAAGGCTGGCTGGAAGCCTTAATCACTTGATTTATCTGAAGATCATAAATTTACAGTGTCACTTTCTGACTGCTTTTATAATAGAGGCAAAACACTGAAAATTATTTGATTAATATTAAATGAGTGTTTTTGTCAAGCAAAATCACGGAAATGAATGGGTCAAAGGAATTTAAATGTACTGACAAAATTTAGGTTGATTGATGTACTGTGAAATATTCATCAAATGTGGAAAAAATTGAAAACAGGAGGAATTTAACAAGTTGAAATATAAGAGATAGTTGAGTTCTTTGGGAGTTTGACAATAAGCATAGCAGCAAAAATGATACTGTTCAGGAATGGAATAACAGCATTAATATTTTACAAATGGGAACATTCTGGGTAATGGCTAGATCCATGCTGTAGCCATGATAATTAGAATGAATTAAGGAAAATGAAGAGCACTAGAGATGATGTCCAGTCATATTCAAGTTACCCAGTTTGATACCAGTATGGAAAAAGCAGATACAAGCCCAGTACTCAACAGATTTAATGAATGAGAAAGCATAAGATGATCTCAGTAAAAGTATGAAAGTCATGGAAAAAAAAGATTGATAGACTTTTTATCTTTTTAAACAAGTTTAAAGATGACAAAGAATGGCATTGTGACTCTGAATGGGTACAAAGAAAATTAATGGGACAACTGATAAAAGTTAAATAAAATCTATATATTACATAAATAATATTTTATCAAGGTTAATTTTGTGACATATATGATAGAACTGTGACTATGTAAGAGAATGCCCTTTTTAAAAAGCACACAATTATATACACAATGATTTGGATAAAAAGAAGCAACTCATTTACATCTTACTCTTACATATATGTGTATGTATCTGTATGTATACATGCACACAAGTTTTGTAAAATCCATATGTAGAATAGGAATACATTTGCAAGGATTTTATTTTTAATATTTTTTCAAAAGTAATATAATTTTAAGATATTTAAAACAAAGAGGTTAAAAAAAATCAAAAAAGAACATGACGCATGGTATGATGGCATGAGCGAGCGTCAAATTCAAATTCATTTACATAGGTGTGAAGAAGTCATCACCTTTAGTTTTGTGGAGTGTGGAAAATGAGCAAACTCCAGTTGAGAAAGCTTAAGATGAAGTATTGTATTCAGGAAAACAGCAAACTAAAATTATTTTATTATTATTATTGTTATTGGAATGGAGACTGTTTTTCAAGCAAAGAAGAAGGTAAGCTTACATATGTATAAGCTTATTTTTTCCAGTTAATATTAAAATTAAAGCTGAATTATGTAGTTATTGTTTCTGTGTGAAACTAAATGGTTCCTACTAGAACTGGGCACAGATCCTTGGCCTCATTAGGGAAATGTATCAACCGATAGAGTCAAATGCCCAGACACAGTCAGCCTACACTTCACAAACTGAGTGATCAACAGTGTGGAACTGGGAAAGGGAAATTGATAAATTAATACAATAGATCTCAGTTTGGAAAAAATAACCCAGTGAAAATAAAATAAACAATATAACTCAAGTTTCAGCTAAAAAACTAATATGCTTTTCTAATTAATTTAGTTTTCCATCCAGGTTTTAATCATTCAATACCATAATGACTATGACATATCATAAAAATGAAACAAAATGTATTTTAAACATTTTTTTTCTGCTTTCTTTACTCCACAGTCTATTTTTGAGAACATCTAAATTTAATCTTATTATATAAAAAGCAATGAGACAGAAATTTAGAAATAGTGCAACATCTTATTTGTCTGAATATAAGAATCACAGTAACATAGTAATTAATAAAAAATTATTTTGACTGTTTAAACTTCTTTTAAATATGATTATGTAGCTATAGATGGTGTGTTTATGTGAAGTTAGAACACTTGACCATCTTCTAATATGCAATAAGATATTCCTGTGGCATAAATCAAATTATTTTTGAAATTATATCTTGAAAAATTGTTTATAAGTGATAAGTCCAAATTATTTTTTCAGCATTCTATATTTTGTCCTGTGGCTTCTCCTGAGAACTGGAATTATTCAGTCTCTTCATAAATGTTAACACATTATCAGGTGGTGTCTCAGAAAAAATCGTTAGACCTCTATTGAAACTATTTTAGATTTTAAGCTTTGATATACCTTCAAGGACATTATATGTAAAAGATGTGAAATAAGACTATGAAAATGTATCAGTCAAGTCCACAGCCAGAGACAGATGACATATGCAAAGTAAGATAATCTGAAGAAGTTATATTTATATAGAGATACATTATAAAGGTGTCAGTGAAGTGTTCAGTTCCATTCAATTGCTCAGTCGTGTCTAACTCTTTGAGACCCAGTGGACTGCAGGCTTTCTGCAGGCATTCCTAGGGGAATGCCAGGCTTCCCTGTCCATCACCAACTCCTGGGGCTTGCTCAGACTCATGTCCGTTGGGTCAGTGATGCCATCCAAACATATCATCCTCTGTTGTCCCCTTCTCCTCTTGTGTTCCATCTTTCCCAGCATCAGGCTCTTTTCCAAAGAGCAGGTTCTTCACGTGTGGTGGCCAAAGCATTGGAGCTTGAGCTTCAGTCCTTCCAATGAATATTCAGGAATGATTTCCTTTAGGATGGGCTGGTTGGATCTCTTTGTAGTCCAAGGGACTCTCAAGAGTCTTCTTCAACACCACAGTTCAAAAGAATCAATTCTTCATTGTTCAGCTTTCTTTATAGTCCAACTCACATCCATACATGACTACTGGAAAAACCTCAGCTTTAACTAGATGGACAAAGTAATTTGTTGGAAAAGTAACGTCTTTGCTTTTTAAAATGCTGTTTAGGTTGGCCATAGATTTTAATCCAAGGAGCAAGCATCTTTTAATTTCATGGTTGCAATTACTATCTGCAGTGATTTTGGAGCCCAAAATGATACAGTCTGTCACTGTTTCCATTCTTTGCCCATCTATTTGCAATGAACTGATGGGACCAGATGCCATGATCTAGTTTTCTGAATGTTGAGTTTTAAGCCAACATTTTCACTCTCCTCTTTCACTTTCATCAAGAGGCTCTTTAGTTCTTCTTTGCTTTCTGCCATAAATGTGGTGTCATCTGCATATCTGAGGTTATTGACATTTCTTCTGGCAATCTTGATTCCAGCTTGTGCTTCATCCAGTACAGTGCTTCACATCATGTACTCTGCATATAAGTTAAATAAGCAGGGTGACAACATATAGCCTTGACGTACTCCTTTCCCAGTTTGGAAACAGACTGTTGTTCCGTGTCCAGTTCTAACTGTTGGTTCTTGACCTGCACACAGATTTCTCAGGAGGCAGGTCAAATGTTCTGGTATTCCCATCTCTTGAAGAATTTTCTACAGTTTGTTGTGATCCACACAGTCAAAGGCTTTGGCATAGTCAATAAAGCAGAAGTAGATGCTTTTCTGGAACTCTCTTGTTTTTTTGATGATCCAAAGAATGTTGGCAATTTGATCTCTGATTCCTCTGCCTTTTCTAAATTCAACTTAAACATTTTGAAGTTCTAAGTTCATGTACTGTGGAAACCTGGCTTGGAGACTTGTGTGCATTACTTCACTAGTGTGTGAGATTAGTGCAATTATTGTTGTTTGAACATTTCTTTGGGATTGCCTTTCTTTAGGATTGGAATGAAAACTGACCTTTTCCAGTCCTGTGGCCACTGCTGAGTTTTCCAGATTTGCTGGCAGATTGAGTACAGCACTTTCACAACATCATCTTCTAGGATTTGAAATAGCTCTGCTGGAATTCCATCACCTCCACTAGCTTGTTCATAGTGATGCTTCCTAAGGCCCACTTGACTTCACATTCCAGGATGTCTGGCTCTAGGTGAGTGATCACACCATCCTGGTTAACTCAGTCATTAAGTTCTTTTTTGTATGGTTCTTCTGTGTATTTTTGACACCTCTTTTTAATATCTTCTGCTTCTGTTAGGTTCATACCATTCTGTCCTTTATAGCACCCATTTTTTTACTGCACCATCTTATATGAAATGTTCCCTTGGCATCTCTAATTTTTATGAAGAGATCTCTAGTCTTTTCCATTCTATTTTTTTCCTCTATTTCTTTGCAATGATCACTTAGAAAGGCTATTGCACCTATCCTTGTTATTCGTTGGAACTCTGCATTCAGATGAGTATATCTTCCTTTAGTTGGCCTTCCCCTTCTCTTCTTTTCTCAGCTATTTGTATGGCCTCCTTAGACAACCATTTTTCCTTTTTGCATTTCTTTTTCTGGTCATAGATTGGTTGGTTTGGATTATGGCTTCCTGTACAATGTTACAAAGCTCCATCCATGTTTCTTCAGGCACCTGTCTATCAAATCTAATTGCTTGAATCTATTTGTCATTTCCATTTAAGTCTAGTGGTTTTGCCTACTTTCTTCAATTTAAGTCTGAATTTGGCAATAAGGAGTCCATGTACTGAGCCACAAGTAGCTCCTGGTTTTGTTTTTGCTGACTGTATAGAGCCTCTCCATCTTCGGTTCAAAGACTATAATCAATCTGATTTGGTACTGATCATCTGATGATGTCCTTGTGTAGAGTTGTTTCTCATGCTGTTGGAAGAGAGTGTTTGTTATGACCAGTGCATTCTTTCGGCAAAACTCTATTAACCCTTGCCCTGCTTCATTTTGTACTCCAAGGCCAAACTTGCCTGTTACTCCAGGTATCTTTTGACTTTTTACTTTTGCATTGCAGTCTTCTATGATGAGAAGGACATCTTTCTTTGGTCTTACTCTAGAAAGACTTGCAGGTCTTCATGGAACCATTCAACTTCAGTGGTTGGGACATAGACTTGGATTACTGTGATATTGAATGGTTTGCCTTGGAAATGAACAGAAATCATTCTGTCATTTTTGAGACTGTACCCAAATGCTGCATTTTGGATTCTTTTCTTGATTTATGACTGGGTACTCCACTTCTTCTAAGGGTGTCCTGCTCATTGTGGTAGAAGTAATGGTCATCTGAATTAAATTTGCCCATTCCAGTCCATTTTAGTTCACTGATTCCTCAAATGTCGATGTTCACTCTTGCCATTTCCTGTTTGACCACTTCAAATTTACCTTGATTCTTGGACCTAACATTCCAGGTTTCTATGCAATATTGTTCCTTACTGCATCAGCTTTTACTTCTGTCACCAGTCACATCCACAGTTGTTTGTTCTTTTTGCTTTGGCTCAGCCTCTTTGTTCCTTTAACATCTATTTCTCCACCCTTTTCCGGTAGCATACTGGGCACTGTATGAAGAGTATGAGTGAGGTGTAGTGGAACTGAAATATCAGTGCAGACTCTAGCACTGACAGAATGGAAAAATGAAGGAAGGGTGAGATTATGAATTATACAGCAAAAAAAAAAAAAAAAAAAGACATTGAGGATTTGTCATCTGTAGTCAAGGAATACAGTCAATGATACATTTGCTGCAATAAACATTGATGAATGACCAAGTAAAAATAATTTTCTCATTGCAGCTGAGTTAAAATTGCCAACAAAGGTCCGTCTAGTCAAGGCTATCGTTTTTCCAGTGGTCATGTATGGATGTGAGAGTTAGACTGTGAAGAAAGCTGAGTGCTGAAGAATTGATGCTTTTGAACTGTGGTGTTGGAGAAGACTTTTGAGAGTCCCTTGGACTGCAAGGAGATCTAAACAGTCCATTCTAAAAGAGATCAGCCCTGGGATTTCTTTGGAAGGAATGATGCTGAAGCTGAAACTCCAGTACTTTGGCCACCTCATGCAAAGGGTTGACTCATTGGAAGACTCTGATGCTGGGAGAGATTGGGGGCAGGAGGAGAAGGGGATGACAGAGGATGAGATGGCTGGATGGCATCACTGACTCGATGGATGTGAGTCTGAGTGAACTCTGGGAGTTGGTGATGGACAGGGAGGCCTGACGTGCTGTGATTCATGGGGTTGCAAAGAGTCAGACATGACTGAGCGACTGAACTGAACTCAACTGAACTGAAAAGTAAAGCATATGTAAATAAGGAAAAGCATCAAAAGAAAAAGTTCAGCTGCCTGTTTTCATTTAGATCTTAATGTTAGCTATTTTAGTCCATTGGGACTGCTTTAAATAAATACTATACATTTAGTGGCTTATAAAGAGCAGAAATCTATCACTCATAGTTGTGAAGACTGGCAAGTCCAAGATCAGGACACTAGCAGGTTTGGTGTCAAATGAGAGCCTAATTTCAGTTAATGTCTGTTTTTTTGGCTGTGTCTTTAGCGGCAGAAAGAGCACAACAACTCTCTGCAGGCTCTTTTATAAAGACACTGATCCCATTCATGAGGGCATTGCTCTCATGATCTAATCATCTCCCCAAGAACCCATCTCCAAATAATATCCCAATGGGGACAGTTTTCAACTTATGAATTTTGGGAAACAAAAAAAGTCAGTCTATAGGTATACCTAAATGACAAATTAATTTAAGACAAATGCAAGTTTCAACTATCTGGGTTGGAGTGTGGGCGCCTATGTGAAATCTTTCATAGAAAGTTTCATATATTTCCCTAGGTACACACACTGTGTGTATTTGCATAACTACACACAGTGTGTGTGTGTAAGAAATACTATATATAATCTACACTGTGTATCACACATAATGTGCATTTACACTGATTGTCACACAGTACTCAAGAAACAGGAATTCTGAACAATGCCTTACAGAGAACCACAGTAATTAATCCTCCTATAGGAGGTCATTATTGCATGTGATCCAGTTGGCGCTGGTTATATTTGTTATCCTGTAGGTGTAGCCATAGATATTACTGGTTTGATTTAAGAGAGAGACAGTCATTCTTACCTATACCTACATTGTAGAATTCACAAAGCTACCACTTAAAAAGCACAAAAGATATTCTCATATTTTCTATGGTTGATACTATATTAGGTACAGATGCCTCAGTTTGTATAACCAAGAAAGAAAATGACTGTAAAGCATTAGACTCTTTTAAAATGGAAGAATAATGAACATAGCAATATATTAGTATCAGGTGTACAGTAGTGATCCAACATTCATATCCATTACTAACTGATCACAAGTCTAGTAACCATCTGTTACCATACATGTTATTGCAATATTATCAGCTATATTCCCTACAATGTACATTGCATCCTCATGACATTTATTTTACGGTAGGAAATTTGTACCTCTCATCTCCTTCATCTATTTTACCCAACACTCCATCCCCATCCTCTCTGTCAACCACCAATTCATTCATTGTTTCTGTGTATCCATTTATATTTTGTTTTGTTAACTTGTTTTGTTTTTTTATATCCCACATAGAAATGAAATTGTATGATATTTGTCTTTCTTTGTCTGACTTATTTCACTCAGCATATTACCCTCTGGGCACCTCCTATTGTTGCAGATGACAAGATTTCTATTCTTAAGGCTAATAGTCCATTGTGTATTTATACCATATCTTCTTTATCCATTGATCTAAGGAACACTTAGGTTGTGTCCACATATTAGCTATTATAAATAATGCTAAAGTAAGCACAATAGTATACATATATTTTTCAGTTAGTGCTTTTATTTTCTTCAGAAAAACACCCAGAAGTAAAGTTGCTGGATCATATGGTAGTTCCACTTTCAATTTTTTGAGGAACCTCCAAACTGTTTTCCATAACAGCTGCACCAATTTACTTTCCCACCAACAGTGCATAAGGGTCCCCTTTTCTCCCATCCTGGGCACTATTTGTTATTTGTTATCTTTTTGATAATAGCCATTCTAACAGATGTGAGGCAATGTCTCTTTGTGATGTTAATTTGTATTTCCCTGGTGATCATTGATATTGAGCATCTTTACATGTGTTTGTTGGCCATCTGTGTGTCTTCCTGAGAAACATGTTTATTCAGGTTCTCTGCTCACATTTTAATCAGTTTTTTTTTTTTTAATAAAAAACTGTTTGTTTTGTGAGTTCTTTATATATATTGGATATTAACTGTTATTGGATATATCATCTGCAACTATCTTCTCTCATTCAGTAGGCTGACTTTTTGTTTTACTGACAGTTTCATTCCCTGTGTAAAAGCTTTTTTAATTTGCTCATTGTTAAATAGCATTTAGGTGCTAGTCAACTTAACTTTCTAGTCACAGTTTTTAAATATTGAATGCATGTTTCAAATGATTATTTTAAAGTCACTGGTGTGGTGTCATTATATCCATTATTTGATTACAATTGTTCTCACATCAATAATTTTGAGGGAAAAATTGTTTTCTTGTGTTTTTAAAAGAGGATATTATAATTAGATTTAAAATTAATTAAAAATTGTCAGTGTAATGCAATTATGTAAATTTAAAAAGATCTCACAGTCTAAAAATATAAGAGAATTCAGGCAGAAATACAGTAAAAAAAAAAAAAAAAAGAGTTGTATATAATATGAAAAAGTTGGCTAAAAATCTCTTAGTGTGGATTCTACAATTGTGATATTCACAAAATCTCTCATGTAGAGAAGCTATGTGATTATGTTTTATAGATTATGAATTTAAAATACTCTAAGAAATAGATGGGGAAACAATGGACACAGTGACAGACTTTATTTTCTTAGGCTCCAAATTCACTGCAGTTGATGACTGCAGCTATGAGATTAAAAGACTCTTGTTTCTTGGAAGAAAAACTATGACAATCCTAGACACCATATTAAAAAGCAGAGACATTACTTTCCTGACAAAAGTCCGAATAGTCAAAGCTGTGGTTTTTCCAGTAGTCATGTATGGATGTCAGAGTTGGACCATGAAGAAAGCTGAGCACCAAAGAGTTGATGCTTTTGAACTGTGGTGTTGGAGAAGACTCTTGAGAGTCCCTTAAACAACAAGTTTAAACCAGTCAATCCTAAAGAAAATTAGTCCTAAATATTCACTGGAAGGACTGATGCTGAAGCTGAAGCTCCAATACTTTGGCCACCTGATGTGAAAAACTGACTCATTGGAAAAGACCCTGATGCTGGGAAAGATTAAAGGCAGAAGGAGAAGGGGATAACAGAGGATGAGATGGTTGGATGGCATCACCGATTTGATGGACATGAGTTTGTGCAAGCTCTGGGAGTTGGTGATGAACAGGGAAGCCTGGCATGCTGCAGTCCATCTGGTCACAAGGAGTCAGACATGACTGAGTGATTGAACTGGAGAAATAGTGAGGTATGCTGGCATGAGAAAAATAATCATATACTGAATATCCGGAAGTTATATTTATTACTGTGCATATTTTATATTATGTTTGTGTGCTTCACTGTGCAGTTGTGTCCAGCTCTTTGTGACCCCATGGACTGTGCCCCACCAGGCTCCTCTGTCCATAGAATTTTCCAGGTAAGAATAGTGGAATGGATTGCCATTTCCTACACCAGGGTATCTTCCTGACCCAGGGATCGAACTTGCAGCTCTTCTGTCTCCTGCATTGGCAGGCAGATTCTTTACCTCTGTGCCATAAAATTCCATTTTATATGGTAACTATTGCCTTCATTATTCTAATTGTATCCCTAGTTTTGATTCAAAATACTTATTTTCAGCATTTGGTTAACCAGGGAGGAGCACTGCACTTAATTAAAGTTTAGGTATTTATTTAATATAAATAATTACACACACCATAAACCAAACTCATGTATCTGTTTTTAAATAGATTATATTTTAGAAAGAGACAATTACTGATCAGTCATCTTCTAATGAAATTCAAGTATTATCTCCTTTGTGTTCTAATCAACACACAAGAGGGAAAAGCAGTATATGTGAAGGATTTCCAGAAATGAATGTGGAGATGAGTTGCAGCCAAAGTGGAAAAATTCGTAGCAACTTTATAGAGAATATTGAAAATATAGTTATTTAATACTTCAAGGAATCTTTTTTCTCTAACTTGAGTTATCCTTTTATAAATATTGATTAATTGATGTAACTATTCAGAAATCCAAGGAGAAATAATAAACAAAAATTGTTGCATAATTAGAAAATTATATATAAAAATTTTTTGTTACTTTGTGCTTTAAAGAACCAAGATGACAAGTAAATACATACTATAATATAATTTGAACACTATATAATTTCTCATTGGCTCAAGTCTATATAGAATATAAAGAGTCTGATGTCATAGATATTAAGTAATTTTTAAGATAAATAATAAAAATGTTTATGAATAAATATTTATGACTAAACAGAGAACAGTTTATAAACTAAATATTTATTACTAAACAGTTATAAACTGTTTTATAAACAGTTTATAAAAGTTCATACAAGTAGAAATGATGTTTGAATGTAAGAATCAGATCATTAGAAGTTGTTTCATATTTAGGGAGTGAGAAAATATTACATATGTATCATCAGTTTATAAAAATAATTAAAATCATTTGCCTGAAACAATTCTTAATAGACTTTATTAATTGGCTTTGGTTGGTTAGTTTGTTGTAATTTCATGAGCTGGTAAATCTCCTTTAGAAATTGGTGATTTGCCTAACTTTTCAGCTTTTTATTATCTATTGGCACAATTTGAAGGGAAGATTCTCTGACAATGTACCTATTTACATTGGCTCTGCTAATTATCTTTATAATTATTCTACTATTATTACTAATTTTTTATGTTTCCTGATATCACTTTGTTACTATTACATAGCTCTCTTTATTTTCTTATTTCCACCATATCTTGCTTTGTTAATTTTTAAAATAAACTCTATCTTATCTGAATGCTTCAAAAAATTAGTAGCTTTTTGCATTTTGTGTAGCAGTATTTATTGTAGGAACTTAAGCCAGAACATAACCAAAATGGAGGTTGTAAGATAATTTAAATACTTAAAAGTGGATCCGTTTTTGCTTTTGTTTTCAGGAATAGCTGTGGGCGCGACTAGAGGACTTTCTTACACGATAGTGGCCACAGAGCAGGTGGTCAAAGAGATTTCTCTCATAAATACTTCTGGAGTTTAGATTTTGCATACCATTACTTCTAAAGCAAATGATTCATTTTCTTCTTTCATCTCTCCTTTTCTTTTTCCTAATTGTATCATATAACAAATAATCACCTTTAACAAATTCAAGTTTCACACTAAAGAGACAAAAAGGCAAAAAAAATAATCTATGAGAATGTAGGTTAACTTTCATAAAAGTTTAGATTGATACAGCAGAAAGGAGAAGGGATACATTATTTAATGGAATCTGAAAAAATCAGGAGTCTGATTCATGCAGAAAATTAACAGCTCTTATTACCAATGAAAGTCTGCAACATTTTTTCTCCCTTCTTAAAGATGTTCTACCCAGATCATGGGGATGCTCATGAGCATCATGAATGTGGGGATCCCTTTTCTATGTCAGAGTTGCAGAAACCATTCAAGGTGTTAGAGTTTAAATATGAAATGGGACTTTCACAGGAAGCTTACCTGTTTTTATAGCACTATTAGAACTAATATTCAGTTACAGATGGAAAACAAATTATGGTTTTGTCTAGGGGACTATAAGAATAATAATCATTCTGTGTGTTTTTTAATATGAAAAGACATCTGAGATCTAAAGACCAATTAAAAAAAGATGTTTAGGGTATAGCCTGTTTGGATTTGGGGAATCAATCAGTATCAACTTTCTTTTTACCTACTAAATGGTCCAAGACTACTGGTTGAAACTGTACAATATCAAAATAAGAACTTGAAAAGTAATAAAGATTACTCTTATAGATATTATATATATATATACATGTTTTTAAAGAATTTACTGGTATTTTAAATATAGTGAATTTATGAAAATATATGTATATAAAATATCCATATACCTCTGAAATTATTTTTGGGTATTTATTAATGGTCATTTTTATAAAAAAGAAGAAATTTAACTTCCACAGGATTTTCTTCAAATATGGTGAATATTTCAGACAATGATAGAAATGTATAGGGAAAAAATATACACAATGTATTATATATTTGTATAGACTTTTCTGCATATAAGGGGGAAACAATCCCTAAAATTCTTATAAGAAAAATTCTTAAAAATCAGAATTTTAAGTATAGTCAACTTTGTTTTGAATAGTTCACAAAAAATTAAAGAAAGACCCAAACCTATTTATAATCTCTTATCAAATCTTTGGCTAATTCCTAAATGAGATATCATGGATCTCAGTGGAAAGCCATATCTCAAAGCATGAACAAGCTGAATAGAAATTTAGCAGCTACTTAATGCAAGGGTAGTTCAAATATCTTAAACATGGAGGTCAATTATCTTTAACATGAAAGGTCTTGGAAAACACATCAATATTCCCAGTGAAATCATAGAACTTTGCTTAACAAGACTGCATTATAAATCTATAGATTCAATGGAGAAGTAGGGCAAAACTGAAACAGACTCCTCAAAAGCTCTAAACTCAAGAGCTCTAAAATTCAAGTTAAAGGCAAGCAGCCAAACATCTTGCTGTCTACTTGAACAGAAATCAGTTCTCTTCAGTGAAGGATAGAAGAATCAAGAGTCAACAATATATCATCCAAAATGTCCAGTAAGCCATAAAAAATGACTATATATATAATGGAATAAGAAAATATGAGTCACGGACAGAAGAAAATAAATAAATACAAGTCTCAAGATAAGCTAGAGATAGAATTTAACAGGTAGGATTTTAAAGTCTGCAGGGTTTTAAAGATTTTATATGTTCAAATTAAGAAATTAAAATTTATATACTATGACTAATAAGATATTAAAGATGACAGAAGAAAGTTACAGTACCCTTGGACATAGATCAATAGAAAGTATCCAATATAAAATACAGAGAGAAAAACATATTGAAAAAAATGAATAAATAGGATGTCAGGAAACAATAGGTCTATTATATGTGTGTATTTCCTCTCCACCAGAAGAGGAAAGGGAAAATATGTCTGTATATATCTCTCTATATATATATTTGAAGAATTAATGACAAAGATGCCCAAAACATGAAGGAAAACAAAATACAGATTTATACAGCTCAGAAATCTAAAGCATTCTAAATGAAACTAAAATCACATGTAGATATAATTAAATTGCTTAAAAGGAAGGAGATAAATAAATATATTGAAAACAGCCAAAGAAAAAGTGACACATTAAATATAGGAGAATAGTGGTAAAAATAACAGTGGAAATCTCAAGAATCAGAAAAAAAACAAATGTTGACATATGTGTGCGTGCTAAGTTGCTTCAGTAGTGTCTCTTTGCGACACCATGGACTGCAATCCGCCAAGCTACTCTCTCCTTGGGATTCTCCAGGCAAGAATACTGGAGTGGGTTGCCATTTCCTCCTCCAGGGGATCTTCTTGATCCAGGGATCGAACCCAGTCTCCTGCGTCTCTGGCATTGAGAGCGGATTCTTTACTACTGAGCCACTGGGGAAGTTCCGTGTACTGGCACAGAATGACCAATGTCTTTAAGTCATTTATAGGAGAAATAAACATGCAAACAAAACCAAAAATGCTACATCCAGTCAAAGTGCCTTCAAAAATAAATGTAAACTGAAAATATTTTTAGAAAATTAAAGATGAAACAATTTGTCACCGGAAGACCTGCACCACAAAAGTTGCTGTGGGAAGTGTTCAGAGGCATATGACTTAAGATTGAACTGGTCAAAGGACAGAATCAAGACACTAAATAGGTAAATACGTATGAGTGAGAAAGACTTTGTGTTTTTCTCTTATTACTTTAATATTCAGCTGATAGTTTAATGCAAAATAAAACATTTTATGGTTAGGTTTATAGCACATATAGATGTAAAAGTTATGTCCATAGCACAACAAATTTGAAGTAAATGGAGTCCTATTGTTACAAGGTTCTCATATTTTGTGTAAAGCATTAAAATATTAGCTCTATACTCTGATAAATTAAGGATACTAGAATAATCATAAGAGCAGTAACAAAATATACATAGAATGGTATAGCAGAAAGGAATTTAAGTGAAAGTTTTTAAAAAGTAACTGATCAATCTAAGAGAAGAAAAGGAGATAAACAGAAACAGAAAAATAAGTGAATTCATATAGAAAGAAAAATGATGATAGGCAGTAGGACGATGGTAAATAGAATTGTAACTACATTTTAATTACATCAGATATAAATAGAATTAGTGATTTAATTAAAATGTATGTTTTGTTCATTCAAATATTAAAGTAATAATAATAATTTAAGCCAGACATAGTTATTTCACTAACAAGTATGTACTTTAAATATAAAGACACAAATGGTTTGAAAGTAAAATGATATAAAGATAAATTTTATGCAAACATTAAACAAAGAAAGCTAATATATCTACATTAATAAAATAAAGTTCAAGGCAAACTGTATTACAAGAAATAAAGAAGGACATTTCATATTAGGTTAAAAAGAAAACCTCTCAAGACTATTTTTCAATTGAGTCTTATCAAAAACTATCACTCACATATTCAGAGTATCTATTAATATCCCATACCAGAAAATGTTCCCTGATCTAGGGTTTGTATGGATTCAATATTTTAAAGTATCTGATGTTCAAACTGTGATTATTCAAAATACTGTTTGAGCTTGAGCTGTGTAGTTTTTAGCTGCCATTTATTTGTAGGTCAATGTCATAAGAGATCAGAGGTAATATTAATGCTACTTGACAGATACCAGATACTAGAGAATTCTGATCTGTACAAGCTCTTGTGGAACAATGGGAAATCAGAGAAAGAACAAGAGGTCATCGGCAGCCAAACCTGGTCAGGAAGATATAGAATCTTTCATCTTTTTTTGTTCTCTCAGTCCTACTTTCTTCTTTCAATTAGAAGCATTATTGTGAATAGATTCAACAGAAATAAGTAGAGTTATCAAAAATTAATTTTTCAGACTTTTTCCCTGAATTTCAGGACAAATATTATTATCTGAGATAACATATACCAGAAGACATCTGGTACACTAAGGTCTTAATAAACTTTAACATGAAATCATTGATGTTATAAGGCTAGAGTCCATGCAGCTTCTTAGGTAGTGAAGATCTGTTAGATAGCCTGTCCCCTCTTGCTAGTCCCAAAACTAATCTCTTCAAAGACCAGAGAAAGACAACTTTACTTAGCCTAAACCATGTCAGAAAAATCTATCCATGTTACTAGTGATCCTAAAACATTCAAGAATTCTTATTTTAAAAAGAAGAATTGCTCTTTTGAAAGACTATATGCTTATATATGTGTGTGTATATATGTGTATATATGTACTCACAACATATATGTATAAAAATATGCTATATGTATATGCCTTTAATAAATATAATCAGATCTGTCATCTTCTTCATACTTGGTTATATGAACTCATTCGTTACAGTGACTGAAATAAAAATAGATGTATTCTCTAAGGAACAAAGGAAACTAGAATAATCTAGAGCCAACAGAATGTTGGCTGTTTAAATACTAGTTTATAAGTTTGCCAGCGGATGGGAAATCGGGTCAGCAAGATTTACAATTACTGTCACATTTTCAAACTGAAAGACTGAAAAAATTTAAAGGATTATATTTTGTTGTTTCATCAACAATACAGCTGTATACCTTTAAATGTTATCATTTGTCTAATCAATACAGAGATAATTTCTTTCCATTGCTTTATTTGAAAATAATAATTTTAAGTTCCTAATTTACATATGGGGATTCACTAGTGGCTCAGATGGTAAAGAATCTGCCTACATTATGGGACCCCTGGATTTGATCCCTGGGTCAGAAAGATACCCTGGAGAAAGGAATGGCAACCCATTCCAGTATTCTTGCCCTGAGAATTCCATGGACAGAGGAGGCTGGCAGACTACATTGCACGGGTCACAAAGAGTTGGACAAAACTGAGGGATTAACACACACAATTTACACATAAAAATCTGATTTTTAAAAGTAATATTCCAAACAATTTAAAATGTACCAGCTAAAAAACAGATAATAATAATTAACTTTTGAATCAGATTTGAGAATTGAATTTCAAATTCAGCTGTTAATGAATCAATCATTTTATCTTTAAAGAAATTAAATATAGTCCTATCAATATATAACATGCATAGTTGAAATTATAACATTACTTTATTAGAACTGGTAAAATATCTTAATAGATTGCTTAATTCAAAAAATTACCTAATTTACCGAATTTTTTCAATTTAATACTCAGATTGGACGATTTTACTTAATTGAATTTTCTTTCTTGACTAAGGTTCATTATGATAAAAAATATTACAGGTGTTGTTGGCACCAATTTATGAAGCATGTATCTCAGTGCCCAGCATCTGCTGAAAGAAAATGCTGAAGTGAAGGTACTGATGGCACATAATGAAGGCACATATTAAGAGAACACAGGTGATCCAGACAAGAATTCCCTAAGAGATGGAGCATGTACCAGCTTCCACTTGCCATAGGGCAGAGTTGTCATTTCAGCCTGAGTGAGTATTAGCATAATCTTCACCCACATTTTTTCTCCATGAAGAGCCTAAAGTGATGTTTTATGGAATAAATGTAAAGCACTTTGAAATGTGCCATGGAGCATCCAAATACAAGGTTCATGTCTGCAAAGAGGGATACAGACAAGAATCTGAAACCTGTGTCATGATTATTCACCTTGTGGCCTTTGGATAAGGCATGTCCTTCATCTTCAGTACCCTAAGTACTTTTACATATGTTGGCAGGATTAGGAATGATAAACATGACTGGCAGAACACATTAAAAAACACGGCAATTCATTGTTATTATCACATTCACTTTACAAGATAGTGAGGGGATGAAATATAGCTCATGAGGAGAAACAATAAATTGAAATATCTGTTTTTTAACAAGTTCAATGATGGACCATTTCTTTTCAATCCTATCAGACCCACTCCCACATGCAGTGAATCTCTTATTGTGCAATGATAACCAGAGAAATTATAACCTAACCTCACAGCTATAGAAATAATATAATGATCTGTGTGTACATCAATAATCAGATTCTTGGCCATATCTTTGGTAAAAGACAGAATGGAAAAACCCCAAACCCTTGCATTATATTGAATAGGCAATTGAAACTTATACATGTGGTTCAACAACAAGAGTGACAATGCCATCAGTGATGTAGGTTTGGGGAATTGACAATGATTATTTATTATGCTAAAGATATTACTTTTATTTATTTGCACAGTTGTCATATTTTTGGAAAATTACATCAACAAAAAGTACTTCCAAAAACATTGTTTATGCAAAAAGTTTAGTTATAGGTTGACATATTTATGTTTCATCTTATATAAATACGTTAGTATGCATACCAGATCATTTTACTATATGCATGACAAACGTCTGTTTTTGACCTGCAGGAGGGCCAAGCCCATATGCATTAAATACCAGTGATTTCTCATCCTCATAAGACACCAAAAAGATCCCACAGATTTCCAAATGCCTCATTGGATACAATTTTCCTCTTTTGGTTAACTTAGTCCTTTTCTGGTGAATTCCTACCATGATAGTTTAGCAAAGAGGACTCTTTCTGTTGTTTGAATTTCCTCAGTTAGAGCCATGTTGAAATAAAGCACGACATTTGGAAACATCATCATACCACAGAATTCCAATTTTGCCATGCATTCCTTCTTTTTCTCTCTTCCTATTTTTCTCTCCTTTAGTTGTTTTGCCCCTTGCTTTGAATAAATATTTACAATGCATTTACTAGATATAGGTGTAAAACACTATCCTGGTGATAGAACAGTGAACAAGTAAATCAAACTCCTTGTCATAAAGCTTTTTTGAATGGGGAAGCTGGAAATGAATACAAGTAACTCTAAGGTTGTGTGTGTGTGTTAAATCAAAGTTAAAATAGCAAATCTGAGCACTTGGGTAGGAGTAGGATCTGAGGGTAAAATGGGAACTAGAAGAAAAAAATATGAAAGAAGTTTGAGGTGAGAGAGACAGATAAGGCTGGTGACTATTTTACATGGGAAAGTCTTGAAAGTCTTTTCTCTCTGAGAAAACACCATTTGAAAACCACTTATGTGAGACAGTGAGAATATCTTTGGGAAGAGTTTCTCTGGCGAAAATAATCTCAAGAGCAAAGTTCCTATGTAAGGTACATGCAGGGCACTGTAGGAGTTTAGACCTTATTCTAACTTTGATGAAAAGGTATAGGAGAGTTTTGTACTATAAAAGGATAAGGAGTTGTCCAGATAAAGAGTTGTACAGAACTCCCTGAAATGAGAGATTGTGTGATTGAGGGTGTATTTTGAAGGTAGAACTGACAGTATTTGATGATGGATTGGAGCTTTAAAAGGAAGAAAATCAAAGATTCTCATGTTTGGGAATGAGCCCTTGGATGAATAATGGTGCACTTTACTATGATACAAAAGAAAGGAAGGAGAAAGCTGACACTGAATCATGGTAGAACTGAAACAAGACATTTGGAGACATTGTATTTGAATGTCCTATTAAATATCCAAATAAAAATCAAGAAAGAGGTAAGAGCAAGTAGAATATATGAATTTCAAACACAGAAGAGAGTCATTACTAGAGAAATAAATGCATTTGTCATCATCAGCTTATCTATGTCATGTGGAACACAAGTGAAGATAAGGGTAGAAATTAGTGAGGGACTTTGAATGGAAAAATAGTTATTTTAGAAAACAGAGAACTGTTAAACAGAATTACTTATTGTTAGCAAAAATTAATAATTTATTAACAAATCATTAATTTGTTTTTATAGCATGCAGGTTTTTAAAGCATGCAAAATTAATAAAATTTTAATGATTTTCTTAAGCATTTATCACTACATAAACAGTATTAATTTATCTCATTGAAATTATATATTTCCACAAAATTATGTGGCAAGTAACAAGAACAAAGGAGTTTCAAAACTCTCTGCTAATAGGATTTAAAGCAAAGCTTCTTATAATTTTCTCTTTCACATAAAGACATGTATGATTTTTCAATTGGTAAATAATATTATTTGTAAAATTGTGCATTAAAGGGATTAATTTGCTAGGGTAAATTAGCATCAACTAGGGGCAATGTGAGATACTAGAACTAGACCATCATTTGGAAGATATTTGTATCCCTGGATCTTTCAATGAAATGGAAAAAGCTCCCGGTTATGTAGGAAGGCTTTTTTTGGATGTCAAATTTAATAAATTATACCTGGAGAAAATCACCACACAGTTGTTAAGTTTTGATGGTGAATAAATACACAATACTGGCTCTCATTTCCTCTGTACTTTGCTTACATATTGGCAAGCTAAATAAAACCCTGATTAAACACACTTATTCATGACTTTTGCACATGCAAATGTGTGATTAAAAGTGACTGAAAAGATATATATATATATATATATATATGTTGATTGGTATCAATTTAATTCATAATAATAGTGTTCAAAAAAAAAAAACATAAAAATGTCAGACAGAGATACAGTTTTTACTTGTTCAGTCACCAGCACTGCCCCCACCAACTATGGGTGTTTCTTTATCATCTGTTTATCACCTGTTTCTTTATCATCAAATCTCATATTTATTCACACCAACTCAAGTCACGTGTACACACTTCTTCTTTCAGTGTCAAAATAAAAGCAATAACAAAGGAATATACACCCTCCCACAGCCACACATTCCTATTTACAGGTATCTGATGATATTGTATTCTTGCATAGTAGAATACTTAAAATATCCACGATGACTCTGCCTAAATTCAATAATTTCTGTTTTGGACAGACTTCCTTCCCTTTCCCCTTAGTATTTCAATATATAACCCCAGGAATACTTTTGGGCTTTCTTCTACATCAGCAACTATTTTCTGTCTATGAGCAGTTTCCATCATTATAAAAACATAAAGTTACTGTCACATCTTTTTAAAACATTAATGTTTTTCAACTGGTAGCTGCCATAGCTGTTTCCATTAATTGTAAAAATCTAAAACATAACTGTCTGCTCAGTTCAGTTCAGTTGCTCAGTCATTTCTGACTCTTTGCAACCCCATGAACTGCAGCATGCCAGGCCTCCCTGTCCATCTCCAATTCCTGGAGTCCATCCAAACCCGTGTCCATCAAGTCGATGATGCCATCCAACCATCTCATCCCCTGTCGTCCCTTTCTCCTTCTGCCTTCAATCCCTCCCAGCATCAGGGTCTTTTCTAATGAGTCAGCTCTTTGCATCAGGTGGCCAAAGTATTGAAGTTTCAGCCTCAACATCAGCCCTACCAATGAACACTCAGGACTGTTCTCCTTTAGGATGGACTGGTTGGATCTCCTTACAGTCCGAAGGACTCTCAAGAGTCTTCTCCAACACCACAGCTCAAAAGCATCAATTCTTTGGTGCTCAGCTTTCTTTATAGTCCAACATTCACATCTACACATGACCACTGGAAAAACCACAGCCTTGACTAGACAGACTTTTGTTGGAAAAGTAATGTCTTTGCTTTTGAATATGCTGTCTAGGTTGGTCATAAACTGTCTGCTGCTGTTGCTGCTAAGTCACTTCAGTCGTCTCCAACTCTGTGCGACCCCATAGACGGCAGCCCACCAGGCTCCCCTGTCCCTGGGATTCTCCAGGCAAGAACACTGGAGTGGGTTGCCATTTCCTTCTCCAATGCATGAAAATGAAAAGTGAAAGTGAAGTCACTCAGTCGTGTCCGACCTTCAGTGATCCCATGGACTGCAGCCTTCCAGGCTCCTCCATCCATGGGATTTTCCAGGCAAGAGTACTGGAGTGGGTTGCCATTAAGCATCTTCAAATTCTCACATTTTCTTTTCTTTTAAATCCAATCTAACTAAGGTTTTGCTCTTAGAGTTCCACAAAAGTATTCACAATTATTTCTGCACTGTCAAATTTCATATCAGTTTTCCTTCTTAATTTAATTGATTTGTTAGTATTTGTGTTCAAAATTCTCCAAGTCAGGCTTCAGCAATATGTGAACCGTGAACTTCCTGATGTTCAAGCTGGTTTTAGAAAAGGCAGAGGAACCAGAGATCAAATTGCCAATATCTACTGGATCATGGAAAAAGCAAGAGAGTTCCAGAAAAATATCTATTTCTGCTTTATTGACTATGCCAAAGCCTTTGACTGTGTGGATCACAATAAACTATGGGAAATTCTGAGAGAGATGGGAATACCAGACCACCTAACCTGCCTCTTGAGAAATCTGTATGCAGGTCAGGAAGCAACAGTTAGAACTGGACATGGAACAGACTGGTTCCAAATAGGAAAAGGAGTATGTCAAGGCTGTATATTGTCACCCTGCTTATTTAACTTCTATGCAGAGTACATCATGAGAAACGCTGGACTGGAAGAAGCACAAGCTGGAATCAAGATTGCCAGGAGAAATATCAATAACCTCAGATGTGCAGATGACACCACCCTTATGGCAGAAAGTGAAGAGGAACTAAAAAGCCTCTTGATGAAAGTGAAAGAGGAGAGTGAAAAAGTTGGCTTAAAGCTCAACATTCAGAAAACGAAGATCATGGCATCAGGTCCCATCACTTCATGGTGAATAGATGGGGAAACAGTGGAAAGAGTGTCAGACTTTATTTTAGGGGGCTCCAAAATCACTGCAGATGGTGACTGCAGCCATGAAATTAAAAGGCGCTTACTCCTTGGAAGAAAAGTTATGACCAACCTAGATAGCATATTCAAAAGCAGAGACATTACTTTGATGACTAAGGTCTGTCTAGTCAATGCTATGGTTTTTCCTGTGGTCATGTGAAGAAGGCTAAGTGCCAAAGAATTGATGCTTTTGAACTGTGGTGTTGGAGAAGACTCTTGAGAGTCCCTTGGACTGCAAGGAATGATTCTAACGCTGAAACTCCAGTATTTTGGCCACCTCATGCAAAGAGTTGACTCATTGGAAAAAACTTTGATGCTGGGAGGGATTGGGGACAGGAGGAGAAGGGGACGACAGAGGATGAGATGGCTGGATGGCATCACTGACTTGGTGGATGTGAGTCTGAGTGAACTCCGGGAGTTGGTGATGGACAGGGAGGCCTGGCGTGCTTTGATTCATGGGGTCGCAAAGAGTCAGACACGACCGAGTGACTGAACGGAACTGAGCATACTCAACCCTGATGCACTACTTCCCTTGGATGTCAGGACATCTCTCTCTCCTATTTTTTTCTGTCCCTCACTAGTAGCTCCTTCTCAGTCACCTTTGAAGTTTCCACTCTTGCCCTGCCCTCTTAACCTTACTGCAACCCAAAACTCTGTGCTTGGTCCACTTTTCTCTATACTGGTTTTGAATACCATGCATTTGTTGACAGCTGCTGCATTTTAATTTCCTGCTTAGATCTTTTCTTCTGAATTCCAGGCCCATATATGTATTTGCCTTTGTAACATCCCCATATCTCACTGACATCTCAAATCTAGCATGTCAGAAATAATGTACCCCCTCAAAAATATCTGCTCCTCCTGCCTTTTCCCCCATCTTAGTAATAAAAGGTAGGGTTCTCCTGATTATGCTTCTAGTTGCTTTCACTAAAAATATTTAAACAACTGATTACCTTTTCTTCTCAAATGCTCCACATCCAATATCTTTAAAATATATCTAGAGTTACCAGTTCTTACCACTTCCATTGCTATCGTTAAAGTCTGAATCTTTTCATTTCTGGACTCTTTTTTCTTTCTTTTTTTTTTTTTTTTTGACCATCATCCTTTTGTCTCTTCACAAATAAGCTATTAGAGAATTTGATTTGAAATGTCCGTTCTGCAATGACTTATTTAATGTCAGCGTGAAAACACGAATCTTTTCAAGGACCCTGAAGACCAAGGAGGACTGATTTTGCATTACTTTCCTGACCTCCTCTGCCACTCCCTCTCTCCCAAATATCCTCCAGCTGTTATTCCTTCCTTGCTCTTCAGAAAATTTTTAAATGCATACTCCTAGCTTCACACTTTGGCTACTGCTTGATTTTGGCTTTCAAACTGTAAACAAATGTCCTTTCTATGTTATTATTAGTGCCACATTTTTGTGTGCTTTTTTGTTGATGATTTTCCTGCTTTACATTGCCTTCAAACATAACGAAGATGTGCCTTCTAGTGTGCTTAAGTGTTAGTATGTGGTGATGTGCCTTATGGAGAAGATTTGTGTTAGATAATGTTAATTTTCAGACTAGAATGATGGTGCTGTTGGCCATAGGTTTTATGTAAAAGAATGAATAATATATAGTAAATAAGATGTCTTTAAACAGAAACATTTACAAAAGAGATTATGTATCGATCAATTGTTAGAAATGTGACAGAGGCTCAGAGGAAATTAACTTTGTATTTTCTCTAAAAGCAGTAGTTAAGTATTCACTATTTCAGTGTTCCTAGTGACTTTATAGAGCTTAATTGAACTTACCTTGATTAATGAGAATTCTTTGTGTTTGCTTTTTAACTGAATAGAATGTAAGCTCCTTGATGGTAAATCACAGAAATCATGGAGCATTCTTTTATTTTTATAATTTAGTTAAAAATTTTAAAATGTGATATATATATATATATACATATATTCATAGGCACACAACAGAGAAAACCTATGCAAATTATATTAATCATAGTTATTGCATGAGGTTAAAAAAGTAAACTTTCTCAAAATAATCTATTTGGTGGTTGAATGTGTGATGTGTTTCACAAATTCTAATTTTTGGACATATATAGTAATATATGGAGAGACTAACTCATCTGTCTTTTATTTATCTATTGATGAAATTCTGTCAATCTACCATTGTCTGACATAATATATGGTCATAATTTTTTAGAAAGAATGGAATAAATCTGCTATTTCTCAAACTCACTGGGATTGGAGTAAAGACAGTTGATTTCATGAAAAAAAAATCTGTTATTTTGTTATGCTTTAATAAATTTACAACATTTCAAAGGAATAAAAGTGAAAACAAAATGAAGGTATTGCCTTATCACTTGTCTTTCAAAGCAAGCTTCAACATATCTAATCAAAATGCTTCCCTTCTCATAGCACTAACAAGTAGTGTTCTAAAGTAATCCAATAACTGTTCTAAACAGCAGACAAGCTACAAAGAAAATATCTCCATAATATCTTTTAAGAGGACTGAAAAAGTAATCATAAAATTGTAGGCTGTCACAATGACAAGTACATTAATCTCTAAAAAGCAATATTGATATTTCAAATATGTTTTCTAAATATCTTTCCATGATATTATACATTTATCTTTTTTAAAATTCATTTTTTTGCTGTTGTTAAACAAAAAGGAAATAAATTGATTTAATGAATTAACTGGGCTAACAAAGAGCATTCAGGAAACGCCACAGGGACCCTGCCACAGGGACCTCAAATACATATTATCAAAGATGACATCTCTAGTCAAAAATATAATGCACAGCATAAAATGTGTAATTGATTGTCACCTAAATACTATTTTCTTTGAAAATAAATTTTCTTTAAATATTCCAGCATATAAGCATAGTAACTCATAAGAGTTTAATGGATTTAGTATATGCCATGATGTCCATTAATCAATTATGAACTTTCACACCACTTTTGTAACACAGTTGATCTTATTTTTTTTAAATCCTTTTACAGTTCAAGCAAAGAGGATTATATTTAATGAGGAAGTGGGTATACTTTTAATGTTTGTTGTGAAGACATGGGAACTCTAAAAATCAGATGCTGGATCTGGAAAGAGCTGAAAGCATCCTACCCTGCAGTCCTGTCCTGAAAGGAGATCAGCTCAGCTCCGGTCTCAAGTTACCCTTTATTTTTTTTTTTTTTTTTTTTTGCCACACCACATGGCATGTGGGATCCTAGTTCACCACCAGCAATTGAACCTACACCACTGCATTGGAAGCACAGAGCCTTAACCACTGTACAGCCAGGGAAGTCCCAACCCTAAATTTAAAAGTACTTTTCATATTCTATTTTGTTTCTACTAGAGGAATGTTTTTATTATTTTCCTTATATAAGTCATGGAAAACTGTATGATAATTTATATTGATGATATAATAAGTTTATGTACCATTTTGACTAATTTTTCAGAGTTCTTAAAAAAAGGCAAAGATATTTTGTATACATAATAAAGATTATACATAATTTTGTTTCACAGTACATTTAAAGAACAAGCATTGTTTCATTCTTCATTAATAAGAATGTAAAATTTTGTTAAAATATCACATACAAAATTTAATATGTCTGAGAGAGAGATGTGATATATTTTTGATTTATATTAACCACTGAATTAAATTCAAATTATAGATTAATTCACTTTTACCTGTTCTATTTGTCCTTTTGTTGGGTTCAAAGCAAGACTCGTAACTGACCAAATAGCTGATAGTTATCAATGACTGTATAGGTTATTATCAGAGTGGGCATCATGTCTACATTAAGCGCTATGCTAGACAGTGTGCTTGTCTGTATTATCACATGTATGAATCATAAGCGCATGTTTAATGCCTATTGTTTCAAAGACTTGTGACATTATAAGATATACTTTGTTATAGACAAATTCATAGTATTGAGTGGTGGAAGGGCTGAAATTTAATTTATATCAATGGCAAATTAGGACAAATGCCAGTGTGGAACTTCTACTGTATCTGGTTCAAGAAAAACATTGCATATCACTTATAAGAATTATTGTAGTCTTACTCAGCTGAAAAATAACATTTCTTTTTAGTCCTTGGGTATAACAAAAATTAGAATGCATTTAGAAATTTACTTAAATGATTCTGATTAAAATATTTTGCTAAATAATAGCCATAAATATGAGAAATAAATATATTTTAGGTATATTTTCTACATACTGAATAATTATTATGAATACATTATTTGTCACAATTTTTTAAAATTTAAATTTATTTATTTTAATTAGAGGGTAATTACTTTACAATATTGTATTGGTTCTGCCATACATCAACATGAATCAGCCACGGGTGTACACGTGTTCCCAGTCCTGAACCCCCCTCCCACCTCCCTCCCCGTACCATCCCTCTGGGTCACCCCAGTGCACCAGCCCCAAGCATCTTGTATCCTGCATTGAACCTAGACTGGCAATTCATTTCTTATATGATATTATACACGTTTCACTGCCATTCTCCCAAATCATCTCACCCTCTCCCTCTCCCACAGAGTCCAAAAGACTGTTCTATACATCCAATATGTTTTAAAAGCAATAAAATGTTTGCTTCCTAGTCTAGCCTCATTTTAAAAAATATTTCTCTGGTTTGTGAAATAATTTATACTATACAAATAATACATAACAAGAGGAAAAGACAGTGAGTGAAAATTTCTTGTCCATTGTGACTTGTAAGTAATTACAGTATAATGCAGAAAAGCATTTAAGTTGGTAGAAGAATGTATAGAATGATAGAGTGACAGATAGAGATAGAAAAATTGTTATAATGATGGATGGGTGAACGGATGGATATAAACAGACAGAGAAGCAGATTTTTAGATGACTATACCTGTTAACTATTTAACTGTTATTCTGTGGGCAGAAATATTCATTACAATTTTGGTTTTTACATGTGTATTTTTATAGTTTTGTAATGCTCATTGATTACTTTGACAAGCACATATATGCAAATATTTATGTATTAATAAAATATACATATGAGTGTAATTATATTCATTATACCTTATATATATATAATACATGGTATCTGTATATATATTTATAATTCATTATATTAATAACTCTTATTTATACATATTTACTGAAGAAGCATTTAGATAAGTTAAAAATTGATTATCCGTCCAGTGTTTTTTAAAATTAGATTTGGACTGTAAGCAATTGTGGGAGTTGATGATGCTGTCATATTTGTGTCTGATGATAGAGCTAGAAGTCCACAGGGCAGGTAGTCAAGAAGAGAAAATGAATGTAAAGTGGGTAGAGCAAGAAAAATCTTTAACCTATAAATGCAAGCTTGTGTCCCAGAAAATGGACTGAAACCTAAGCTTGTCACCTCTTATGATTTTGAAAAGTGTCCTGCAGAAGCAATTTGCTCTTCATCAGAAGCTGCATAGGCACATACACACACACACACACACACACACACACACACACACACAGACACATGCTCATGCACACAGACATGTAGATACATTCACTGGACTCAGGAGTCAGATTTGAAAGAGAATCTAAGGGAGAATAGGGGAGTTGTCGGGCTGACCACAGCCTAAAACTAAGAAGGTGAAACAGCAGGTAAACAACAACCTATGTGAACTATGAAGTGACTGTGGCTTTACTTCCAGACTCCAAATCTCCCAAAAGAGTATTTCTTACAACCTGCAGTAGCTGAAAACATATAGGTCAGTACCCCTATTGGTAGGAAAGAAACTGAGGGATCACACACACCTGCACAAATGGAAATAGAAGACAGGACCAAAGCATATACGTGATGGTAGACCTACAACAGAGAGGAAATACCTACAAAAAGAGCACCAGCTGTCCTGGAATTGTGTTCCCACCCGCTGCTCCCAACCACTTTCCTTACTTTCTCTCCTTGACATCTCTATTCATTCCTCCCAACAAGAGCTGTGCTGGTCTCTCTGCTATTTTCAGGAACTTATCTTTTATTGGAAAATTAGTATTGTTGTCTTTCTTATGGGAACATTCTTAACCCAGATCCTTTGAAGTTCCCTTCTCACTTTTTTCAGACCTTTTTGATGAGACCCTGCCTAGTACCCTGGCCTGTAGAGTGATTCCTCAATATCTGCATTTTCTGACTTCCATTCATAATATACTTTTTCTGTATAACAGTGATCACCATCTAACATATTATATATTTTACTTACTTTTCTTGTCTAGTGCCCATCTCTACCCATTAAACAATAAACTCGATGAGAATGATGTCAGTCTTTTTTAGTTCACTTCGCTATACCAATTTCTATAAGAGACCCTGGCATTTAGTATTTGAATAACGTTTTTTGTTGTTGAATGAATATATGATTTAACAGTATACAAAATATAATTCCTAATACCAGTAATATCGCATGAATTTAACTTTAGAAAATAATTATATCCTATGAAAATAGAAACTGTGATTGTATAGCTTTGGTCACTGCGTGTTATTTGTGTCAAGTCACTAAAGCAAATTATAACCAGATTTGGTTATATATTTGAAGCTATAACTTTAGGTGTATGTGTGTGTGTAGTGAAATTCAGTATTCTAAAGAATTAGATATAACTAAAGCCTGTAATTGTATGGACAATAATTTTTTTTAAATTTTGTATTATTAGTGACACTTGTGCATACATGTATGCTGCAATTTCATTATTATATGTTTAGTTTCATTGTAGTTACTATCTTACTATGTATAATATATTTACTTATGCCAAAATTTATACTCACTTTAACATGAGGATTTTTTGTATGCAGCACTATTTAACCGATATTATTTACTCTTTACATTTTATTATATATTCTACAGAAATTATTGGATATTCAGCATAACAGACTGAAAAACAATCAACCTCATTAATAACCTTATAGGGCTTCCCTAGTAGCTCAGTGGTAAAGAATCCACCTGTCAATTTAGGAAACATGAATTCGATCCCTGGGTCTAGAAGATCCCCTGGGGTAGGAAATGGCAACCCATTCCAGAATCATTGCTTGGGAAATCCCATGGACAGAGGAGCCTGGAGGGCTCACAAAAGAACTGGACATGACTTAACAACTAAACAACAATAACCTTACATTTTCTGATGTTTTATCAAAATGAATTATTGTCAAATGAACACCTATCTTGAACACCTTGTTGAAAACATGTGTATATGTGTGTGTGTTCAGTTGTAAAGCTGAGGTTAATCTGTGATGGTTCCTTAACCAGCATTTCACCACATATGTATTGCATTAGTGCTCATTGAACTAATTTTCCTGAATTTGATTCTTTATACATAGTACTGAATATAAGATGGGTTATAAAATATTTTGAAGAGCTAATATCCATGTCTATCTACCTATGTATAATAGGAATATGAAATAGTTCTTTAAGACTAGAATAAATATGTTACTTTCTTCTTTCCAAAACTGGCAACTTAATTAAAATATGTTAAAAGATATGACCAAGTTTGCTTTTACCCAAGATTTCTTTTAGTGTGGGACAGAGAAAATCCTAGTGTTTCAGATACATAATGGAGTGGCAAGAACTAGAGCAGTTATGTAACCTTGTCCCTTTGCCTATACAATATTATTAAATTTTTATTGTTTTAACAGTATCTTTACTTCCATCCTCAAGCTGTCTTTTCTCATTTTAACATGAGGGAAAAAATACCTAGCTAACACTGGGAACAAAAAGTTATTAACTGAGAATGTAATACTGCACCTTTCCATAATTCCTACAGAGACATGTACCGTGGAAGCAAAATCAATTGTGAGATACTCAAGAATTGTTATACAACTCCATAATTTCTGAAGCTTCGTTGTTTATTTGTTTTCAGCAGCAAATTCAGTAAAAAGTGTTCTCTGAGAAACAGGAATGCCAGTGCTATAATTACACCTGAATAAAATTAGTTTCTTGGACTGAGTTGTTCAAAGACAAATTAATAGAAATCAACTTCAAAAAGGAAGAAAATATGTAATAAAGGAGAATTAGAAAAGTAGAGTTTTATTCAAAGAAGTCAAATCACTTACTAAAAAGAAAACAAAAGGGAAAACAGTATCAGTTCAGTTCAGTCACTCAATCATGTCCAACTCTTTGCGATGCCATGAACTGCACCATGCCAGGCCTCTCTGTCCATTACCAACTCCTAGAGTTTACCCAAACTCATGTCCATCGAGTTGATGATGCCATCCAACCATCTCATTCTCTGTCATCCCCTCCTCCTCCTGCCTTCAATCTTTCCCAGCATCAGGGTCTTTTCAAATGAGTCAGCTCTTTGCATCAGGTGGCCAAAGTATTGGAGTTTCAGCTTCAACATCAGTCCTTCCAATGAACACCCAGGACTGATCTCCTTTAAGATGGACTTTTTGGATCTCCTTGCAGTCCAAGTGACTCTCAAGAGTCTTCTCCGGCACCACAGTTCAAAAGCATCAATTCTTCTGTGCTCAGTTTTCTTTATAGTTCAACTCTCACATCCATACATGACTACTGGAAAAACCATAGCCTCGACTAGACAGACCTTTGTTGACAAACTAATGTCTCTGCTTTTAAATATGCTGTCTAGGTTGGTCATAACTTTCCTCCTAAGGAGTACATGTCTTTTAATTTCATGGCTTTAATCACCATCTGCAGTGATTTTGGAGCCCCCCAAAATAAAGTCTGACACTGTTTCCCCTGTTTCCCCATCTATTTGCCATGAAGTGATGGGACTGGATGCCATGATCTTAGTTTTCTGGATGTTGAGCTTTAAGCCAACTTTCTCAGTCTCCTCTTTCACTTTCATCAAGAGGCTCTTTATTTCTTCTTCACTTTCTACCATAAGGATGGTGTCAAAGATAGTATAGAATTGAGTATAATCTGAATAAATTAATTCAAGAAGGTTGTTTTTAACTTGAGAAGATAAGTTGGTATGGAGAAGATAAGATAAAGAGTAAGAATATGGATGCAAATTTCCTATCCCCCCCCATAAATGAAGACATTTTCCCCAAAGATTTGTAGTTATTATTTTTTCTCTTATGAATGGATGCACAACACAAACATTTGCTGAGTGCTAACTATGACAGATGTTGTGTTATGTGGTGGCCATAATGAAAAAAAATATATATATATGGCCTCCCTGAAGGTTCAGTGGTAAAGAATCTGCCTGCCAATGCCATAAGACACAAGTTCCATTCCTGATCTGGGAAGATCTCACATGCCTTGGAACACCTAAGCCTGTGCACCATAACTACTGAGTCTGTGCTCTAGAGCCCAGGAGCCACAACTTCTGAGCCCATGCACCATAGTGCGTATGCTCTGCACCTAGAGAAGCCACAGCAATGAAAGGCCACAACTAGAGAGTAGCTCCAACTCTCCACAACTAGAGAAAAGTCCACTCAGCAAAAAAGACCCAGCACAGCCAAAAATAAATAAAGCTTTTTAAATGTATTTATAAAAGAAAAAAAAAATCTTGTTGCTTAACAAAATAGTGGGGAGAGTGATAGAGTAGGTGGATAAATGAAGGGTGAACACTTTACAAGTGATAACTGTGTAAAGGGTGAAAAAATAGTGAGAGTGTTAACTGTGCTCAGTTGTGTGTGACTCTTTGTGAGCCCATGCACTGTGGCCTGCCAGTTTCCTCTGTACGTGGAATTCTCCAGGAAGGAATACTGGACTGGGTTGCCATGCTCTCCTCCAGGGGATCTTCCCAACCCAAGGATAGAACCTGAGTCTCCTGAATTGCAGGCAGATTATTTTTTTACCATCTGAGCCAGTAGGGTATAGGGATGCAAAGCAGGTGTAGGGCAAAAATGGATTAGTTTACTCTGGGATTAGGCATCACATATAAGATAAAAACTTGGTTTTTAGGGATTACACAGTGACCTAAAAGTGAAAGGTGTGGGTCACAATATGACAGGTGTGGTATGTATTTCAGTTAAACAGGAAACTGTGAGAACAGTTGAACAAAAGCTATTCTCATTTGTTGAATTGTAAAGTTATATTTTCTTTACCTGCTGAGCAACTAAGGAATCCTTATGAACAGAGGAGCCTGGCAGGCTACAGTCCATGGGGTCACAAAGAGTCGGACACAATTAAGCAAAGTGAAGTGAAGTCTCTCAGTCATGTCCAACTCTTTGCAGCCCCATGGACTGTAGCTTACCAGACTCCTCCGTCCATGGGATTTTCCAGGCAAGAATACTGGAGTGGGTTGCCATTTCCTTCTCCAGGGGATCTTCCCAACCCAGGGATCGAACCAAGGTCTCCCACATTATAGGCAGACGCTTTACTGCCTGGGCCACCAGGGAAGTCTCATTTAAGCAAAGCATATATGTGTGTGTGTATATATATATATATATACACACATGTACACACACATATATACATATATATATATATATAAATTGAGAGAGAGAGGAGGAAAGGACAAACGTTTTTTTCCTCTACGTTCCTTGGGATTACATAACAATAATATATCCTGCTTGAGAACAGTTTCTGGAAAAAAAATCTGGCTAATCCTGTTATCTTAAAATGCAATTTATGGGAGTGGGCCTAGTAAGGTCTTTACAACCTCCAGACATTCTTTTGATTGACTGTAATAACTTATTAAAAGTATATAACTCCATTGCTAACAGCAGTGAGGGGGCACTCTTTCTGCTCCCTTCTGATGTCTATGTCAGAAGCTTACTCTGTCTCTTTATACTTTAATAAAACTTTATTACACAAAAGCTCTGAGCAATCAAGCCTTGTCTCTGTCCCCAGATTGAATTCTTCTCTTCTGGAGGCCAAGAATCCTGGCATTTTTCATGGTTTAGCAGCAGCGTTTCATCTATATTTATATCTATCTATCTATCTATATAAAGTTATATGTGTATATATACTGATATTGATGTACTGACATACAGTTTGTATATCTATAACACTGATTACCTTATCAATTAATTTGTATACCAATCGTAATAGCATAGGATATAAAAAAAAAAAAAAAGAACTCAGAAGACATACAGGAGTGACATCAGAAGTTAAGAGCTTAGTATTTTAAGCAAAGTTGCCAACTTTTTCTGTAAAGGTCCAGATACTTAGGCATTGCGGGCCATATCTTTATCACAGCTACCTAACTTTGCTTTATATGAGCTATAACAACTATATACAATATAATAATTAATGAGTGTGCCAATATTCCAATGTAACTTTACAAAAACAGGTCTAACCAGACTTTAAAATAATTTTGAGGTATGGTTTAAAGCTATTGCTACTATTTAGCCTCTAAGTCATGTCTGACTCTTTTGCAACCACATGAATTGTAGCCCACCAGGCTTCTCTGTCTTTGGGATTCCCCAGGAGAGGATGCTGGAGTGGGTTGCCATTTCCTACTCCAGAGGATTCTCCCAACCCAAGGATCAAACCTGGGTCTCCTGCATTGGTAGGCAGATTCCTTAACAGTGATCCACTAGGGAATCCCCTGAAAGGCTGTGAAGTGAAGTGAAGTCACTCAGTCCTGTCTGAATCTTTATGAGCTCATGGACTGTAGCCTACCAGGCTCCTCCATCTATGGGGTTTTCCAGGCAAGAATACTGGAGTGGGTTGCCATTTCCTTCTCCAGGAGATATTCCCAACCCAGGGATTGAACCCTGGTCTCTCTCATTATAGGCAAATGCTTTACTGTCTGAGCCACAAGGAAAGTGAGCTCTTAAAGGCTCAGTTCAGTTCAGTCTCTCAGTCATGTCCGACTCTTTGCGACTCCATGAATCACAGCACACCAGGCCTCCCTGTTCATCACCAACTCCTGGAGTTCACTCAAATTCAGGTCCATCGAGTCGGTGATGCCATCCAGCCATCTCATCCTCTGTCATCCCCTTCTCCTCCTGCCCCCAATCCCTCCCAGGATCAGGGTCTTTTCCAATGAGTCAACTCTTCGCATGAAGTGGCCAAAGTACTGGAGTTTCAGCTTTAGCATCATTCCTTCCAAAGAACACCCAGGACTGATCTCCTTCAGAATGGACTGGTTGGATCTCCTTGCAGTCCAAGGGACTCTCAAGAGTCTTCTCCAACACCACAGTTCAAAAGTATCAATTCTTTGGCACTCAACTTTCCTTATAGTCCAACTCTCACATCCATACATGACTATTGGAAAAACCATAGCCTTGACTAGACGGACCTTTGTTGGCAAAGTAATATCTCTATTCCCCCCCAGATAATTTATATTTTGTGTCCCCTATTCCTTAGTGACATTAAATCCCTATGACCACTTTATATAAAAAATATTCCCTAGAGTTCTTCATAAACACATATAAAGTATGAATTTAGATATCATGTGCATGATTCTGAATTCCTAAAGAAGAAGTTTTACTATGGCATAAAGGTAAAGTTTGAAACGAGCATGTATCTTGACATCCTGTTTTGTAAGGTGGGTTATTTAGTTTACACAAATTCTAAGAGAATAGCCATTAGGTCACTCAGTGTTATTTGTTCAGGCTTCTATCATGTTTCCCACAAAATCAGACACTTCTGCACTTTGTCTTTTGCAGCATGCTAGCATAAATTGAAGGTCACATCAAAAGAGATTTAGTGAATGATCCTTCTTGGCTCTCTGGATTTCTTTCACTTTGTTTCTGGTCTCTAAATAAATTTTTATGAATCTATTTTCCCTTAAATTTATCCATTTCAAGAGATGCTTTGATACTTATAAGGTTTCCTGACAATTTAAACGTATTTTGATATAGATAAGCTTATCATTATTAACAATAGTGTTGATCAATCTTCCTTTCCATTATCACTATTTGTTAAGTATCAGTTCAGTCGCTCAGTCGTGTCCGACTCTTTGCGACCGCATGAATTGCAGCACGGCAGGCTTACCTGTCCATCACCAACTCCCGGAGTTCACTCAAACTCATGTCCATCGAGTTGGCGATGCCATCCAGCCATCTCTTCCTCTGTTGTCCCCTTTTCCTCCTGCCCCCAATCCCTCCCATCATCAGAGTCTTTTCCAATGAGTCAACTCTTTGCATGAGGTGGCCAAAGTATTGGAGTTTCAGCTTTAGCATCATTCCTTCCAAAGAACACCCAGGGCTGATCTCCTTTAGAATGGACTGGTTGGATCTCCTTGCAGTCCAAGGGACTCTCAAGAGTCTTCTCAAATACAACAGTTCAAAAGCATGAATTCTTCGGCGCTCAGCTTTCTTCACAAACTCTCACATCCATACGTGACCACTGGAAAAACCATAGCCTTGACTGGATGGACCTTTGTTGGCAAAGTAATGTCTCTGCTTTTCAATATGCTATCTAGGTTGGTTATAACTTTCCTTTCAAGGAGTAAGCATATTTTAATTTCATGGCTGCAGTCACCATCTGCAGTGATTTTGGAGCCCCCCAAAATAAAGTCTGACACTGTTTCCACTGTTTCCCCATCTAGTTCCCTTATGATTATACAGTGGAAGTGAGAAATAGATTTAAGGGACTAGATATGATAGATAGAGTGTCTGATGAACTATGGACTGAGGTTCGTGACATTGTACACAAGACAGGGATCAAGACCATCCCCATAGAAAAGAAATGCAAAAAAGCAAAATGGCTGTCTGGGGAGGCCTTACAAATAGCTGTGAAAAGAAGAAAGGCAAAATGCCAAGGAGAAAAGGAAAGATATAAGTATCTGAATTCAGAGTTCCAAAGAATAGCAAGAAGAGATAAGAAAGCCTTCAGTGATCAATGCAAAGAAATAGAGGAAAACAACAGGATGGGAAAGACTAGAGATCTCTTCAAGAAAATTAGAGATACCAAGGGAACATTTCACACAAAGATGGGCTCGATCAAGGGCAGAAATGGTATGGAACTAACAGAAGCAGAAGATATTAAGAAGAGGTGGCAAGAATACACAGAAGAACTGTACAAAAAAGATCTTCACGACCCAGATAATCACGATGGTGTGATCACTCACCTAGAGCCAGACATGCTGGAATGTGAAGTCAAGTGGACCTTAGAAAGCATCACTACAAACAAAGCTAGTGGACGTGATGGCATTCCAGTTGAGCTATTTCAAATCCTGAAATTTGATGCTGTGAAAATGCTGCACTCAATATGCCAGCAAAATTGAAAAACTCATCAGTGGCCACAGGACTGGAAAAGGTCCGTTTTCATTCCAATCCCAAAGAAAGGCAATGCCAAAGAATGCTCAAACTACCGCACAATTGCATTCATCTCACATGCTAGTAAAGTAATTCTCAAAATTCTCCAAGCCAGGCTTCAGCAATATGTGAACCGTGAACTTCCTGATGTTCAAGCTGGTTTTAGAAAAGGCAGAGGAACCAGAGATCAAATTGCCAACATCCACTGGATCATGGAAAAAGCAAGTGAGTTCCAGAAAAACATCTATTTCTGCTTTGTTGACTATGCCAAAGCCTTTGACTGTGTGGATCACAATAAACTCTGGAAAATTTGTTAAGTATAATTTGATGTAATTAATTAAGAGAAGATCTTATTGGAATCAACATACCATTAATATACCTGATATCTTTATAAGAGACGTGGATACACACTTTGGGTGAAGACTGCAGGATGACTATGGAGGCAGAGGTTGGAATGATATATCCTAGGTGAGTGATCACATCATTGTGATTATCTGGATCATGAAGATCTTTTTCTATAGTTCTTCTGTGTATTCTTGCCAACTCTTCTTAATATCTTCTGCTTCTGTTAAGTCCATACCATTTCTGTCCTTTATTGAGCCCATCTTTGCATGAAATGTTCCCTTGGTATCTCTAATTTTCTTAAAGAGATGTCTAGTCTTTCCATTCTATCGTTTTCCTCTATCTCTTTACATTGATCACTGAGGGAGGCTTTCTTATCTCCGCTTGCTATTCTCTGGAACTCTGTATTGAGATGAATATATCTTTCCTTTTCTCCTTGGCCATTCATGTCTCTTCACTTCTCAGCTATTTGTAAGGCCTACTCAGACAACCATTTTGCCTTTTTACATTACTTTTTCCTGGGGAAGTTTTTGATCATGACCTCCTGTACAATGTTTTGAACCTCTGTCAATGGTTCTTCTGGCACTCTGTCTATCAGATCTAATCCCCTGAATCTATTTGTCACTTCCACTGTATAATCGTAATGGATTTGATTTAGATCAGACTTGAATGGTCTAGTGGTTTTCCCTACTTTCTTCAATTTGAGTCTGAATTTGGTAATAAGGAGTTCATGATCTGAGCCACAGTCAGCTCCTGGTCTTGTTTTTGCTGACTGTATGAGCTTCTCCATCTTTGGCTTCAAAGAATATAATCAATCTGATTTTGGTATTGACCATCTTGGGATGTCCATGTGTAGAGTCTTTTCTTGTGTTGTTGGAACAGGGTGTTTGCTATGACCAGTGCATTCTCTTTGCAAAACCCTATTAGCATTTTCCTTGCTTCATTCCATATTCCAGGGCCAAATTTCCCTGTTACTCCAGGTATTTCTTGACTTCCTACTGTTGCATTCCAGTCCCCTATAATGAAAAGCACAATTTTGGGGGTGTTAGTTCTAGAAGGCTTTGTGGGTTTTCACAGAACCATTCAACATCAGCTTCTTCAGATTTATTGGTCAGGGCATAGACTTGAATTACTGTGATATTGAATGGTTTGCCTTAGAAATGAACAGAGATCATTCTGTCATTTTTGATATTGCATCTGCGTACTGCATTTTGGACTGTTTTGTTGACTATGATGGCTACTCCATTTCTTCTAAGAGATTCTTGACCACAGTAGTAGACATAATTGTCATCTGAGTTAACCAATTCCAGTCCATCTTAGTTCGCTGATTCCAAAATGTCAATATTCTCTCTTGCTGTCTCCTATTTGACCACGTCCAATTTGCCATGATTCATGGACCTAACATTCCAGGTTCCTGTGCAATATTGCTCTTTACAGCATCAGACTTTACTCCCATCACCTGTTGCATCCACAACTGGGTGTTGTTTTGCTTTGGCTCCCTCTCTTCATTCTTTCTGGAGTTAATTCTCCACTGATTCCAGTAGCATAATGGGCATCTACTGCCCCGGGGAGTTCACCTTTCACTGTCCTATCTTTTTGCCTTTTCACACTATTCATGGTGTTCTCAAAGCAAGAATATTGAAGTGCTTTGCCATTCCCTTCTCCAGTGGACTGTGTTTTGTTAGAACTCTCCACCATGATCCGTCCATCTTTGATGGCCCTACATGTATTGGCTCAAGTTTCATTGAGTTAGACAAGGCTGTGATCCATGCGACCAGATTTATTATTTCTGTGATTGTGGTTTTCAGTCTGTCTGCCCCCTTATAGAGAAGAATAAGAGGCTTATTAAAGCTTCCTGATGGGAGAGACTAACAGGGGGAAACTGGGTCTTGTTCTCATGGGTTGGGCCATGCTCAATAAATCTTTAACCCAATTTTCTGTTGATGGGTGCAACTGTGTTCCCTCCCTGTTATTTACCTGGGAAAAATTATGGTGGAAGTAAGGAAGATAATTGGAGAAGGCAATGGCACCCCACTCAAGTACTCCTGCCTGGAAAATCCCATGGATAGAGGAGCCTGGTGGGCTGCAGTCCATGGGGTCACTAAGAGTTAGACACAACTGAGCAACTTCACTTTCACTTTTCACTTTCATGCATTGGAGAAGGAAATGGCATCCCACTCCAGTGTTCTTGCCTGGAGAATCAGGGACAGGGAGCCGTCTATGGGGTCGCACAGAGTCGGACACGACTGAAGCAACTAGCAGCAACAGCAGCAGCAGAAGGGCTAGACTAATGATTAAAGTTATTTTCTTAATTATTACTAAATTTACCCATTTGCAAGCCTATAAGAAGCAGTTCCCTTCACTAAAGACATTAAGTAGTAAATAAAAGAATATAATCATAATTCAGAAAAACAAGGCAGAGTTAGATACTTCTTTAACATACAGCCATGCAATGTTAAATAAAATCTTTTTAAAGCTTTAAGATATTGATGCCTTTGAATTGTGGTGTTGGAGAAGACTCTTGAGAGTCCCTTGGACTGCAAGGAGATCCAATCAGTCTGTTCTAAAGAAGATCAGTCCTGGGTGTTCTTTAAAAGGAATGATCCTAAAACTGAAACTCCAATACTTTGGCACCTCATGTGAAGAGCTGACTCATTGGGAAAGACCCTGATGCTGGGAGGGACTGGGGGCAGGAGGAGAAGGGGATGACAGAGGATGAGATGGATGGATGGCATCAGCGACTCGATGGATATGAGTTTGGGTGAACTCCGGGAGTTGGTGATGGACAGGGAGGCCTGGTGTGCTGTGATTCATGGGGTTGCAAAGAGTCAGACACGACTGAGTGACAACTGAACTGAACTGAAGATATTGAATCATCCTTAACATTGTATCTAGTTCTGCATTAGTCTGTGCTATGAACCCTTTGGAGAAAAAGGCTACTGGAAAACAAATAAGCACTTAAATAAACATAAATCCATAATTAGATTTTGAAACTTCCTAAAGACCTTTTATTTTTATCAACATAGAAGGAAGAGAGAGAGAGTAGCATTTTTAAATACTATAAATCACTTTGGGGTTTTTAATAATGTCTGTGAGAAAATAATTCAATTTAAGGTGCTAACATCTGAAAAAAATCATTTCAAGTTCATTTATATTTGAAGTGAGTAACAACATTTGCATTTATAAACTGTCACTATTTACTGCACTTTCCATGCTTTATGACACTCCACAACTCTTAAATTTATTTTACTAGTTATTACATTCATAAAAATATAAATATTTACAATTTAGACAAGACAATCTCTGTAATAATACTAGGCAACAACAGTTCTTATTCATTTCTATTTATTGAAAAGTAAACACAGCAATTGAAATAGAAAAATATATCTGTTATGATAAAGAAAAGAATTCAATAAAACTTAATCTCATTGAGAATTTTTCTTAAACTGATTAGTTACTCCAAGTTCTTCACTCAGTGATAAATGCCTTTTTTAGCTCACAGAAAGAAGTCAAGTAATTTACCTGAGTAAAGAAAGTGCTTTTGAGTTCAAAAATAGTGCTTCAAAATAATTTTCTTTGCTTGAATTATTGTGCCTTTTAAAAAGGAGACAAATTTCTGATACATTTTTCTTTCTTAAACAGGGATTTATAATAATTATTATTTACAGATTCATGCCAATTACCACAAACCTTTCTCCATAACCCCAAATGCATATATTGTTTCATAGCCTTCATATCCTCAATAACACATAAATAGCATAGTATTTTATTAAACTGAAATTGCTCAGTCGTGTCCAACTCTTTGTGACCCCATGGACTATAGCCTACCAGGCTCCTCTGTCTATGGGATTGTCCAGGCAAGAATACTGGAGTGGGTTGCCATTTCCTTCTCCAAGGTATCTTCCCAACCCAGGGATTGAACCCGGGTCTCCCACATTGTAGGCAGATGCTTTTACCTTTTGAGCCACCAGGGAAGTTCCATATTTCATTAATCATGTATTTTGTCCTGTGGGTTCGATAGTCTATTCAAAAGTTTGATTAAATCAGCTATAATTTCCTTGAGTAGAGGAACCTATATTTTGCTTTCCCAGTATTTATTTCAATTATGGAAGACATAAATATATAGTTAATCATTTTGAATAATTGAATAAAGAGTAAAGTAGTCAGTGTCCAATTAAATAAATTAAAGAAAAAGAAGTATACATATATAAGTAAATATAAAGACAGAAGGTGGTAAATCATATCTTCTAACATAAGCCATATATTATTGAAATGCATATCTTTTTTTTTCCTATATTGTTGCAAAAAGACAGAAACGAAACCTATCTTAAATGAAAGCTTTTAATGAATTTCTCCACTTTTTAAAGGAAATTACTTTCATTTTTTGATTCCTTTAAAAATATTTATATTCCTAACATACATGTTGCTAAATAAAATATATTTTCTAAATATATGCTTTGTAATTAAAAGTGTTTGTCTTTGTATATGCATGATTGAGTTTCTTCACTATTCACCTGAAACTATTATAACATTATTAATTGGCCATACCCCAATAAAAATAAAAAGTTTTTTTTTTTAAGGAAAATCAATGTATAGCTAGAAAATATTCTTTCATTAGAAGTTATATTTTTTAATTTACAGAACTTTGCCATTTGCAAAATAAAATTTAAAATACAGTGATGTTTAATTATAAATTAATCAGATTTAAACTCTTTTTATGTTCAACAACTGTACAGTCATTCATTCCATAACTGATTCATGCAAATAAATACAATATATATATATTAAAATATATATTAAATGTAACCCTATAGATTTTCCTACTGGTGCACATAACTTATCAGGTTTGAATAAAAGGTATCATTTTATTTTTAAATAATTTAAACATGCATTTCATATTTCCATTAATTTCAAAATTCAACAATACTATATTTAAAGTTCATTGAAACTTGTAAAAAAGTGAATGGTAAGTCACCTTTTAATTACTTTCCTCAAAGACAATAAACTTCTTTAGCTATGAGGTTATGGTGTATGTAAAGCACTATAGATTCATTTAAATTTTTATGAAATGTTAAATAGGTTTCCATAAAACTTTTATGATAATTCAGCCAGAGTCAATATTTGCTTTTTTATCTCCCCACATAATGCAGCTCTATGGTAAATTAGTTTGTTCAGTAATACCTGAAGATAAACTGGGACTACACTAGAAATATTCATTGAGCTACTGGTTTTGATCATCCATCTTTTCATCTATTGGTTTGTCTGATTCACTATAAACAATCAGTGTTTATAGTGAATTTATAATGTATTTAGTGAATTTCTAGCATGTACCAGCAATTATCCACCCAAGGCACTGAAGAAGGTTAGGGAATAAAAGTGATAAACTTTGTTATATTGAATGCTAGATTTTGAGGAAGAAGAAAAACACATACCCATACATTGATAAACACATAACTAAAAAGCAAAATCAATAAAGAAGTGATATTCCTATAATGATAAGCACAATAATAGGGTTGAGGAAGTCTATTAGTAAGTGATCTCTATTAAAGAGAGCAAAGAAAGGTCTTGGATATGATGATATTTGTACTCACACAGGAAAAATGAGATGATAGTCATGCAAAGAGGAAAGGAAAGAAAGAAGAACTTTAAAGAGGGAAAAGGCAGTGCAGGAGTTCTAAAGCAGAAATGAGCAGGGCATATATAAGGAACAGAAATAAGACCAGAGTGGCTGAAGCATAAGGAGGAACAAGCGCTAAGTTCAGAGAAGCTAGGTAACATAAGCTAAACCAAACTACTACATGTGTAAGCACAAACTTAAAGACTGTCTTGCAATTATATAGAAATACAAACAGGTAAAATGTATCTCAATTAGAAGCAAGATCTCATGTGCAAGGCGACATTAATAGACTTGAACAGAACTAATGTTTGTAATAAATATACCCCCTACATGTGTAATGTGTCCACACAAAGACTTCTATTCCTTAATCAGGTATCTGGATCAAGACAGAAGCAAACTGATGGAAGTGCTCTGGTCCTAATAGTAATTCAGTTGTAAGATATCAGAGACATAAGTTCTCCAACATTGCCCTCGGCAATAACATTCAGCTTAGCAGAGGGTACAAAGAGTTATGAGTCGAAGACATTTTTTTTAACAGGCCAAGGGTAAGAGAGGCACAAGTTACTTACATTCACCTTAGTAGAATAGAATGCAATCACATGGCCACACAAGAAGGGAGGACAGGAAATATGATCTAGGAAGACATAGGAATGATGATGATAGACCTGCTACAATGCTGTATTTCTATATTTTGGACATAGTACTTGTCTATATAAGAGGTAATTTGTCTTCATCATTATTTTGGGAGTAGGCAGGACATAGAATACTCTTTCAAATTAGATATAAGATGTTCTTTAGTGGATACTTGTAGTTTATATAGCCTTTTAAACTTTTTTATATAGCTAATATAATCATATAGTTTATATAGCTACTGTATAGGCCATGGAAGGCTTCCCAGGTGGCACAGTGGGAAAGAATCCATCCACCAATGCAGGAGACAAAATAGACATAGACTGGATCCCTCTCTGGGTTGGGAAGGATCCCCTGGAGAAAGAAATGGAAATCCACTCCAGTATTTTTGCCTGGAAAATTCCATGGACAGAGGAGCTAGATGGGCTATAGTCTGTGGGGTCACAAAGAGTCAGACACAATCGAGTGACTTGAGCACAAAGCACATGGAACTCTGCTCAATGATATGTGGCAGCCTGAATGGAAGGGGAGTTTGAACGAGAATGGATACATGTATATGTCTAGCTGAGTCTTTTTGCTATTCATCTGAAAATATCACAACATTGTTAATTAGCTATACCCCAATATAAAAATCTTTTTTTTCCTAAAGCACTATTTTAAATATTTCTTATCTAATAAATACTTAACTACTATATTTTTGGTGATAGAGAAATACAAGCTTGGTAGAAAGACATGGTTATTTTTGTTCAGAAATTATAAAAACATTTATCTTGAAACCTGATTTATCAAGAAGAAATACTCACACTGAAATGACTTCCCTGGAGTTTTGATTCTAACTTGATTAAATCTGCATGTACAAAAGAAATATGTACTTAAAATAAAGCTTGACATGATCTTCAGCAACTACTTTGTACCAACTATGAGTATAAATTGAACCAGCCATCAATTCTTGAGCAGTTCTTGATTATATTTATTCATTGTCTGATTTTAATGCATATGAATGAACTTTCTATCAACATTTCAGAAAGTCAGTGCCCTAGGCTCTCATTTGAGAATACATTATTCTGTATTGTTCTTCAGTCCCAACAGATATACTGGATTAGAGAAATTATCTTGGTCAAATGATTTGGATGATATCCAATCTAGCCACTCCTCTAGGTATATTCTGTTTATCCCTAAAAGCCAGACCACACAGACATAAGTTTACTGAGCTTTAATATTAAGTCCTTGGCCCCTGTCTAAAGAAATTGCACTATCTAGCCATTTGAAATCTGTGACTGCATTATCTGTATGAAAACTACAGAAAAAGCTATCATTCTGGGCTCATTAGACAGAGTCCCTGATGAAGTTTGAAGCTTGTTTTGTTTTTGGTAGAAGTATGTAAGTTATAATTAACTTCTCCTAAAGAATTTATGTTCTTTTCCTTTCATGTGATGATAGCTCTACAAGTGATCATGTTTCATCCTATCAACTGGACTACTAGAAAGATGAGTAAACAATCATAAACTCAATTATGGAGTATTAGTGTGGTTTTGGAGAAGGCAATGGCACCCCACTCCAGTACTCTTGCCTGGAAAATCCCATGGACAGAGGAGCCTGGTGGGCTGCAGTCCATGGGGTCACTAGGAGTCAGACACGACTGAGCGACTTCACTTTCACTTTTCACTTTCATGCACTGGAGAAGGAGATGGCAACCCACTCCATTGTTCTTGCCTGGAGAATCCCAGGGACAGGGTAGCCTGGTGGCTGCCATCTATGGGGTTGCACAGAGTTGGACACGACTGAAGTGACTTAGTAGTAGTAGTGTGGTTTTACTTTCCTTCTCTCCTTAGGATATAGGTAGATATCTTTCCTTCTCTCCTTAGGATATAGGTAGATATATCTATGAAATAAAAAGGGAAAATGTTAGCTGTTCAGTCATGTCCAACTCTTTGTACCTCATGGACTGTAATTTGCCAAGCTCCTCTGTATATGGAATTCTCCAGGCAAGCATACTCGAGTGGGTAGCCATTCCCTTTTCCAGGGGATCTTCCTGCCCCAGGGATCGAACCCTGATCTCCTGCCTTGCAGGCAGATTCTTTACTGTGTGAGCCACTAGGGAAGCCATACATACATACATGTCTCTATCTATTTATCTATCTGTGGGTGTGTGCTCAGTTGCTTCAGTCCTGTCCAACTCTTTGCGACCCTACAAACTGTAGCCTCCCAGGCTCCTTTGTCCATGAAATTCTACAGGCAAGATTACTGGAGTGGTTTGCCTTTGCCATTTCCTCTCCTATGGGATATTCCCAGGGATCAAACCTGGGTCTCTTATGTCTCCTGCATTAGCAGGCAGGTTTTTTACCACTAGTGCCACCTGGGAAGCCCATATATATATTTTAATGTATATTATATATATATTTTTTATTACATATATTACATATAGTATATATAATATACTTATATATAAATATATTTTTCTACTGATACTTTGATTTCTATTTCACCCTTTTTTTCAATATTGTTTTACATATATATATATATATACACACATGCATATATATGCATGTATTTTCAGGGAAGCCCATATACATCTACATGCATAAATTTATTCATAAGCATACACATGTGTTCAGTTCAGTTCAGTCGCTCAGTCGTGTCTGACTCTTTGTGACCCCATGAATTGCAGCATGCCATGCCTCCCTATCCATCACCAACTCCCGGAGTTCACTCACACTCACGTCCATCAAGTCAGTGATGCCATCCAGCCATCTCATCCTCTGTTGTCCCCTTTTCTTCCTGCCCCCAATCCCTCCCAGCATCAGAGTCTCTTTCTTGGGTCAGTCTGCTGTCAAACTCTTAGAGGCAATAAATTTCTGAAAGCAGTCTAAAACTAATGAACGATGGAAATCTCAAGTACCTGCTAAGGAAACAGTGGATGGGTGTTATCATTAAGTACCAAATAGCTTGAATTCGAAGCAAATATGAGTCACAGTATCTGTATAGCACTTGACATTTTACAAGTTGCTTTCTCACACAGTATTTCATTTGATATGCAGAGAAAAGAAAGCAATAATAAAGAAAAATGAAGGAATAAGCAAAGAAACATTGTAGTGAAGAAATAAAAGTACTGTTATCCTCTGATTTCACAATTGCAGAATTTGAAGTTCAGAAAGGTTAAATGACTGCTCAGAGTTTCATGGTTAGTTAACAATGCTGTTCTAGGTTAGAGTTAATAGATAGATAACCTTATTCAAGACCTGTGCATTGTTTCATAAGTAACTTGTTAATTATTTTACCAATTCTCCATGCCAGAACACATAAGAAAGATTGAATCTATTCAGACATACTCTGAAAATTTTAATAAATAGTGTCAGAGTTGTGAGGCGTGCTGATTTCAGGTCAGATTAAAGAAGCAATTTTCTTAGAATTCTCTATATTTTTTTCACTAAAAGTTTATAAATATCAATATTGGTAACAGTTATATTATAAAGTGAACTTTGATTGTGGTCTTGAAAATTGCATTATCTAGCTTCATAGATTCCATATTTGGAAATAGCTATAATTTCAAATATTCACTACATAATTCTATCTGGCTGCAGTAAGGTTGTACATAATACTCTGTATACCTAACTCATCGTGAAGCATGTCAGATTCAATGAGCAGCAGAGCATAGCTGGGTTGTGGAAAGCTCTCCCTTTTTCTCTGCTTCAGTGCTCCTTGTCTTGACCCAGGAAAGATATACCAGCATTTTATCATCGCAGTTAAACTATCGAACAATACAAGTTATATCACTAAGAAGTTGAGGGAGAAAGGAAGCTACTGTTATATTGTTTTATAAGTCTAATTCATTTTTTTAAGAAATGAAAAAGTTTAGCAGTATTAAATGAGCAAGAGTGAATTTTCCCTTTTGACAAGTTGACCTCCGTTGGGAAGATTTAATTAAAACAAAACCTACTCCCAAATCAGAAAACCTCTCCACAAAGATAGAAGAGAAAGAACACAGTTTTATTATTAAATAGGCATTCAAGCAGAATGTTATGTGCATCACATACAACCCAATAAGAAACTGCAGTGATAGAAGTCTCACCCTTTGTATAGCCAAGAAGATATGACTCATTACATACGCATTCTCAAGATAAAAAATAACTAGTCCTCAAGCAAGAGGACTTGTTGGAACCATTTACCACAGGAAATTTATTCTAGATTCATCTGGTCTTCAGTGGGCCACCTGTGTTTATTAATTGTTTTAATCCAAAGGGAAATGAACTTCTTTTCAACAAGAGGAAAATTTGCATCTTGAAGCAAGGCAAACGCTGAAGTTAGGCTCCTACTCTTCAAAAAAAACCTGGGAGATAGAGGTCCTTTCTTCTTTAATGATTATAATTTCAAAGAGATGATTTCTAGGCCCTTGAGAAAGACATTTCAGGGCACTAAATTTGGCAAAAGGCTTATTTAGCTTTTAGAAAGATATTCACATACTTCAAAGAGACAGAAAGAACTGGAACTTCCCTAGCAGTCCAGTAGTTGACTCCATGCTTCCATTACAGGGAGCAAGTGTTTGATTCCTGGTTGGGGATGATCCAGCATGCTGTGGCATGACCGAAAAAAAAAAAAGAAGAGAGAGAGAGAGAAAGGGAGCAAAGTCTCTTCCTTTATTTTCAGCAGGGAAAATTAAGCCTTTTAAAATATTTTTTTTTTTTTGTATTTGCCTTGATATCCCATGTAGATTATGAACCTATATAGAGAGATTGAGTTTTCAACACATTTCTTACTAAATAATGCAATGTGGTGAAAAACCTCATGTTTAGGGCACTTTTCTGAAAGGCTACATTTTATTCTTAGAAATACATTATTTATATTAACTATTAATTACTATTTCTATTAGTAACAACTAGTAACTAATAACTATTCAAAATCTGATGAGGGTAGAGCAAAGGAGGTGACATCCACAGTATGACTGATCTTTCAGGCAAATGGAAGCATTGTACTGAATCTGCTCTTTCATTTCTAAATAATATGCTTTCCTCTGAGATTCTTCCTTAAAGATAATATTTTAGCCTATTATGCTGTCTAGAAGATCTGATTTCCCTATTATCCTTTGCCACCTCGCAATTTGTTTATATATGTATGCATATGCACTTAGCAATCATGAAAGAAATTCTATGTTTCTTCATTCATTTCCAAGAAAGGAGGAGGGAGACTTTCACTGAGCTTAACATTTATGCACAAACATTATAGATATTCACATTATTTTTAAATTGAATACTTGTTTTTGCTTTAAATTTCTAATTTGGATATGTTTGAAAAATTAAAAGTACTGTAGTATAAATTGGCTATATCATAACTAAGTTAAATTCACTATGTACCAAAATGTTTAGATTTTAATAAAACCTGTGGGAGCAAGATAATTGCTTAAGAAGACTTATATTAGTTAGACTTTAAAGATGTCTCAGATTCTTCATGTGTTTCTTTGAAATTAATGTCTGTATATATACCTATGTATGTGAAGCTCATGTATGTGTACATATGTGTGTATGTGTTATCCATATATTATTGTGTTTGTGATACCCTCAGTTATTTCAGTGTAGCATTTTACTGCTTTACAAAAGACAAATGTATCTGAGGCTTTGCTTTTCATGATTGCTGCTATGTCCTCAAACTTTGAATCAGTTACTGATGCTGACAATTTTTTAAAATTTTCTAATTTTTTATTACATATAGCATTGCAATAAAAATCAGATAATTTTTAGGCACACTACTTTAGTTTGAATCTTGACTACAGTAATTATTGACTGCATGACTTTGAAGAAGTCAAGCTCTATGTCTCAGTTTCCTCATGTCTGAAATAAAAGTACTTTCCTCATCAGTAGTTGTAAGGGCTTAATGAGTCAATATACATAGAAAGACACTATTTGGTGCCATGAATTGGAAATTTGTGGATTCCTATTTTCGTTTCTACTTTGCAGGTAACCACTAAAGTGGTTTTGGGTGCATGGTCCATATCTCTACCTCTAAAGCTTTCTCCTCTCCTTGAAACAACAAAACAGAATGAAATAAAAAACCAAAACTGTTTTTTAATTAGCTATGATTTAGAATCCTATCTCCTTTGGTCCAAAGACAATATGAAACAAATATGTTTTACTATATAACTGAACTATCTCATAAATTGTAGATATCTGCTCTGCATACAGAGAAAGAAATGAAAGATATATTAAGATATCTGAATATCATTTCATGTGTTCTTAATTTAAAATGAGATGTCTACTTAAAGAAAAACACACAACATGAGAGTTGTGAGTTCACAGTTTATACAGGGTCTTACTGAGGACTAAAGCTAAGGAGACAGCCACTCAGTAACTCTGAGTAAACTACTGTGAAGAGGTAGGAAGGAGCCAGTATATAATTGATTTTGGGTGGCTGGGAAATACATGTAGTCAAGCATATATCTTGATGAAATATCACCGCTAATGACAAAGAACAGATATCTCAAATTAATGACTTTAATATTTTTCTCTATATGGCAAGATACAAGAATTCACTGAAATTCTTCCTGAGACACATATCTAACTATCTAGGGTCTCACTTATCCAAAGCACCAAATGTCTTATCCTGTTTTTTTCATCCAGGATTTCTTTTAGGATGCAATCTGTTTGCAGGCGACTGCAGTAGGTTGCAACTTAATCTTTGTATAACTGGTTGATGAGTGATGCTCTTTTTTATTTTTCCACAGATAGTTTTAAAACAGTTTTGACTATAGAACATTTTAATCATATCAATTCTTATGTAGACACCTCAAATTTAGGAGGGACAGGGCAAGCCCATTTTTCCATTATGCCTCATATACAAATACACAGAGACCAACTTTTCATGAAATGCTAGGGTATCCATTGTTCTAGCAAGATATTGTTAAAATTTTGTGCTTTAGATAAACTTTTGTTGTTGTTCAGTCACTAAGTCATGTCTTACTCTTTGTGATCCCATGCCCTGCAGCATGCCAGTCTCCTCTGTTCTCCACTATCTCCCAGAATTTGCTCAAACTCATGTCCATTGAGTCAATCATGTTATCTAACCATCTCATCCTCTTCCACTCCCTTCTCCTTTTGCCTTCAATCTTTCCCAGCATCAGAGTCTTTTCCAAAAAGTTGGCTCTTCACATTGGTGGCCAAAGTATTGGACCTTCAGTTTCAGCATCAATCCTTCCAATGAATATTCAGAGTTGATTTCCTTTAGCGTTGATTGGTTTGATCTAATTATAACCCAAGGAACTCTCAAGAGTCTTCAGCACCACAATTCAAAAGCATCAATTCTTCAGTGCTCAGCCTACTTTAAGGTCCAACTCTCACATTCCTATGTGGCTATTGGAAAAAGCATAGCTTTAACTATATGAACCATTATCAGGAAAGGGATGTCTCTGCTTCTTAATATGCTGTCTAGGTTTGTCATAGTTTTTCTTTCAAGGAGCAAGTTTCTTTTAATTTCATGGCTGCAGTCACCACAGTGATCTGCTGAAAGGATTACTAATCATTCACTCATCTAATTTCTTTTTTAAAATAATCTCTTCTTGATTTTTGTAGCCACCAAAAAATGACCATAGCTTTAACAATTATTTTAAGAGTAATATCAGTATCATAAGATAGTGACAATTACATACTCAGGAAAATAACCCCTGCAAGAGAGTCAAACAATCAGTGTGCCATGTTTTGTTGAAATGGTGCCAAACAGAGGGAGTGTACCATAAAATATCAGAAATATAAAATAGGGATTCTACCAGCAATTTGTTTTGGTTTGTTAGAAGACGTAAACTCCATCAATTAAGTAACATTTGTTTTAAGCGAGTCTCTGCCCCTTAATACAGATTTGTAACACACATGAAATACTCTAATGGGAAATTCTGGCAGGTGAGAGTTATTGATTGCTCTAATTCTTTCTGATCCCAGGTTTTCACTTTTTAATATGGCCTATGTCCTCAAATACTCATTAGGCTTCTCAGTAGTCTCAGTTTTGATATAATATTATCTAATTTGTTTATTATGAGGATATCTAGAATCCTTCTGTAAATATAAAATGGTACATGAAACAAGTTAGTTTGATTTAATATGAAATTTATAAAAATAACAAATTTAAAGAGACTCTACAACTAAGGACAAATATGAAGACTATATATTTTTCTTATAAATCAAAATCAGTGAAAGTCATTGGACAATTTTGTAGCAGCAACAGTCAGATACAATATTCTTGAAACATCCAGAGATGTCATATTTATTTTAAATTCAAGTGACATTACCTTTCTAGCAGAAGAGAGCGTCTCTGATGTAACTTCAGGGTCTTAACATAATGGCTAACCACTAGATAGATTAAGCTTATATAGAGGATGACAGATGATGACTGAGTCTCACACATTGGATGTTTTCAGTCACACTACACACATGAGTGATTTTGTGTTACACCATATATATAGATAGCAACTGTAGATTTTTAATATAAAAGATATAAATATATGCCAAGTTCTACTTTTTTCTTGTATCATAGGTGGAGATATAAAATTCCTTAATGTTAATTTTAATAATGTCTCACATTGTGAAATAACATATCACATAATAGTACAGAAAAGGGCTGAGACAGAAGATAAATTGGTTTTGATTTTAAAATTGTCTTTCAGGCCAACCTAAACTTCCCTTAAGCCATTGCTCAATGATCAGTGAACTGATTTAATAAATGTTCGTCACCTTATCCTTCAAATCTTGAAGCATCTGCTACAAACAATATCTTCAAGCATGGATAGAGTTTAATAAATTTTAAATTGTCCCCAAATTTAAGAAAAAACAGAGTTTTCAATGTGTTTTGCATGTTCTGATTTTAGGCTATTATGAAACATATCAAGGGGTTGGGGTGTGTGTGTGTGTGTGTGTGTATGTGTTTGTTTCTGTTGAGATGGGGATAGATACAATATGAAATAATTTGGTGGGGCAAAATGATCAATCTATCGGCCTACTTCATTTTGCAGTATATCTTTTGCAATTATATCTCCACTTTGCAATTATATCTTATTGTCTTGGTTTGATAAAATTATCTATATATATCTATATAGATTTAAGATATATGTTAAATCTTATAATACAATCAAATTAAGCAACATGATATAAAATATAAGTCAATAATCTTAGTTTGTTAGCATTCATTGACTATTCCATTTAGACTATCATGTAAATCCTTTGTGGAGGATCTTTTCAAAATATTAGTATTTATTCTCTTTGTCCTTTTTGCTTTTACTAGTTCAGTATTTTAAGATATAATGATCTGAAAAAAATATTCTTAAAATTTCTGAACAAATAAGACTTGGAGGGTGAATTGCAATGTCAGAGGCATAAAATGTTGAATGTTGAACTGTCTTGAAATTTTTGGCCAGATGTTCATTCAGTGTATGTAATCAATCAGCGAGGTAAACATGGAATGGAATAGAGAAAGCTAAGGAGAAATTGCATCCCCTCTTGCTCTAAGCCTAAGGTCAACACTCACCACCAAAGGATTTTTCATTCTTCACAGAACACTGTACAGAAACTTTTGCCTTGGGATTTCCAGAAGTGCATTAGATACAAGATCCTGAGAAAGAAAATGAAAAACCAAGTTAAGAATTTTGAAAAATACAAAGCACAATACAACCTGGGGATAATTAGTACTCAAACCACTATTTAGTTTTCAGAAGAGTGTTAAGCATACTGCAGATTCATACAAATATGTATTTATTCATGAAATATGTTGGTGACCAAAAAACTAAATATTAAGTAGTTGGTATACTGAAACTAATTATTTATTTTCTCACTGGTTTTCTGTGTAATCATAGACAAATAGCTTAATAGGGTGTCAATAATCCCATACATATATTTTAAAACTTAAAAACAAGAGATGCAATCTTACACCTAAAGTATTTTTAAGAACAACTTAAATAACTGCTTTATTGAATAAATAATACCACAAGATTAAAAGTCAAGAGCATTTCAGTCAAATAAAAAAATTTACTTATTGCTGAACAATAATGAAAAAAAGCTAAAATTTTGGAATGCTTTTTAAAAATCATATCTTACCCAGCTTTAAAATTAAATACATAAATAGCCATAGGATCAGTTACAAAAATGCAATCAACTTTTCTTGCATATCATTCAAACAATATTTTACTACTTAAAACTCAATCTTGGTCAAAATCTAAGAAGAAATATTGGGCTCAAGATAAAGTGCCAGAGAACACACAATAGTTGAGAAAAAAGAAAGAATGAACACTGCTTCTAACAACCTATTTTTAACAGCTGGAAATACTGAAATCAGAAGGTCAATTTTTGCTTTCTTAAATATAAAATCCACAGTTTGAAAATTAAATTTGAACTATTATTATTATGCATTTCTAACAAATGGGCAATCCTTTATTTGGATAACATCTATTGTATTTTATCTGGAGCTTCATATATCAAGAGTTCATACAGTCATTTTACAAAAGTGTGTGTATATTAAATTAAGTATTTTTAATGAGTAGCACAGTACTATTATTGTGTAAAGTACAAAAATATAAACATGCACTTGATAAATTATATATATATATATATATGAAGAATTATGAGGGAAAAATGTGTAACATAGTTTAGGAAAAGGAGCAATCAATGTTATATTTAATAAATTAAAAAGATAATATAGAAGAACGGATTGGCTGAGAGTAAAAAGACCGGTAAAATGTGACATTACATGGACAAAAGTAAAAGTTAGTTTAATTATGATGTGTATTTCAGATAATGAGAGAATTGTTTAGATGGTTTTTCATGAAGAACCTCTGAAAGAATATAGCTGGAAATTACATCAGTCAAGTATTTAGTTTTCTAGGGCTGCCTTAAAAAATTACCAGAAACCAGAAATCAATCCTGAATATTTACTAGAAGGACCGATGCTGAAGCTCCAATACTTTGGCCACCTAATGCAAAGAGCTGACTCATTGGAAAAGCCCTGAAGCTGGGAAACATTGAAGGCAGGAGGAGAAGGGGATAACAGAGAATAAGATGTTTGGAGGTATCACTGACTCAATGGACATGAGTTTGAGTAAGCTCTGGGAGATGGTTTAGGACACGGAAGACTGGTGTACTGCAGACCATGGGTTTGCAAAGAGCTGGACATAAGTGAGCAACTGAACAACAACAAGGTGGCTTAAATGAACCACAATGACTCTCACAGTTGGCATCTAGAAATCAAGGTGCTGCAATGCAGATTCCTTTTGATGCACTCAGAAAGAGATTGTATTCCAAGTTTCTCTCCTAAATTCTGACAATTACCCAAAATTCTTGGCATTCTTGGGCTTATAGATCAGTCATTTTGATTCAGTCATGTCCGACTCTTTGTGACCCCATAGACTATAACACGCTAGGCCTCCCTGTCCATCACCAACTCATGGAGTTTACTCAAATTCAAATACATTGAGTCAGTGATGCCATCCAACCATCTCATCCTCTGTCATCCCCTTTCTCCTCCCACTTTCAATCTTTCCCAGCATCAGGGTTTTGTCCAATGAGTCAGTTCTTCACATCAGATGGTCAAAGTACTATAGTTTCAGCTTCAGCATCAGTCCTTCCAATGAATATTTAGAACTGATTTCTTTAGGATAGACTGGTTGGATCTCCTTGCAGTCGAAGTGACTCCCAAGAGTCTTCTCCAACACCACAGTTCAAAAGAATCAATTTTTTGGTGCTTAGCTCTCTTTATAGTCCAATTCTCACATCCATACATGACTACTGGAAAAACCATAGCTTTGACTAGATGGACTTTTGATGGCAGAGTAATTTCTCTGCTTTTTAATATGCTATCTAGGTTGGTCATAACTTTTCTCCCAAGGAGCAAGTGTCTTTTAGTTTCATGGCTGCAGCCACCATATGCAGTGATTTTGGAACCGCAAAAACTAAAGTCTCTCACTGTTTCCATTGTTTTCCCATCTGTTTGCCATGAAGTGATGGAACCAGATGCCATGATCTTAGTTTTCTGAATGTTGAGTTTTAGGCCAAATTTTCACTCTCTTTCACTTTCTTCAAGAGGCTCTTTAGTTCCTCTTTGCTTTCTGCCATAAGGGTGGTGTTAGCTGCATATCTGAAAGTGAAAGTGAAGTCGCTCAGTCTTATCTCACTTTGCGACGCATGGACTGAAGCCTTCTCCGTCCGTGGAATTTTCCAGGCAAGGGTATCTGAGTGGGTTGTCATTTCCTTCTCCAGTGGATCTTCCTGCCCCAGGGATCGAACCTGGGTCTCCCTCATTGTGGGCAGGCACTTTACCCTCTGAGCCAGCAGGGAAGATTCTACAGGCAATCTTGATTCCAGCTTCTGCTTCATCCAGCCCAGCGTTTCTCTTGATGTACTATGCATATAAGGTAAATAAGCAGGGTGACAATATACAGCCTTGACGTACTCCTTTACCTATTTGCAACCAGTCTGTTGTTCTGTGTCCAGTTCTAACTGTTGCTTCCTGACCTGCATAGAGGTTTCTCAAGAGGCAGGTTAGGTGGTCTGGTATTCCCATCTCTTCCAGAATTTTCCACAGTTTGTTGTGAGCCATACAGTCAAAGGCTTTGGCACAGTCAATAAAGGAGAAATAGATGTTTCTCTGGAACTCTCTTGCTTTTTCCATGATCCAACAGATGTTGGCAATTTGATCTCTGGTTCCTCAGCTGTTTCAAACATCTGGAAGTTCATAGTTCATGTATTGCTGAAGCCTGGCTTGGAGAATTTTGAACATTACTTTCCTACTGTGTGAGATTAGTGCAATTGTGCAGTAGTTTGAGCATTCTTTCGCATTGCCTTTCTTTGGGATTGGAATGAAAACTGTCCTTTTCCAGTCCTGTGCCCACTGCTGAATTTTCCAAATTTGCTGGCATATTGAGTGCAGCACTTTCACAGCATCATCATTTAGGATTTGAAATAGCTCAACTGGGATTCCATCATCTCCACTAGCTTTGTTTGTAGTGATGCTTTCTTAGTCTGTGCGGCTCTGGAGCAGCAGCTGTGCCATGCTGGAGCAGCTCTTAGGAGGTATTCCTTGTCAAAGGGCAAAGGAGAAGCCCTATCAAGATGGTTGGAGGGGCAAAATCAATTTTAGAAACAAATGCCATTCCTGCCAAAGACACACAAAGGAGTCAAACAAACCTTGTGTGCACCAGGATCCAGAAGAAAGGACCTGGGACCCTACAAGAGACTTACCTAGACCCTTCATGAGTGTCCAAGAGTCTCCGGTGGAGGCCTGGTTCAGCGGTGGCCTGCTGTAAAGTTGAGTGCACTGAAGGAGGTTTCCATTATCTTCCTTGCTGCTGCTGCTGTTGCTAAGTTGCTGCAGTCGTGTCTGACTTTGTGAGACCCCATAGATGGCAGCACACCAGGTTCCCCTGTCCCTGGGATTCTCCAGGCAAGAACACTGGAGTGGTTTGCCATTTCCTTCTCCAGTGCATGAAAGTGAAAAGTGAAAGTGAAGTCGTTCAGTTGTGTCTGACTCTTAGCGACCCCATGGACTGCAGCCTACCTGTATGCAAGTCAGGAAGCAACAGTTAGAACTGGACATGGAACAACAGACTGGCTCCAAATAGGAAAAGGAGTATGTCAAGGCTGTATATTGTCACCCTACTTATTTAACTTCTATGCAGAGTACATCATGAGAAATGCTGAGCTGGAAGAAGCACAAGCTGGAATCAAGATTGCCGGGAGAAATATCAATAACCTCAGATATGCAGATGACACCACTCTTATGGCAGAAAGTGAAGAAGAACTAAAAAGCCTCTTGATAAAAGTGAAAGAGGAGAGTGAAAAAGTTGGCTTAAAGCTCGACATTCAGAAAACAAAGACCATGGCATCTGGTCCCATCATTTCATGGCAAATAGATGAAGAAATAGTGGAAACAGTGGCAGACTTTAGTTTTGGGGGCTCCAAAATCACTGCAGATGGTGACTGCAGGCATGAAACAAAAAGACACTTACTCCTTGGGAGAAAAGTTATGACCAACCTAGATAGCATATTAAAGAGCAGATATGTTACTTTGCCAACAAAGTTCTGTCTAGTCAATTCAGTTCAGTCTCTGAGTCATGTCCGACTCTGCAACTCCATGAATTGCAGCATGATAGGCCTCTCTTCCCATCACCAACTCCTGGAGTTCACTCAAACTCACGTCCATCGCGTCGGTGATGCCATCCAGCCATCTCATCCTCTGTCATCCCCTTCTCCTCCTGCCCCAAATCCCTCCCAGCATCAGTCTTTTCCAATGAGTCAACTCTTCACATGAGGTGGCCAAAATACTGGAGTTTCAGCTTTAGCATCATTCCTTCCAAAGAACACCCAGGACTGATCTCCTTTAGAATGGAATGGTTGGATCTCCTTGCAGTCCAAGGGACCCTCAAGAGTCTTCTCCAACACCACAGTTCAAAAACATCAATTGTTTGCTGCTCAGCTTTCTTCACAGTCCAACTCCCTCATCCATACATGACCACTGGAAAAATCATAGCCTTGACTAGATGGACCTTTGTCGGCAAAGTAATGTCTCTGCTTTTGAATATGCTATCTAGGTCTAGTCAAGGCTATGATTTTTCCAGTAGTCCTGTATGGATGTGTGTTGGACTATAACGAGAGCTGAGCATGGAAGAATTGATGCTTTTGAACTATGGTGTTGGGGAAGATTCTTGAGAGTCCCTTGGGCTGCAAGGAGATCCAACTGGCCAATCCTAAAGGAAATCAGTCCTGAATATTCATTGAAAGGACTGATGCTGAAGCTGAAACTCCAATACTTTGGCCACCTGATGTGAAGAGCTGACTCATTTGCATAAACCCTGATGCTGGGAAAGATTGAAGGCAGGAGAAGGGGATGACAGAGGATGAGATGGTTGGATGGCATCACTGACTCAACGGACATGAGTTTGAGTAAACTCCGGAAATTGATGATGGACAGGGAGGCCTGGTGTGTTGTGGTCAATGGGATCACAAAGTGCTAGACGCGACTGAGTGACTGAACTGAACCGAACTGAATAAGGTGAAAGAGGAGAGTGAAAAAGCTGGCTTAAAACTCAACATTCAAAAAACTAAAACCATGACATCCAGCCCCATCACTTCATGGCAAATATATTGGAAAACAATGGAAACAGTGACAGATTTTACTTTCTTGGGCTTCAAAATCACTGTGGATGGTGACTACAGCCATGAAATTAAAAGACTCTTGTTCCTTAGAGGAAAAGCTACGGCAAACCTAGACAGCATATTCAAAAGCAGAGACATCCCTTTGCCAATAAATGTCTGTATAGTCAAAGATATGTTTTTATGAGTAGTCATGTACAGATGTGAGATTTGGACCAGAAAGAAGGCTGACTGCCAGAGAATTGATGCTTTCAAACTGTGGTGTTGGGGAAGACTCTTGAGAGTCCCTTGGACAGTGAGGAGATCAAACCAGTCAATCTTAAAAGAAATTATCCCTGAATATTCATCAGAATGACTGATGCTGAAGCTCCAATACCTGGGCCTCCTAATGCAAAGAGTTGAGTCATTGGAGAAGACCCTGCTGCTGGGAAAGTTTGAAGGCAGGAGGAGAAGTGGATGACAGAGGATGAGATGGTTGGATGGTATCACCAATTCAAAGGACAAGAGTTTGATCAAACTCCGGGAGACAGTGAAAGACAGGCAAACCAGGTGTGCTGCAATCCATGGGATCACAGAGTCAGACACAACTGAGTGGCTGAACAGCAACAACATATTTCATTTGTTTATTTACCCTCATCCATTCCAAGGATAAAATCAACTTTTACTGATTACTTATACTGCTGGAATGTAGCATTCAGTTCAGTTCAGTTCAGTCACTCAGTCGTGTCTGACTCTTTGCGATTTCATGAATTGCATCACACCAGCCCTCCCTGTCCATCACCAACTCCCGGAGTTCACTCAGACTCATGTCCATCGAGTCAGTGATGCCATCCAGCCATCTCATCCTCGGTCGTCACCTTCTCCTCCTGCCCCCAATCTCTCCCAGCATCAGAGTCTTTTCCAATGAGTCAACTCTTCCCATGTGGTGGCCAAAGTACTGGAGTTTCAGCTTTAGCATCATTCCTTCCAAAGAAATCCCAGGGCTGATCTCCTTCAGAATGGACTGGTTGGATCTCCTTGCAGTCCAAGGGACTCTCAAGAGTCTTCTCCAACACCACAGTTCAAAAGCATCAATTCTTCGGTGCTCAGCTTTCTTCAAAATCCAACTCTCACATCCACACATGACCACAGGAAAAACCATAGCCTTGACTAGACAGACCTTAATTGGCAAAATTATGTCTCTGCTTTTGATTATGCTATCTAGGTTGGTCGTAACTTTTCTTCCAAGGAGTAAGCGTCTTTTAATTTCATGGCTGCAGTCACCATCTGCAGTGATTTTGGAGCTCAAAAAAATAAAGTCTGACACTGTTTCCACTGTTTCCCCATCTATTTCCAATGAAGTGATGGGACCGGATGCCATGATCTTCATTTTCTGAGTGGTGAGCTTTAAGCCAACTTTTTCACTCTCCACTTTCACTTTCATCAAGAGGCTTTTTAGTTCCTCTACTTCTGCCATAGGGGTGGTGTCATCTGCATATCTGAGGTTATTGATATTTCTCCCGGCAATCTTGATTCCAGCTTGTGTTTCTTCTAATACAGCATTAGTAGTTTGTTAAAGAAGTTATGCTCTTTGTTAAGGAATAAAAGGACTGTTATACTCCTTGATATAGTTTCTATCTCTTTTTGGTATAAAAGTAATCTACTACTACTGAATGAACTGGAGAATATCCTCTCTTATATGTGATCTTGAAAACTTTGATTGCCATTGAAATGATGTATTTTAGGAATATCTTGTAGCACTTCATTTTAATTTTCAATTGGGCCTTGTGTTTTCCTTGTGAGTTTCATTATGAATATTCTAATTTATTTAGAATTTATAGAGGAATCCAGGTTTTTTTGTGATTTGCATGTAAGTTATATTTTAATAAAAATGTTAGTATTTTATCAGAATCCTCAAAAGTTAATATAACTTTTGTTTACACATGCAGCTACCTGTGATGTCTAATCACTGATATCTTTTGTATGTGTCTCTTTTTCTTTGTTTCTTGCTCAGTCTAGCTAAAGGTTTTTGTCTTATTTTATTTTTTTCAGAGAACAAATGTTGCATTTATTTATTTTACTTATGTTTATTTCTTTGATTATTTGTACTATCACCTACAGATTTTTGTTTTCCTTGGCTAAATTATTTTCAGTGTCTACAAATACATCAATATACTAATCCATTTTTTGGTAATAAACATTTCAAGTACAATAAAAATAGCTTTTATTTAAAGAGAAACTCTGTTCTTAGCTTCACTTTGTCTTTTTATATCTAATAGTCCTTGTGAAATGGTGAATTTTGTGACCTTATTATAGATTTTATTTAATTAATTATATATTTTATTTAAATTATTGCTCTCTCGGTTGTTTTATGACTTCATCTATTAGCCTTTACTAACAAGGCAATATAATTATTTCCTTTGAATATAAATGTCATGTTAGTTATGTGTTCAAATCTGTCAGGATCATTTTGGATTAATCCAAATTCATTCATCCAGAATATTAAGTATTTGTTATCTTTACATTGATTAAAATGTTTAAGTTACTGATAAAAATTATATAAAAGCGAAGGAAAGGCCTAAGGCAATAATAAAGATTTCTGTGGAATAAAATTGTTTCCTTAATCTTATTTTTTTATGTATGGTCAATCATATCATTAACATTACACATAACTTATGTTTCTCTTTATAAGTTGCATCAAAACTATTCAGAGCTGATACCAAAATATTGCTTTCCAAAGAAAAAGTCAGTGTGATGGCATAGGTGTGTGTGTGTTTGTGGAATGGGGGAAAGTGTTAATAAACATCCAGACTTGTTACTTTAAAACCATTGGAACTATTAAACACCCATTTTGTTTTTGGACAATTATATATTACAAGAAATGTCAATAATTCATAACTTTTAATTTAATCTAGTCCTTTTATGTTTGAAAGATAGTAACATTCATAAATGACTATCATATTTATTTGCATGTACCTCATTCATTTTATCATTTCTTCTGTACTCAATTTTTATGTATTTTATTTTACATTTCTTCATATATATCTAGTGAGTACTGCTTAGCAGGGTCAAAGTCTTATCTCAGTGGAGAGATGCAGTGAAAGATGCATTGTCTACCTGCTCCGCTGGTGTGAAGTTCTGACCTCCACCTACTTCATATAGGCATCTGTGAAACTCCTGCAGCCAGAATGACTGGATGACTTATCAAAAGGAAAACTATTACTTCAGGTCAAAGAAGAGAAAAAAAATTATTCAGCTGAAACAAAAAGAACAAATTCTATTATATAGGCCCAAACAGGTACTGTCTGTTGTGTGTTTGTATGTGTGTAGCTTTAAGATAAATGATGAGGTTTTGAAATTTTTTCTATTGAAATATAGTTAATATACAACATTATATAAGTTACAGATATATAGCACAGTGAATCACAATCTTAAGGGCTATGCTCCACTTATAGTTATTATATGCTCACCTTATAGTTATTATATTGAACAACATATCCTTGTAGCTTGTTTTATACATAATAGTTTGTACTCCTCAAACCCCTACCCCTATGAGGCTTTGAAATATTTTAAATATAGACAGGCTGAAGGCAAATAGAATTTATTCTAGTGAAAAAATGGATTATTAACTTAATGAAATTATTTTCTAACTAAAGCATTTATTAATATATACATTTTCAAAATAAATTAGTAAATAATTTAGTCTTTTTATTTCTTATTTAAATATAAATATAGATAATAATGAAAAATGTTAAAGACTGTGTCCATCAGTACCAATAAAATGCCAATTTTCTTACTTATAAATGTGATTCTTTAATATTGTTAGCAAACTTCCCCAAGGTTGAATCTGTATTTACACATTTCGAAATATGATTTTGACTAATTTAAATGGAGCAGGAGAACATGCACTCAACCTATAATAAACTGACATTAAATAGCAATAGCGAGAGTGAGGCCTAATAGCTTGTACCTCTAATCCACAAAAGGCCTGACCCTAATGGCCAAGAGCACTTCAATTAAGTTTCATAGCTCTTCATTACATTTCTTCAATATATGTGTCTGATGTGATTGGTTTTGCTCTCACAAGAGAATGGGACTTTTGATAAGAGTTAAAGGTAACTTTGGATGTTATATTATTTAATTCTAGTGGGAAATCTTCTTAGAGTTTTTAGAAATAACTATTCAGTGGTACTCTTTCTTCTTCTTTGGATTATTGTTGTTTCTTATTTTTGCACAAAATAATTAATTCCATTGTTAGTTTTATTCTGTGTGCAAGTTCTGTTTTTATAACACAAGAATGCAAAACAATTGCTTTTTGTGACAAAATCAGAGGAAGAGAAACAGCAGCAACCCAGCTTAATAAGATTATATTCAAACAGTCTCCCATATCTTATGAAGATCTTTGTGTTAAAGCTTTAAGTGATTCATTGAACAGAGAAATATATTTATTTCATATATATCAGAAGTTGTGATTCTTAGGCAAAATATATCCAGAGAGAAAAGCTATTGGTGAGCAGATATTCAACATATAGCATTGTACAACAGAGGGATGATTGAGATTTAAAAGACATATGCATATTCCTGCCAAGTAGTGATAAAATGTCAGCAGCAAGAAGAGAGAGTGAGCCACTTGTATGAATGACATTAGCATGCAAACATTTGTACACACACACACAAATCCAAACTCTGAGAAGTAATGTGTATCTTGGTAAATAAAGCTCTTAGATGCTATGGCACAATATTTGATGTCAGGAGACATGAGGAAACAATAATAGTCCCATCTAAGGGATTTGAAATAATAAAGACAGTAATTGGATACATTGCTCACTCTTGCTAGGTCATAGAAACAAGTTCACATAACTCTATAAGTGAGTGCAAGCAGGGAGGAGAGTTTTTATTACATAAAATACTATGTATTATTTAGTCAGGCACATGAAGTAGATCTGAACTAGGAAATACATAGGGAGATATAAAATGTTTATACATAGATGCAAAATTAAGCAAAGTTTTATGTGATTACTATTTATATACTGTATTTTTTTTACCAACTACCTTCTTTTTTTACATAAAAATATGCTTTTAGGACTCATTTATGTTGATATGAATAGTTCTAGTTTGTTCACAGTGGTTCAGGGTGCAAATACATTTAGTAAAATATACAGAAATTCAAGAGGATAATAAACATGAATTCAGAATTTTAAGTACCTCTGTGTGGAAGAGGAATACAATTGGTAAATATTTAACTATTAAGTTTTATTTGCTAATAGGGACTTCACTGGTGGCTCAGATGATAAAGAATCTACCTGCAGTGCAGGAGATACAGGTTCCATCCCTGGATTGGGAAGATCCCTTGGTGAAGGGAATGGCTCCCACTTTAGTACTCTTGCCTGGAGAATTCCACGGACAGAGGAGCCTGGCGGGCTCTGTGAGGTTGCAAAGACTCAGACACAACTGAGCAAATAACACTTTCACTTTTATTTGCTAATAGTGGAGATAAGTATTTTTATATTTTTTATACATTTTATATATCTGAAATATTTCAAAATAAATTAAAACTCTCTCCAAAATGTTTGACAACACAGGTAATAGATTAATGGTCACGGTACATATGTAGTACATATTGGGCTTCCCTGGTGGCTCAGATGGTAAAGCGTCTGCCTGCAATGTGGGAGACCTGGGTTCGATCCCTGGGTCAGGAAGATACCCTGGAGAAGGAAATGGCAATCCACTCCAGTACTCTTGTCTGGAAAATCCCATGGACGGAGGAGCCTGATAGGCTACAGTCCATGGGGTCGCGAAGAGTCGGACATGACTGAACGACTTCACTTTCACTTTTCACTTTCATTTTCACATATTGTAGTTACTTGAGGATAGAAATGAAGTAGGAATACCATAAAGTAGAATTTGAAAAGGATCTGATATTAGAACTCAGGGACCTGAAGCAATGTGCATTACAACTCTGCCCTGTGGAGTATTTTTTGGGGGGGTCCATCTTGGTCAGAAGCAAAAATCTCTTTCCACAATGAAATGTTCTTCTACTGAGAAGGGTCAACAATAATGGATCTTAAATAAATATTAGTATTGGATATATCTTAGTAATTTTTACACCAAATCTTCTATCACAGTCCACATAATTTTTCAGGTGCAGTTGTGTGTTTGTACAGACCTGTACAAATATATATATATATATATATATATATATAAATGTTTATTGAGTGACTGTGTGTGGGGGTGTGGGGGTGTGTGAACATACATACTTCCTCATTCAGTTCTGCATAGGTTTGATTTATATCTTCTCCTGAATTATCTGCTGTCATTTCTTTTTAACCCAATTATTTCTAGTAAACAGAGGCCCAAAATAGAATGTTACTATGTTTTACATTCTGTAGAAGACAATAGACGATGTGTGCTGCGTGCTAAGCCCCTTCAGTTGTGTCCAACTCTTTGTGATCACATGGAACACACCCCACCAGGCTCCTCTTTCCATGGGGATTCTTCAGCCAAGAATACTGGAGTGGGTTGCCATGGCCTCCTCCAGGAGATCTTCCCAACCCAGGGATAGAAACCAGCTTTCACCATCCTAGTAACAGCAATTTAGCCTGAAACTATTGGAGCCTGTCAGAGATGAAACAGACAGGGGCCAAAAGGGTGGTCATCAATGGGCCCAGAAAAGGAAGGCAAAATTTGGGGTGAGGGCTGCAAGGTGTGTGACTTTCTTCTTACTGACTGGTGGTGAGACAGCAAGGCAGTGCTCTAGGAATCTTGTGCTCAACCTGAAATTACCATCCTCCACCTGGGTGGGGCCCCAGTCCTGCAAAAGAACTCAAAGATCGCTACTCTATTTTAACTTTTAATTGTAATATTCTCCTTAATAGCCAAAGCAGATGTCACCATTAATGATGTTAGTGTTTCTCTAGGTATGAGACGATGCAGGAATTGGGACTCATAAAACCTGAAAATATCTAACTCTCTGAAGGCCTGTTCTTCCAGTTTTTTCCAGAGCACAGAGTGCCTCATACCTGTTCTCCACCCAGAACTCCTTTCAGGGGTGTTGGAGGTTAGCAACTGCAGTGGCCATGATTTAATATGTGTAGAGACATATGGCAAGTGCCAGTTTCCAATTGGCAAGGCCCCTTGATAGTAATAAATTTGACCATGGTTTGGGGGTGCATTTCATGACCATTTTACCCCATGGTGCTGAGAATGCTCATTCTCAGTTCTGGCAGAGATTTTGCTGGGAGGCCATTCAATGTGATGTTACTGGACTAGGCCATAAAACAGCACCCAAAAGTCTCTGGACCACCTGTCTGTATTAGCCTTTTATGGTCCAGGAAAATATTCCCTCTTGTTCCTTCTTCTCATATCTAGTTACACTATTAACAACCTTTGTTCTCATATGCAACTATATGTTATTTTATCAGTGGTTCAGTCACATATTTAATAATGTAAGAAACAATTTTTATAAAAGATGTAAAATACAAATAACATAGCTAGCAGTATTAGTAAAGTCATAAGTAAGAATTAAACCAAAAACTTCCCTTAGGTGCAGCCCCGTAATATCTCAGGTCATCTGACTTAGTCTATTCTGCACCAATCCTTGTCATTCAAGGAAATTATATACTAGCATTGTCCATAAAGCACACAGCCCAGTTTCCTAGTGTTACTAGACTGATTATGCTTAGTATGATTTGTTTTCAACATAGCGGAGGTTTTAAACTTAAATGACCATAGCCTAGTATTAACCATAGAGAGCCATCCTATAACTGTGGGAGTTTTCCTTTCAACAGATGAGGTTACAGTTTTTGACTGAGTGTGAGTGACCCTAAAAGAAAATTTAATCTATGGCCAGAGTCAGAGTTAATTGGTCAGGTAAGAGGAATCCATCTAGTAATATCAATAGTGATCTGAACATGACTATAATTTTTCCTTCAAAGTAAATATCCTCAGGGCCAACCAATCAGAGCTTTGGAATGGAGAAATTCACCAGGTAACCCAGAACTGCTACACACAGGTATTGGCCATAAACCCAACAATTGGATTGATTTCTAAAACTCATACAGGATCATGCCTATGAGAGAAAAACATTTGATTCATATGCAAAGGTCCAAGAAATAAAAAAAAAAAAACACTATAAATGATCATACAAGTCACGCTGAAGATAGATTATGAGGTGGCCTTAATATTACAATATACTATAATGTTGTTTACATAATTGGCAATTAGTAAGGACAATTCATGTGGGATGGAAATAGAACTTAACCTTAAACAGATCAAGGTTTAAGTTCTTCCATTATCTGTGTCATTTTGGAAACTTCTATTAATGTTCTTGGCCTTTATGTTTTGAACCTGTGATACAAAGATACTCAACTCAATAACCTTGAAGCCCTCTTATGATATGAACATTTTTATGGTCAGTTCTTATCAGTAAAAATAACTGCAAAGAAAAATAATAAGCTGGTAGAAGATATAAAGATTTTCTGAGTATATGATATTGAGGTAACATCCTTAATTTTTCCTGTTATCCTACTTATATAGTTACTGAATTGAAATTCATGCACCTTATATACAAGGAGAGAATTTTTGGTTAAAATCAAATAAAGTGTTAACTTCCAAACTCAATCTTCAAAGTTAACAGTGCTTGTCTTTTTATTTTGTATAATAATATTCTGTTGAAAGAAACACAAATGTTCATTTTGAAATATGAAATACAATATTTAAATAAGTTTTTCATGAGCCATTTGCAGCTATGAAACCAGAGTTAGGTTAGCAAACAAAATCTACACTATGGATTAGAGCTGTCTTTATGAGAATCCAGCCTAAGTGAAAGAAACAATGAGAAAGTGAATGTGAAACCTTAGAGGAGATATGTTGTCAGTCCAGGAATTATCCAGTTACTTCAGACTATCAAAAATTTATTTTCATGTTTCCATAATATTGCACGCGTCCAAAATTTCCAGATGGTTAATAATTTAAATACTTCTAGGAAAAAAAAAAAAGACTTAATTGAAAGTTAGCAAGGAATTTGCCATCTGTTTGCAGAGGAGCAATGTCAAGGCAAAGTGCTAGCCTGTGGTACATGTCCAAAATCCTAACAGAAATGTACAAGGTACATATGTTTGCAATTGTGGTTTTAAAATCAGAAGCAAATTAGTGTGCTCAGTGTCTCCAAACCTGATCTGGATTTGCTTTACTTAGAAATAAAGCAGCTGCAGTTTCAAAGACTTAAAAATGATAATTTAAGGTAGAACCTAGCACTTGTTCTTGCTAATATAAGCACATTAATTGCCATCTACAATTACTAAGGCTCAGATGTGTCTTAAGCATCAGCCATGAGTTAGGTTTTTTTTGCTGGTTTGAAGACTTCAGTTATTTAGGCTCTCTAAGCACCACTTTATTTATCTCTATCTAGAGTTGTTAAAAGAATTTAACATATAAAGTACTGAGATTTTCTCAAATCATATACAGTTCAGTTCAGTTCAGTTCAGTTGCTCAGTCATATCCAACTCTTTGCAACCCCATGAACCGTAGTACGCCAGGCCTCCCTTGTCCAATACCAACACCCCAAGTTTACCTAAACTCATGTCCATTGAGTCAGTGATGCCATTCTACCATCTCATCCTCTGTCGTCCCCTTCTCCTCCTGCCCTCAATCTTTCCCAGCATTAGGGTCTTTTCAAATGAGTCAGCTCTTTGCATCAGGTGGCCAAAGTATTGGAGTTTCAGCTTCAACATCAGTCCTTCCAATGAACATCCAGGACTGATCTCCTTTAGGATGGACTGGTTGGATTTCCTTGCAGTCCAAGGGGCTCTCAAGAGTCTTTTCCAACACCATAGATCAATTCTTCAGTGCTCAGCTTTCTTTATATTCCAACTCTCACACAATAAAAGATCATTATTATCTTGTAGTGTTGATATTATTCAGTTCAGTTCAGTCACTCAGTCGTGTCTGACTCTTTGCAACTCCATGAATCGCAGCACACCAGGCCTCCCTGTCCATCACCAACTCCCGGAGTTCACTCAGACTCACGTCCATTGAGTCAGTGATGCCATCCAGCCATCTCATCCTTTGTTGTCCCCTTCTCCTCCTCCCCCCAATCCCTCCTGGCATCAGAGTCTTTTCCAATGAGTCAGCTCTTCTCATCAGGTAGCCAGAGTACTGGAGTTTCAGCTTTAGCATCGTTCCCTCCAAAGAAATCCCAGGGCTGATCTCCTTCAGAATGGATTGGTTGGATCTCCTTGCAGTCCAATACTCATCTGATTTAGGCCATACATCATATTATTTATCAAAAGCAATAAAGTATATAAATTTACTGAAATTTAAAATCTGTGTCAGGCACTCAGCTAAATACTTAAATTTTATTAACTAATTGAAGCCTAGAAACCATCTTAGGAAATATGCATTACTAGCATTCACATCTCAGAAATGAGGAAACTGAGGATTAGAGAGTATGAGGAAATTGTTCAAGAACCTGCAGTTAGTAAGCATTGAAGCTGGAATTAAGTCTTGAGTCTGGCAGGCCCCAGGGCTTGTTCTCAAGAAGTATTAAATAAACTGCCATGCAAGTAGAATATGTCTTTAGAAACTCAGTCATGGGAAGATCAGTGTTAAACTGATTTCAGTTATTTCCTTTGTGAGAATTTACTTGTGTGTAGGTTTGAAATTTTGTACTGGTTATCTTCTTCACTCAATGAGATAGATATTATTAATAGAAATATTGTCTTCCCCTCCATGTCCCATTCTCCCAATGGTTAGGTTAAGAACAGTATGGGTAAATATCCCATAATCTCAAGAGCCCGATGTTGGTGCTAGACTAAGAACTCAGCCTCCACTTATCCTGTGAAATTGCCTTTCTCTTCTGGCCTTTAGCTCTGCTTGTGACTGAAAATTAAACTTAGCTCTCAAGTCCCAGGGTTCCTTAAGAAAATAGAAAACTAATAGTAACCCAATGCTTACATTTCCATCCAAGACAAAAATTGACCTTCAAGTGTGAATGAATGAGAACAGCCAACACAGAGAGGTTTTTTGTATAAATATATACATGGATCAAATCTCAATATAGTGTATAAAACCAAAATCAGTAGAAATTAAATATTAGATTTAAATATGTTAATATTCCTTTACACATGCCCATCTCAAATGTGTAATAAACGTTTTCAGATTAAAGATTATAACACTAATATTATTGTATTATATTTCCCTGGATTAAAAATATTTTTAACATAAACATTTGAAAGAAATAAATTTTGTCATTCTCTTTGACTTTATGCTTCTGTTTTCCATTTATACTTTAAAGTTTGAAAACAGAGAAATAAATTATGTGGCTGCCTCACATTAATGTGAAAACTCCTCTGACACTGTAAAAATAGCAACAGCATTAAGTTACTTAAATAATTTGTGGTGTTTGAAGAAAGCTCATTAGCACCTTGTAAATTTTCACATAGCCTGTGTTATAACTTCATCTCTAGAAGAGCTATCATAACACAAAAACAAATCTTATGTGCAATTAATAACTGAAAGATTCATTGAATGATTTTGAATAGAAGATGCTACATAATAAAGAACAAATTCTCAAATTGGTGTATAAGGCTGAAACATTGATAAGGGTTATACTAGTAAGAGCTGTTCCTTCCTATTCTTCTTAAAAATTTGTTCATGCACTTGGCAGATTAGTCCTATACTACAATTTCTTCAATTTAGTCAATAATTCTATTCAATATAAAGTCAGTTTATTTTATGGTTTGGATCACATTCCTTTAAAATTTCAATGCATTGTATTTCTGCAAATATGATTTTTGCTTTTTCATTCTTTGATAGAAATATTGTAAAAGAATATTTCAGAATTCAATATGTCCCAGCAATAATATTGAGATTTAGTATTCAAAAGATAAATAAGTTTATAGGAAAGAGAAAGAATCTTCTTTATTAATGTAACTGCATTTTCACTCAAATAACCACAGACTGAGCAGAGCTTCTGACATGGAAATTAAGACCAACAGCTGACAGGAAGAGATGATGTGATCCCAGCTCTAAAAAGATCCTTAGCAACTAGTCAAGAGACAGTAGAATTTATATCTGCTACACCCTTTACTTCCTCCACAACTCTAGCTTTCCAGTTCTCACCACCAAACTTCATGGGGAAGGAGAAAAAGTGACAGAACTGGGAGTCACTTATGTCATCATTGTAAGCCTTTGAGGGGATGAACTTGGAAAGGCAACTCCCAAGCACACAGGTAAGGGGGCCTCAAAAAAAAAAAAAAAAAAAGGAGTTACCATATCATCATACAATTCCACTTCTGAGTATTTACGCAAAAGAAATGAAAATATCAAAGGGATATCTGCCCTCCCAGGTTTGTTGCAGCATTATTTACAATAGCCAAGGTACAGAAACATACCTGCCTGTAACAGATCAAATGGATAAAGATTACAAACACAGATGTACAATCAAGTATGCAGTCATGAGAAGGAGGAGCGTCTTTCATTTCTGACAGCATGCTTTTCCCTGGAGGTCATAAGCTAAGTAAGATAATCCAAAGTAAAGACATTGTACGATTGTAGCTTTCATGTGAGTCTAAGGAAGCCAAACTAGAAAGGGGAGTGCTGGTTGCCAGGATGGTACTGGGAGTTGGGGAATGGAAGAGGTGTTTCAGGGTACAAACGTGCAGCTAAGAAGTTCTGGAGAGCTAATGCACAGTGTAGTGAACACAGACAGCAATGCTTTATCAAAATTGTCAAGATTCCTGAGAGTTAGATATTAATTATTCCCACCACAAAAAAAGCAATGACAGGGACTTCCCTGGTGGTCCAGTGGCTAAGACTCCACACTCCCAATGCAAGGTTTGATTCCTGGTCATGGAATTAGGATCCTATGCCACAACAAAGATAGAATATTCTGCATGCCACAGCTAAGACCTGTCAGCCAAAAATTAAATAAACTTTTTTTTTTTTCCCAAAAAAAAAGCATAGTAAACAGGGAATAGAGGTAGTGGAATCTCATCCCCCTACTGTACACTTGCTGAACTACAAAATCCTCAGGGCTGCCCTCCACTAACTTTCACTGCTAAGAACAGCTGGTGAAAGAAATCCTGAAGGACCAGGGCATGTGGCTATGGAGTTTGAGTATATATGTGGAAAAAGACTAATGACTTCTAATCCATTTTAACATAATTTTATATTCAAAAGTGGTAAGTAAAAAATGTCCTTAGAAAATTATACTGGAAAATGTTAACCTGATTTTTGATTAAAAATTCTTAAACCTGAAAAGAACTAGCTATGAAGATTGCTGTATTGCATCACATCTCAAAATATTATATATGTTATATAACATATATATGTTAATATATAACATATTATATATATATATATATATATAGAGAGAGAGAGAGAGAGATTTTATATATGGGCTTTCCTGGTGGCTCAAGTGGTAAAGAATCTGCCTGCAATGCAGGACACCCAGGTTCAATCCCTGGGTTGGGAAGATTCCCTGGAGAAGGGAATGGCAACCCACTCCAGTATTCTTGCCTGGAGAATTCCATGTACAGAGGAGCCTAGTGGGCTACAGTCCATGGGATTGTAAAGAGTTGGATACAATTGAGTGACTAATATTTTCCTCTTGATATTATGTATGTGTGTGTGTGTATATATATATAAGATTAAAAATGCAAGTGCACCCAAGATTTGATCCAGCACCAGGGGAAATCTGATAACCACTGATTACATTTTAAAAGGTACTCAAAGGCATAAATAAAATTGTTTTATGATAATGTTCTTACAACTGCTTTTTCAAACTACTAGTTCAAATGGCACTTTTTTTCTCTACATGAACTAATGAGACTCATTGGAAACCAGATACTTCAGACATCCAAATTTCCTTTAATATATCCATCTCCCATTTTACTCCCCGTACTCAACTTATTACAGAATTTAAACAAAATTTAAAACAAGATAAATTAATATACAAAGCAAAATTTAAGTTTATCTTATATGGATGGCAGCTCGGGTAATAAGATTTTGGAATAAATATGTGTGGAGTTATTTTTTTTTTCTCCCTTTGATTCTGTTCATTACACAGTCTGAATATGAACCTGCACTGGCTATACAGATATGTCATAAACCAATTTCACATTACATAGAACAAATATAAAATGCAATTGGTCCAGACACATGTTGGCCATTTAAAAAATGTGTGTCCATTGAAAAGAATGAAAATTGGTCTAGTTCTTATGTTGTGATAGACATAGTTTTAAGGGTTTTACATGGATTGACACACTGAATCTTCATAGAATTTCCCCTATGTGGTAGGTACTGCTAATCATATTGAAGATGAGGAAACTGAGGAATACAGCATGAAGTAACAAAGTCTCACAGGTAGTAAGTGACAGAAGATAACTATAAACCCCAATACTATGGCTGTGTCCTTTTCCATTGTACTGCACCACTTGTAACTCTAAAGTTTCACTTTGCATGTGTTCTTTTATCCATGCTATTTCAAAACAAGCAAAATTTTTATCAGATTCAGGTAATAAGCAAAAATATAAATTATTGTTTACATTTCTCAAGCTAAGATGTTTAAAACATTATTGAATTTTCAAATTACTTATAAATAATATATCTTTCAGAGAAGGCAATGGCACTCGACTCCAATACTCTTGTCTGGAAAATCCCATTGATGGAGGAGCCTGGTGGGCTACAGTCCATGGGGTCACTAAGAATCAGACACGACTGAGCAAATTCACTTTCACTTTTCACTCTCATGCATTGGAGGAGGAAATGGCAACCCACTCCAGTGTTCTTGCCTGGAGAATCCCAAGAAATGGGTAGACTGGTGGGCTACCGTCTATGGGGTCACACAGAGTTGGACACGACTGAAGTGACTTAGCAGTAATACATTTTTGGAAAAAGTGTGCAATAGTTTACTGCATATTGATTCCAAAGAAGTATGTTTTAAGATCATTCAATTAATCATAAATCATTTTACTGGAGACTAAAAATTGCAAAATAGACTTTCAGTAGAATTCAAAATTATCTCTCTCTTAAAGTATCTATGTTTTCTTCATTTTTCTCCTTTTCACCCAGCCCTTACATTCTATTCTCTTTTTTCATTTGAAATGAGTGTGTATCATATGAGTAGATGGAGACTAAAAGCACCACTCTCAGGTTTATGTTATGAAAGATTTTGATCCATGAAAAGAAAATATCTCATTGTCTTCAATACAAAAGTGATATTAAAATGGAAAGTAGGTTTTCGTTCTCATGAGAATGTAAAAACAAAATTTTTAGGAAGATAAAATGATTTTTATAGCTATTTATTTTTAAATAAATATTTAACATGTGTGTAATGAAGATAAAAATGAAGGAGTGGATCAGGTCATTGTGCTATGGGGTTACCAGAATTGATGTTCCTGACATTCCTCTTCTCAAGTTTCTATTAAAATATTTACAACCCTACCAGAAGTGTAAAAAAGGTAAATCCACTATAAAGCGTTCACTCAGCACGTGGACTATGTAAGTCAAGTTACACTCTTAAAAAAAATTCAGAAAGGCCCAAAGATGAAAGAGACAAATGGAACTAGACCAGTGTTCTGCCCCAAGTCCTAAGGTGAACTGATTACACTGAACCAAAAGCAGTGATCCAATTATTCATTTCGTTGAAACAGAGAGAATGAGTCTCCTTTTTAAGGGATATTTAGTCACTCAAAGGAAAAAACTTGTAAGGAAGGATGATTGTATACAAACCGGTTATCTTAAAACTTATGCATTATTTTTGTTTCAGTCAGAGAAATGACAATATAAATTTCAAAATTCTTAATCATGGGCCTAATGAAACAAAGAAATCAAATGAAAGAGACTAATGTACAATAAGAACAATTCAAGATGATTTACATTAAACCCAAAATACTATGACAATAAATATATTTCAGTTCAGTTCAGTCAGTCAGTCATGTCCGACTTTTGGCGACCCCATGAACTGCACCATACCAGGCCTCCCTGTCTGTCACAAACTCCCGGAGTTCAACCAAACTCATGTTGATTGAGTCGGTGATGCCATCAAACCATCTCATCTTCTGTTGACCCCTTCTCCTCCTGCCCTCAATCTTTCCCAGCATCAGGGTCTTTTCAAATGAGTCAGCTCTTTGCATCAGGTGGCCAAAATATTGGAGTTTCAGCTTCAACATCAGTCCTTCCAGTGAACACGCAGGACTGATCTCCTTTTGAATGGACTGGTTGGATATTCTTACAGTTCAAGGGACTCTCAAGAGTCTTCTCCAACATCACAGTTCAAAAGCATCAAACCTTTAGTGCTTAGCTTTCTTTATAGTCTAAATCTCACATCCATACATGACTACTGGAGAAACCATAGCCTCGACTAGATGGACCTTTATTGGTAAAGTAATGTCTCTGTATTTTAATATGCTCTCTAGGTTGGTCATAACTTTCCTTCCAAGGAGTCTTTTAATTTTATGGTTGCAATCACCATCTGCAGTGATTTTGGAGCCCAGAAAAATAAAGTCAGCCACTGTTTCCACTGTTTCTCCATCTATTTCCCATGAAGTGATGGGACTGGATGCCATGATCTTCGTTTTCTGAATGTTGAACTTTAAGCCAAGATTTTCACTCTCCTCTTTCACTTTCATCAAGAGGCTCTTTAGTTGTTCTTTGCTTTCTGCCATAAGGGTGGTGTCATCTGCATATCTGAGGTTATTGATATTTTACCTAGCAATCTTGATTCCAGCTTGTGGTTCATCCAGCCTGGCATTTTGTGTGATGTACTCTGCATATTAGTTAAACAAGCGGGGTGACAATTTACAGCCTTGACATACTCCTGTTCCTATTTGGAGCCAATCTGTTGTTACATGTCCAGTTCTAACTGTTGCTTCCTGATCTGCATATAGATTTCTCAAGAGGCAGTTCAGCTGGTCTGGAATTCCCATCTCTTTCAGAATTGTCCACAGTTTATTGTGATCCACACAGTCAAAGGCTTTGGCATAGTCACTAAGGCAAAAGTAGATGTTTTTCTGGAACTCTCTTGCTTTTTTGATGATCCAGTGGATGTTGGCAATTTGATCGCTGGTTCCTCTGCCTTTTCTAAAATCCGCTTGAACATCTGGAAATTCATGGTTCATGTACTGTTAAAGCCTGGCTTGAAGAATTTTGAGCATTACTTCACTAGCATGTGAGATGAGTGCAACTGTGCCATAGTTTGAATATTCTTTGGCATTGCCTTTCTTTGAGACTGGAATGAAAACTGACCTTTTCCAGTCCTGTGGCCACTGCTGAGTTTTCCAATTTTGCTGACATTTTGAGTGCCGCACTTTCACAGCATCATCTTTTAGGATTTGAAATAACTCAACTAGGATTCCATCATCTCCACTAGCTTTGTTTATAGTGATGCTTTTTAAGCCCACTTGACTTCACATTCCAGGATGTCTGGGTCTGGGTGAGTGATCACACTATCGTGATTAACTGGGTCATGAAGATCTTTTTTGTACAGTTCTTCCGTGTATTCTTGCCACCTCTTCTTAATAGGTTCTGCTTCTCTCAGGTCCATATCATTTCTGTCCTTTATTGAGCCCATCTTTGCATGAAATGTTCCCTTGGTATCTCTAATTTTCTTGAAGAGATCTCTAGTCTTTCCCATTCTATTGTTTTTCTCTGTTTCTTTGCACTTATCGCTGAGGAAGATTTTCTTATCTCTCCTTGCTCTTCTTTGGAACTCTGCATCCAAATGGGTATATCTTTCCTTTTCTCCTTTGCTTTTTGCTTCTCTTCTTTTCTCAGCTACTTTTATGACCTCCTCAGACAGCCATTTTGCTTTTTTGCATTTCTTTTTCTTGGAGATGATCTTGATCCCTATCTCCTATAGAATGTCACAATCTTCTGTCCATAGTTCATCAAGCACTCTGTCTATCAGATTTAATCCCTTAAATCTATTTCTCACTTCCACTGTATAATCATAAGGGATTGGATTTAGGTCATACCTGAATGGTTTAGTGGTTTTCCCCACTTTCTTCAACTTAAGTCTGAATTTGGCAATAAGGAGTTCATGATCTGAGCCACAATCCGCTCCCAGTCTTGTTTTTGCTGACTGCATAGGCTTCTCCATCTTTGGCTGCAAAGAATATAATCATTCTGATTTCAGTGTGGGCCATCTGGTGATCTCCATGTGTAGAGTCTTCTCTTGTGTTGTTGGAAGAGAGTGTTAGCTATGACCAGTGTGTTCTCTTGGCAAAACTCTATTAGCCTTTGCTATGCTTCATTTTGTACTCCAAGGCTAAATTTGCCTGTTACTCCAGGTATTTCTTAACTTCCTACTTTTGCATTCCAGTCCTCAATAATAAAAAGGACATCTTTTTTGGGTGTTAGTTCCAAAAGGTCTTTTAAGCACTCAAATATATACAGATTGCAAGGCATTAAAAAAAATAAGACATGTGAAGATTGTAAGAAAATGTCTCACAAATGACCCAGAAAGTGTGAATATTTTTAGGAAAAAAATAGCATAGTTTGAGATATTACTGCAAAGCAAAATAGATGGTAGTTGGGGAACAACTGATCTTTTTGATAGAAAAGACTATTGAAACATAAAATTTTACACAACCTGAGATTGAGCCTTAATAGTTATTCTTTGTGCATAAAAATGCAGCCCTGAGATTGTAAGAGGAGCAATCTTTAGTGTGTATTCATAGCCTACAGTTTCAGTGTCCTTGCACTGAAATTTGATTTAGGTGGTGCAAGGGAGAAATTAACTAAACTTTGAGAGCAATAATAGTCTCAATCTTTCTAACAAGAACTTTACCACCCTTTCAGTGTTTCTTTGGTTTGGGAAAGTATATAGAAGTTGCCTTTCAGAGAATGGCAAGTTCCAAAGTGTTCAATTCTCCCTCCCCCGATCACTCTACAGAGATCTTCTATCTCTACAATGCTAGACATATTGCTAGACCTACCCCATTTCCCAGAGTCCTACTAGAGGCCCACTGTGTTGGGGGCCTGGTATGAATAAAATAGACAAAATCTTGAAGAAGCTCAAGAAGTACTGTTCCTAGCATATGGAAAGAAATTCCATATTGAGAGAGAAATATACTTTTCCTCTTTGGGACACCAGTGGTGCCAATTAGAACACAATCAATCATGTCTCTAACTGTATCAGAGAAGGTACTGAAGAACTTATTTGACAGCAGCTTGAGAGAGTTTTGCTGGTTTATGAGATTCATACAAATATTGGCTAAAGGGAAAATAGAGGCGCTCTTTGGACAACATAGGACTTTTAATTTTAAACCAAAGGGCGTATGAATTGAAAAAAAGAGAAAAAGCAATGTGAGAATTGAAGATAACAAAAGCAGATTATGTTCTGAAAGTAAGTTGTAAGAATTTGAAAATGAAGATTATATTAAAAAGTCTGAAATATTAATATACATTATCCGATTCCTGGTTTACCAGAAGAAATTCAAGTTTTGGATTGCTATACAATAATTGTGCATGAATCAAGTTAAAATTATAAATCTTAGTAAAAATGCTGTATATTAGTGATGTTATTTTATGCATATATAATTCACAAAGTTTTGGTATACCAGAAAAGGATGGGACATCAGGCTATGTAAGAATATATATTAAGTATGCTACATGGCATAATAATCTCCCTTAATTTTCACAGGCCAATAATAAGAATGCTTATCAGTGCACTATCAAAATATTTCAAGTGTTTAAAAGATTTGGTAAATGGCAGGCCGATCGTGCTTCTTAGTATCTACCCAAATGAACTGAAAACATGTTCACATGAAACACGGCATACTGATATTTATATCAGCTTTATTCATAATTTCCAAGACTTGGAATCAGCCAAGATGTCTTTAAGTTGGTAAGTGGATAAACAGAAATGTTCATCCATACTATGGGATTTATTTACTGATAAAAAATGTGTAATTAAATGTTGAAAGAACATAAAAAATGTTTAATGTCTATTGGTAAGAGAAAGAAGCTAATTAGAAAAGGCTACATACTATATTTTCCAATTGTATGACGGGCAAAACAATGGAGACAGTAAAAAGATCAGTGGTTGCCAGGATTTCAAGGAAAGAAGTGAGGAGTGAGTAAATGAGACACAGAGAACATTTAGGGCATGCAACTGTCTTGCATGATACTGTAATGGTGGACACAGGTCATTATAGGTTTTAAAAAACGTATAGAATATACAACATAAGAACAAACCTCAATGTATGAACTTTAGTTATTAATATTATATCAATACTCGCTCATCAGTTATAACAAATGTACCGATTAATGCAAGATGTTAATAACAAGAATCGGGAGAGCAGAAAGGATGAAGTATATGGGAACTTTCTACATTATGCTTAATTTACTGAGTTTTGTGGCAACCTAAATATGTTTTTAAAAATACATTTTTTTTTGTTGTTGTTGTTTTTTAAATTTGTTCACCTTGGTTCTGGTCTGGATTTCTAAATCATTTCTGGGGAGGCAGCAGGAACTAAAAGGTCAAAACAAAATTGAACGCTGGAAAATTCAAAAGAGACTTCTGCATCCCAAATGTGATAGGCGGAAACTTCTAGAGGCAAGATCACTATTTGTATACTCTTACTCTTACCAACCAAAGCCTCCTTTGTATTTCAGTTGGTAACGAATCTGCTTGCAATTCTTTGAGACCTGATGTAGGAGACGTGAGTTTGATTCCTGAGTCAGGAAGATTTGTCAGGAACAACAGGAAGATTTGTCAGGAAAGTTGTCAGGAACAACCCACTCCAGTATTATTTGTTGGAAATCCCAAAAACAGAGGGGCCAGGCAGACTACAGTCCATGGGGTCGCAAGAGTCAGACACTACTTAGTGACTAAACCAACCAACTCTTACCAAACACCCATGGACCAAACACCCATGAGCTGTGGGGCTCTCCCCACCCGACTTTCAACATACCCTCATATATGCTTGCACTCACATGGGGTGTACATGTACATACACTTGAACTCAATGGTTACGTTAGACTTTCACCTTCTCACAGTAACTTGTGGAGAGGAAGTTATGTCAAGAAAGATTGAAGTTAAGATTACCATAAATCTGAAGAGTATGAGGACTCGAAAGTGTGTTTTTAATGAAAAAAGTTAGGAGATTCTTACCTCATTTCAAGCTTTTATGGATATGTATGAAATTAAACTCATTATTTCCTTAACCAGAGCAGGCTGTGCTTGGCAATCAGTTAACTGCAGTTTGAGTCTATACTTACCCTCACATGAAATCAGGATGCAAAGACAAGTGCAGTATGAGAATCAGTGGACTCTTAGGAAACTCCTCATGCCAAAAGAAGAAAAACACTTCTAAATACATGACAGCATGCATTAAGGCAATATGCATTAGTTATTTTGCATTGCATTTGTAGGAATGTACATGTGTGTCTTTGTGTTTATGCTGTATGTGCGTGTGTTTAAAATTTCTGACCCCAACATGCCTTTGGAGGTTAGTCATTCAATTCCATTCAAATACTGAATTTCTCATGGTGAGGTGATTGTTCATAGTCCCATTTGTTTGTGTAGCCCACTCCTCTCCTGCTAAACTTTTTTTCATTCTCTGATTCCCAGATACAATGGCGCTTCCTTTACAGAATTGTCCTTCATGCACCAGAGCAGGCCTAATCCAAAATTCTGTGCTTCCTTAGCATTTGTTCAAGATTTTGCTAATGAAAGTAACAAACAATTGCATTCACCTATTAGAATGCTACAATATTCATAAAAATATGAAACTTTCATGATGGGAGTTTTACCTTCTAATCTTGTAACACTAGTTTCCCAAAGCACATTTAAAAAGTAGACATTTGATATATGTTTGTTTCTTGGTGTGTGACATGGCATTCCAAGTTATAATATCAAGCAGTTTTTGAAATATTCTTTTGAGGAAGATGTTTGCCAGTTTTATCACAGAGAAACAGGGACCCAAAGAAATTGTGACATACTCATAATCACAACACTAGTAATATTGAATTCAGTCATGTCCAATCCAGAGCATATATTTGTTAAAAAAGATAAAGGTAGCTGCCTAACAGCACCATTAACAGCCAGTATTGTTATTATTATTAAGACATTGAATGTTTAATATCTACCACCCATTGCCCTGTGCAATGGTTTTGTTAGGTAGTTAGAATAGGGAAGAGTCCAAAATGGCAGTGGCTAAAAGACAAGGAGGGAGGAGGCAATGGCAACCCACTCCAGTACTCTTGCCTAGAAAATCCCATGGATGGAGGAGCCTGGTAGGCTGCAGTCCATGGGGTCACGAAGAGTTGGACACAACTGAGCTACTTCCCTTTCACTTTTCACTTTCATGCATTGAGAAGGAAATGGCAACCCACCCCAGTGTTCTTGCCTGGAAAATCCCAGGGACGGGGAAGCCTGGTGGGCTGCCGTCTATGGGGTCTCATAGAGTCATACATGACTGAAGTGACTTAGCAGCAGCAGCAAAAGACAAGGAAGGAAAAGCCCGTGAAAATAGAACAAAGGAAGGTCAAAGAAAGATCTGAGGGCTGGAGTGAGGACTTCAGGTAGAACAACACTCTTGGCTGAGCCCAATTTGCATAGGGCAGGCCCAAGGGGAAGAAAACATATAAAAGGAGAAGCCAGCGCTCCCTCCCTCTCTCTCTCTCTCTCTCCTGCATGCATACGCTCTTTCTCTCTCTCTCTATGCCCCCACCCCTACCCTGCCACTGCATGTGCACTGGTGCACTACACTCTCTTCTGTTCTTCGAGGATGGATTCTCGTGCTATCTTCTAAATAAAATAGAGCTATAACACTGATTTGTCTAAGAGCTATGACATGGTTTGTTCAAGACCCAACAGCTGTGACACACTGAGGGCTTTAATGTCTGTCACTCCAAATCATTGTTGTGATGAGACAAGAACCGAGAAGCATACACTTGCCTGACATCTATGGTGCTGTGACTCGGATTTAACCTGGCTGAAACAACCTCCGCCCAGAAGAGGCCAAGCACAGCAGGAGCCCAACTCGGTGAAAGCTCCCGTGGTTGAAGCAGAACACGAAGAAAACCCAGAGCAAGGGAAGTGATGAGAGGCCCGTTGTGCTGGAAACTGGGACAGTGATAAACGAACTCAGCAGAAACCTTACTCTGCTCAGCCTCAGATTTCAGAAGACCTCCGGTTAAGGTGGGAGATCCTCTCTCCTATGGCTAGAGGGACATGCCTAAGAAAATCTTTATTCCTTTACAATCTCTCATTTCATGAACAGGCGGGCAGCAGTGGGCACAATTGAGGGACTCTGGAGAGGCTACTTTTTAGTATGTCCCAAAGACAGTATCTGCTGGGCCCCAGTAGCTGTTACCCAAGCCAGTGGGGGTTCTTCAGTCCTTACTCTTCTCTTTGTCAAGGATCAGGACAATGAAAACTGTGAGCACAGGTCAGGAATTTAGCAAGTTTTCTGGCAGGCTATGAAGGGGATTCCTTGGCTCGTTTTTCCCACTGCTTATTCTTCTTGTCCTTCAGCTCTATTACGGGACTTGAGCCCTGCTAAAAAGTAAGAGGTGAATTTGTTAGGACTCAGAGAGAAGCCATGCTTCAGGGTGTGGGCCATTGCCGAGGGCAAGGGCTTAGGTCATGGGATGTGGTCTGGTTAGGTTTTGCCAGTGGAGTGAATTCATATGCTAATGAGTAGGAGGACCATCCCAGCCATTGGGAAACCACCTACTCCTCCATCTTTTGACTGCCTTAGAGCTATCCTGCCACATCTGGGTGTGTCTGTTGGCTTACAGATTAGGAAGGTTTACTTGAATTTGACTTGTCATCTTGGACCCAATTGATTTTAATTAGTTTATGTTATGCCCTTGTGCTATGTCATTCTTTCAAAGATTGTGCTCTGCCTCCTTCCCTCCTGTTTCATGCTCCTTTCCTGAGCCCGGTCCAGGCCCACAATGTCACCTCTACAAACTTCTGGAGGGACAACCAGAAAATAGCTGGTCCTTGGGAGGGAAATACTATATAAATCCAACCTCTCTAGATATTCATCCCTTCATCTTCCATGTTTCCTACAACAAGTACAACATTAGTATCTCTCAGTGAACCTGCTAGGGTGGGCGACAGGCACACAATACCTGCTAGAAGTCCATCAGTTGGTGTCACATGAGTGTATGTTCCTCGGTTCTTTGTCTCGTCACAACAAAGATTTGGAGTGACGGACGTTAAAGCCGTCACAGCTCTCGGGTCTTGGACAAACTCTGTTATAGCTCTTAGGCACATCAGTGTTACAGCTCTATTTTATTTAGAAGATAGCAGGAGAGTCCATCCTCGAAGCATGAGGGCATGCTAACCCAAAGACTTGAAGAGAAGAGAGTGGAGGAGCACTTGGCGGGTGGGGAGGGAGAGGGGGAGAGAGAGAGAGAAAGAGAGAGAAAGAGCGCATGCACGTGGGAGAGAAAAAAAGAGAGAGAGAGCACACGCATGCGGGAGAGAAAGAGAGAGAGCGAGCGATTTGGCTCCTCCTTTTATATGTTTTTGCCTCCACCTGGGCCTGCCCTATGCAAATTGGGCTTAGCCAGGAGTGCTGTTCGTTCTACCTGAAGTCTTCACTTTGGTCCTCGGAACTTCCTTGTTTTTTTAGCCACCACCATTTTGGACTCCTTTTCCCTATTCTACCTACCTAACAGTTGGCATCCCTTCAAAGGCAATTGGGCTTCCAGAGATAATGTTTGCCACTTTGGAAGTTAACCCTGCAGGCCGTTTGGGCCCAAACCCATACCCCCAAAGAGACTGGAGCCTTCCACAGCTCTTGAGTTGCCTGGTGCTCCTTCCTTGTATCCGAATATATCCTTGTCCCTATATCCAGGAACACCCCCTCCACAAAAGCCAGCTCAAGTATGTCCCTTAGTTGAAACTGGAGGAAAATTCGGACCAATCCAGGTCCATAAGCCCTTCTCCCTCTTAGAACTAAGACAGATCAAATAAGACCTGGGAAGCTGGGCAGATATATAGATACCGTTAAGGGACCAGACCTGAGCCATGACAGGCTCAACAAGCTATACTAGGCCTAAGATTCAGATTCTTGTAAAACCTGAGTCATGATTCTGGGGAACCACACCCTGGGAAAGTCCCTGATGGCACCAAACTGAAACCAATCCGGATAGGGATGCAGGATTTGAAAATCGCACGCACGTACGGCTCAGCCAATCATTACCCGCCAGCTGTACTAAGAACTGCCTGTATAAAAGCAGCTGTGATTCAGAGCTCAGGGCTCTCATCAAGACTCCACTGTGCTGGATGAGACAGGAGCCCTAGCTCGAGCTAGCAATAAAACCCCTTTATGCTTTCGCATTGCTGTGGACATCTTATTCTCTCAGTTTTGGGGACTTGGACTTCGGGCATAACAGATATGTCCCAACGTATTACCTTGGCCTTTGACTTGACGTGGAAGGACATCATGGTCGTATTTAGTAAAATGTTATCTGACCCTGAATGTACTAGGGTCTTAAAGGAAGCCTGAAGGTGTGCAACGGGGCGTCACATGTCCAGTGATAGATTCCTAGTAGGAGAAACTGCAGTCCCCTCATCCGATCCTAATTAGAATTATAATGACCTTGAGTACGTCTGTGAAAGAGATCATTTTCTAATCTGTGTGAAGGCAGGATTGAAAGCATCCCAACAAAAAGTAATTAGCTATGCCTGGGTCTCAGCAATAACTCAGGAGCCCAATGAGAACTCCATTGCCTTTCTGGAAAAGCTAAAAGAGGCCCTACGAAAGTTTACCAAGCTGGATTTAGACTCTTATGAGAAACAGGTGATTTTAAAGGACAAATTCCTGTCCCAATGTGCATCAGATATCAGACTTAATTTACAACAGCTACAGCAGCAGGACCCTGCTGCCTCTATAGATGAGGTGATCCAGATAGCCACCAATACCTTTTATAACAGAGAACAAGAGAAGGAGGCCAAGGCCCAGGAGAGGGAGAGAAGGAAAGAGACAAGGCATGCCCAGATGCTGGCCACCCTCCAGAGAAGTCTTATGGCAAACCCCAAGTCCTTGAAGGAAAAGGCACGAGGCAAATGCCTAATCTGTAGACAGGCAAGGCATTGGGCCAAAGAGTGTCCAAACCATGACAAGTCTCCTAGAACGGCTTGCCACAAATGCCATCAACTGGGACAATGGGCAGCACTCTGCCCTCGGGACCAAAGAGCCTCAAGGTCAAGCGCCAAGCCTTCCCTCACGATGGTTCAAGAGGACTGAAGCAGCCTGCTCCAGCCAGCCTGCCTATCACAGATAACCATCACAGGGCTGGAGCCAAGGGTGCAACTGGATGTGGCAGTTAGGTCCAAGAATTTCTTGGTTGACACAGGGGCTACCTACTCTGTCTTGATCTCCTACTCTGGAGCCTTCTCCTCCCAAACCTGTACCATTTTGTGTGCTACAGGAAAAGCAACTATTAAAAGATTCACCCAAGCACTTCTTTGTTGCTGGGATGGACAAATATTTTCCCACCAGTTTCTGGTGGTTGCTGAGTGTCCTACTCCCTTATTGGGAAGAGATATACTCACTAAGTTGGGGACCACCCTTGTGATGGGAAGCTTTTCATCCCCTACAGCTCTACAGCTCCTGGTTACTACTGAAGAACCCATTACACCTTCTCCAATAGAGAGGAACCAAAAACTATGTGAGGACAAAATTAACCCCCAGGTGTGGGACCAGGGGACTCTTGGACAAGCCCACCAAGTTGAACCAATCATCATTGTCCTCCAAGATCCCATTTGGTTTCCTAACTTAAACAATATCTCCTCAAAAGAGAGGCTCAGGAGGGACTACAGCCTTTAACAAATAAATTCCTTGCTTGTGGGCTATTGGTCCCCACCAGTTCCCCATGTAACACCCCAATCCTCTCAGTAAAGAAAAAAGACGGAAACTAGTGAATGGTTCAAGATCTCTGGATCATAAATGAAGCTGCAATCCCCCTCCATCCCACAGTACCCAAACCCTATGTAATCTTGGGAGAAATCCCATCCAGTGCCAAGTGGTTTACAGTCTTGTATCTCAAAGATGCATTTTTTTTGCATACCATTGGCTAAAGAATCCCAATATCTTTTGGCCTTTGAGTGAGAGGCCCCAGGAGAAAAACACCAACAGATAGCTTGAACAGTATTACCTCAAGGGTTCAGAGATAGCCCCCACCTGTTTGGACAGGCCCTTAGCTGGGATCTCCTAGATCTGGACCTGGGACCTAATGGGAAAATATTACAATAGGTAGATGACCTACTAATCTGCTCTCCAGATAAGGAAAATGCCCAACAACGTGCAATTCAGGTTGTAAACTTTTTGGCAGAAAGGGAATATAAAGTCTCCCGTGCTAAGGCAAAGATGGTTGAGACAAAGGTCACTTACCTGGGAGTTCAGGTTACACACGGGTCCAGGAAGCTGTCCTCTGATCGGGTACAAGGAATCCTCTAGTTGCCCTCCTCCATGCTTTCCTGGGGCTAACTGGGTATTGTAGAATATGGTTACCCAACTATGGTCTAATTGCCCAGCCCTTATATGAAAGCTTAAAGGGACGAGATGATTCATTTCCACTGATGTGGGGAACTTCTTAAAAGAAGGCAGAGGCTGCATTAAAGCAAGCCTTAACTCAGGCATCTGCCTTGAAGTTTCCAGGCCCAGAGAAAGCATTCCAACTTTATGTCCATGAAAGAGAGGGAATAGCCTTGGGAGTGTTAACTCAAAGGTTGGGATCTGAGCTCCCACTGTAAAGGACACCAAAAAGGGAGCACAGAAGTGATACAAGGGAATGAAGCAGCTGATCAGGCAGCTAAGAGAGAAGCATCACAAAACAACGACCTAATAGGCATTGTCACCCTAGTTCCACAGACTAAGTTGCCAGAAACTCCTTCATACATTGAAGGTGAAATTCTTAAAGCTAAGAGTGAGGGCTTTCAAGAAGATCATATGGGGTGATTCCAATAGAAGGAACTTCTTTTTCTACCTGGAAACCTCCAATGGAAGTTGGTTGACTCCTTACATGCCACAACTCATTTAGAAGAAAAGGCCCTCCAAAGATTACTAGAAAGGTCCTTCAGAGGAACAGGCCTCCAAAAAACTATAAGGCAAGTGGTCTCCTCTTGTCCCACTTGCTAATTAAATAACCCCCAAGGAGCTCGAAGATCCCAGCTGGTTCAGCCCATCCAACGATGTGGGACCTACCCAGGAGAGGATTGGCAGATGGACTTCACCCAGATGCCAGTTTCTCAAGGGTATAAATATCTATTAGTCATGATAGATACATTCACAGGATGGATTGAAGGTTTTCCCACCCAGACTGAGAAGGCTGAGGAGGTGGTAAAGAAACTGCTCCATGAAATCATTCCAAGATTTGGTCTGCCAAGGTCATTACAAAGTGACAATGGGACATCATTTACTTCTAAGGTCACCCAAAGAATCTCTAAAGCATTGGGCATTACTTATTATCTTCATTGTGCCTGGAGGCCTCAATCTTTAGGAAAAGTAGAAAGAGCCAACCAATTCTTAAAATCAGCAATATAAAAAATAACCTAGGAGACCTCCCTGGGATGGAAGGAGGCTTTACCAATAGCCCTCCTCCACACCCAAATTGCCCCTAAGGAACAGGTTGGTCTTAGTCCTTATGAGATGCTATATGGGAGACCTTTTGTTTATGTCAATGACCTCTTCCTAGATCCAGGGGCTCAGACCCTCTGGTCCTATACCATGGCCATTGGGCAATTGCAACAGGATATACACTTGTGGTGTGTCAACCCAGACCCAACAGATTCTAAAGAGTTACCACTATATGCTTCAGGGACTCAAGTCATAAGTCTGGAAAGATGGGTCCCCAAAGGCTCAACTTCAGCCAACATGGAAGGGCTTCTACCCTGTAATACTTTCCACCCCCACCCCCACCCCCACAGCAGTCAAGGTACCAGGACAGAACTCCTGGATTCACTACTCATGAGTCAAGATGTGGAAGTAAACAGAAGAGGACACTCAATACACCTGTGAGCCCTTGAGAGATCTCAGATACCTATTCAGAACTACAAAAGAGTGTCATTCTAATGAACACCCCCAAAATTTGGTTTCTGGGGATAAAATTCCTCAGGATAACTCTAAAGAGCCAGAACAGCTTGGCAGGGATTGTACTCCAAAACAGGCAGGAGAAAAATCTTCTGATCCCTGAACAAGGAGGGACTTGAGCCATCCTGGCAATGTCAATTTGGAATTGGCAAATGCCCCTACCAGTCCTTGTTATGCCATATTGGTGCTGCCTATGATTGTTCCATGCATTATCAATTGTCTAACATGTTTGTCTCTGCTCAGGTCAACAAACAACACCATGTGAGTCGGACACGACTGAGTGACTGAACTGAACTGAACTGAACCTGTTTGTCTCTGCTCAGGTCAACAAACTACACCGGTGGTCCCAGTTCAACAAAGATACAAAACTACAGCCGACCATGGAAAATATCACTCACCCTTAGATGAACACTGCTATGAGGACTCTGAGGCCTGAGACTAGCAAGAGGGGGAGGCCCAATACCCCTTGTCATTCCAATTCAGCAGGAAGTAGCCAGAAAGACATCGACGCCCCTATTCCCAAAGAATTGGGCCTCCCATCTCTTGAGCGGGGAATATTAGGTAGTTAGAATAGAGAAAGGAGTCCAAAATGGCAGTGGCTAAAAGACAAGGAAGGGAAAAGCCCCCAAAATAGAACAAACGAAGGTCAGAGAAAGGCCCAAGGACCAGAGTGAGGACTTCAGGTAGAACGGCACTCCTGGCTGAGCCCAATTTGCATAGGGCAAGCCCAGGGGGAAGAAAACATGTAAAAGGAGGAGCCAAGTGCTCTTCCCCCAGCCCCCCTCCCCCCCCCCCGCCACCACCCCCATTCCCACGTGTGTGCTGGCGCACTCCTCCACTCCTGTTCTTCGAGGATGGATTTTCCTGCTATCTTCTAAATAAAATAGAGCTGTAACACTGATTTGTCTAAGAGCTATGACACGGTTTGTTCAAGACCCAAGAACTGTGACTCGCCAAGGGCTTTAATGTCCATCACTCCAAATCATTGTTGTGACGAGACAAGAACTGAAAAGCATACACTCGCCTGACAGTTTCATCTTTTCTAATTCTCAAAGCAAGTTATGAAGACAATTCTACTGTCATTATGTCAATGAAGAAGCCGATGAACAGAGATTTCAGAAACTTTCACACAGCACTGAATGCATTAGGTCCAGGAAATACCCAAAGTCAAAGATAAACCAAAAACTTCTTTTTCAACTACACCCAAGTTATTTTATTAATTCCTTTAGGAATTCTAGACTTGAAACAAATATACTGCCAGCTATTTATTTCCCCAACAAAGATGGCTTTATTTTGGATGAGCAAATAATTGCAATTTTAAGTCTGTGACCATGGCAAACCACATGCAAGTCCCAAGCATGTCAGGGAGAGAAACACTTGAGAGCAGAAAAGGAAGTTGGGAGGTACAGCAAACAATAGGTCCACAACTTTTCATTGACTAAGTTCTTACCAGGAAAGAAGAGGAATCTTTTTTCTTCCTGTTGAGCTCTGCTCTTGTTTTTGGACAGGAGAACTCCCCTTCTGGCCTCTCAACACTGTGTGAGTGTGCTTTCTATTTACTGATTTTTTTATGGATGAAATTTAGTAATGCAAATATATATGCTTACAAATATATATGCTATATTGTTTATGTCATTTAAATTCATTTAAATAAAATATTATATTGATATTTTCATAATATACTGAAAACATACTAGGCAATGTTCATTAAACCGACTTGGAATCTAAACTCTGACAATACGTTGGAAAACATTTTACCTTCATTTTACATATGAGTAAATTCAAGTTTAGAGGCAGGAACTGGATTTCATAAAAATATAATTGCTGCAATTCAAAATGGAAATAATTTTCTCCTTTATATTCATTAACTGAAAATAAGTATCAAAGGCAACTGTAATGAAAGACAAGGGAAAGTAGACTTAGTCTATGGTTCTAATTACAGAACCACTGATTTCCCTTAGGTAAAGGAATATTCCATTACAAATTATTTCCCAAATCCTTTGCTATAATACAGTATTATTATTATAATCCTGGCAATTCAATATGGTATTTGGCATATTGGAAATCATGTCAAAAATAAAATTATGCATTGTAATTAAAACCTTAAAATTTAGAAGGGGAAACAATCTCAATATTCTTTTCCAATAAAACACATATTTAAATTTACTTCAAATGTATTAATTAGATTGATTTAAAGCTATGGAACATTTTACTATTGTTTCTTACCCCTAGAAAATAATCTTATTTTCTTAAATTAGCTAAAATAAGGGCTTAATTGGTAGCTCAGATGGTAAAGAGTCAGCCAGCAATGTGGGAGACCTGGGTTCAAGCCCTAAGTTGAAAAGATCCCCTGGAGAAGGACATGGCAACTCACTCCAGTACACTTGCCTGGAGAATCCCCATGGTCAGAGGAGCCTGGAGGGCTGCCATCCATGGGTCGCAAAGAGTGGGACACGACTGAGTGACTAAGCACAGCACAGCTAAAATAAGTTGTCTCCTAAAGATAAAAACATTTTGTTTTTCTTCAGTTTCACTGCTAGCTGTGGTACATAGACTAGAATTCAGTGATGGTCGTATTCAACAGTCTTCAGCATATTAAAACATCTCTTTTTCTTAAAATTTCAAAATCAGAAGATACCAGCATGGTTTCTTAATAATGTTTCAGTGAGAAATCATGTCAGATCTCATTCATGACATCTTTGCTACTCCAAAAGAATGCTAACATTGGCAAGTTAAGGCACCACAAACAGTTCACAATGAACTGTCATATCTCGCAATGAGCAGGTATTCAGCATTGATAACATTTCATTGGCTCCTTGTATTGTATCATGAAAATTCATAAAAAGCTATTTCAGGGCAGTTCGGTACTAGACTATAAAAAAAGAAGATACAGCTCATTGATAAAGGAGAAATTTAAAATACCTGAAGTGTCAGGAAAATTTGCATTAATACTATATAAAAAACAAGGATTTGAAGACATTGGCCATGTTAGCTGTCTCTGGCATTTAATTTTAAAGGGTAAATTAAAATTTTAATTGAATAAAATATTTTGCTATTTTTCTGAATAAAAAATGAGTATGAATATACTCTATCTTCAGTTCAGTTCAGTTCAGTTGTTCAGTTATGTTCGACTCTTTGCGACCCCATGAATCACAGCACGCCAGGCCTCCTGTCCATCACCAACTCCCAGAGTTCACCCAAACTCACGTCCATTGAGCCAGTGATGCCATCCAACCATCTCATCCTCTGTCGTCCCCTTATCCTCCTGCCCCCAATCCCTCTCAGTATCAGAGTCTTTTCCAATGAGTCAACACTTCGCATGAGGCGGCCAAAGTACTGGAGTTTCAGCTTTAGCATCATTCATTCCAAAGAAATCCCAGGGCTGATCTCCTTCAGAATGGACTGGTTGGATCTCCTTGCAGTCCAAGGGACGCTCAAGAGCCTTCTCCAACACCGCAGTTTAAAGGCATCAATTCTTCGGTGCTCATCTTTCTTCACAGTCCAACTCCCACATCCATACATGACTACTTGAAAAACCATAGCCTTGACTAGATGGACCTTTGTTGCAGAGTAATGTCTCTGCTTTTCAATATGCTATTTAGGTTGGTCATAATTTTCCTTCCAAGGAGTAAACATCTTTTAATTTCATGGCTGCAATCACTATCTGCAGTGATTTTAGAGCAAAAACAATAATAAAAAAAAATAAAGTCTTACACTGTTTCCACTGTTTCCCCATCTATTTCCCATGAAGTGATGGGACCAGATGCCATGATCTTCGTTTTCTGAATGTTGAGCTTTAAGCCAACGTTTTCACTCTCCTCCCTCACTTTCATCAAGAGGCTTTTTAGTTCCTCTTCACTTTCTGCCATAAGGGTGGTGTCATCTGCATATCTGAGGTTATTGATATTTCTCCCGGCAATCTTGATTCCAGCTTGTGCTTCTTCCAGTCCAGCATTTCTCATGATGTACTCTGCATAGAAGTTAAATAAGCAGGGTGACAATATACAGCCTTGAAGTACTCCTTTTCCTATTTGGAACCAGTCTGTTGTTCCATGTCCAGTTCTAACTGTTGCTTCCTGACCTGCATACAGATTTCTCAAGATCCAGGTCAGGTGCTCTGGTATTCCCATCTCTTTCAGAATTGTCCACAGTTTATTGTGATCCACACAGTCAAAGGCTTTGGCATAGTCAATAAAGCAGAAATAGATGTTTTTCTGGAACTCTTGTTTTTTCCATGATCCAGCGGATGTTGGCAATTTGATCTCTGGTTCCTCTGCCTTTTCTAAAACCAGCTTGAGCATCACGGAGTTCACGGTTCACGTATTGCTGAAGCCTGGCTTGGAGAATTTTGAACATTACTTTGCTAGCTGCTAGCATGTGAGATGAGTGCAATTGTGCGGTAGTTTGAGTATTCTTTGGCATTGCCTTTCTTTGGGATTGGAATGAAAACTGGCCTTTTCCAGTCCTGTGGCCACTGCTGGGTTTTCCAAATTTGCTGGCATATTGAGTGCAGCACTTTCACAGCATCATCTTTTAGGATTTGAAATAGCTCAACTGGAGTTCCATCACCTCCACTAGCTTTGTTTGTAGTGATGCTTTCTAAGGCTCACTTGACTTCACATTCCAGGATGTCTTGCTCTAGGTGAGTGATCACACCATCGTGATTATCTGGGTCTTGAAGATCTTTTTTGTACAGTTCTTCTGTGTATTCTTGCCACCTCTTCTTAATATCTTCTGTTTCTGTTAGGTCCATACCATTTCTGTCCTTTATCAAACCCATCTTTGCGTGAAATGTTCCCTTGGTATCTCTAATTTTCTTGAAGAGAGTTCTAGTCTTTCCCATTCTGTTATTTTCCTCTATTTCTTTGCATTGATTACTGAGGAAGGCTTTCTTATCTCTTCTTGCTATTCTTTGGAACTCTGCATTCAGATGCTTATATCTTTCCTTTTCTCCTTTGCTTTTCGCTTCTCTTCTTTTCACAGCTAAGGCCTCCCCAGACAGCCATTTTGCTTTCTTGCATTTCTTTTCCATGGGGATGGTCTTGATCCCTGTGTACTGTACAATGTCAGGAACCTCAGTCCATAGTTCATCAGGCACTGTTTCTATCAGATCGAGGCCCTTAAATCTATTTCTCACTTCTACTGTATAATTATAAGGGATTTGATTTAGGTCACACCTGAATGGTCTAGGGTAGAGTTATGTATCTTTCATGTTTGATATTATAATATCTCCTGTTTATAAACTCCAAAGGAATAATTTGACTTTGAAAAAAGTTCAAATTCTATTAGGGGTATTATTTTATTCATGAATCATGCCTTAATCTGTTATGAATATAAAAAAAGGATAAAAGGATAGCTTAGTAGGAAATAAAAACTCCTCCTAATATATATTTCCCAATATTTTCTTCATTATTTTCAAATAACTGTTATCAAAGGAAGATTGTTGGAAGAATGAAATGTCTTTGCCAACAGAAATTATAATTTTAATATATATAAAAAGTGTATTTTTATGTCTGCTATGTCACCCAGCATGAGCACTGAAATCTATACCATTTCAAAGGTGATACAATGCATTCCATTTTTATTTGACTAATGAAAGAGTTCCTATTTAAACAATACAAATTTAAGATGCTATGAAGTGAAGTTACCAATAATATTTTTAAAGTCAGTATATCATAATGAAATGATCTATTCTTTGGTCAGATTCTACATATTATAGAAATGGAATTTTTAATAGAGAAGAAAATGTAGGTCAATTTCTATAGAAGCAGTTGTTATTTTTTAGTCATTAAGTCATGTCCAATTCTTTTGGAACTCCATAGACTGTAGCTGACCAGGCTTCTCTGTTCATGGAATTTTCCAGGCAAGAATACTGGAGTAGGTTGCTATATCCTTCTCCAAGGGATCTTCCTGATCTGAGGATCAAACTCGTGTCTCCTGCATTGCAGGCATTCTTTATTGCTGAGCTACATATTCATCATAATCATACTAATTCTTTTTCATGTTAGCTCAAAATGATTCCTTTCAAAATTCAATATTAACATTTATTTTTAATTTTGCAAGAGTTTAAAATTGTAATTTGATCAATTTATGTGATTGATAAAACATTGATACTTGTGATTAGTAAAATTATTAATACTCTAAAACATGATTATAACTATGCTTTGGTTATCAAAGTCTTGCCTGGATGACATCTTATGGGTTCTTGAGGCCCTTTGAGGGTGTCATCAAGATCAAAACTATTAAAACAGCAAGATAAACACACACACAAACACACACACACACATATGTTTTTTTCACTCAGGTTTTATCATGAATGTGAGTAGAGCTTTCTAGAAACTATATAACTATTTTAAAAATTTTAAATACAATTTGAATTTATTTTATATTATATAACATTTTAAGAAGATCATTATTATATGTTCCACTATATTCCAGAAATGTATCCTGAGAAAAATGATTGGTTTATGATATGTATATCACAATAGTTTGAATGCAGAACCAGAGGTAAGGATGTAGTTGTCTCCTAATAACTGAGACATTACAGGTATCTGAAAAAAAGCACAATGATATCTCACTGCTCATTGAAAATATTTGGAAAAATATAGTTAATTGTTATAAATACTATATTAATTTTTATTAACATAAAATGAACTATTATTTTTATTATTGATAAGATAATTATTATTAAATGAAATCAGCTCAGTTCAGTAGCTTAGTTACGTTTGACTCTTTGTGACCTCATGGACTGCATAACGACAGGCTTCCCTGTCCATCACCAACTCCCAGAGTTTACTCAAACTCATGTCCATTGCATTGGTGACTCCACCCAACCATCTCATCCTCTGTTGTCCCCTTCTCCTCCTGCTTTCAATCTTTCCTAGAATCAGGGTCTTTTCCAATGAGTCAGTTCTTCACATCAAGTGGCCAAAGTACTGGAGTTTCAGCTTCAGCATCAGTCCTTCCAATGAATATTTAGGACTGATTTCCTTTAGGATTGACCTGTTGTATCTCCTTGCAGTCCAAGGGACTCTCAAGAGTCTTCTCCAACACCACAGTTCAAAAGCATCAATTCTTAGACTCTCAGGTTTCTTTATAGTCCAACTCTCATATCCATATATGACTACTGGAAAAACCACAGCTTTGACTATGTTTGTTGGCAAAGTAATGTCTCTGCTTTTTAATATGCTGTCCTAAATCACTGCAGATGGTGATTGCAGCCATGAAATTAAAAGACCCTTACTCCTTGGAAGGAAAGTTATGACCAACCTAGATGGCATATTGAAAAGCAGACATTACTTTGCCAACAGAGGTTCATCTAGTCAAGGCTATGGTTTTTCCAGTAGTCATGTATAGATGTGAGAGTTGGACTGTGAAGAAAGCTGAGCGGCAAACAATTAATGCTTTTGAACTGTGGTGTTGGAGAAGACTCTTGAGTCCCTTGGACTACAAGGAGATCCAACTGGTCCATTCTAAAGGAAATCAGTCCTGGGTGTTCTTTGGAAGTACTGATGCTAAAGCTGAAACTCCAGTACTTTGGCCACCTCTTGTGAAGAGTTGACTCATTGGAAAAGACTCTGATACTGGGAGGGATTGGGGGCAGGAGGAGAAGGGCGTGACAGAGGATGAGATGGCTGGATGGCATCACCAACTCGATGGACATGAGTCTAAGTAAACTCCGGGAGTTGGTGATGACAGAGAGACCTGGTGTGCTGCAATTCGTGGGGTCACAAAGAGTCGGACATGACTCAGCGACTGAACTGAACTGAACTGAACTGAACTGAACTGAACTGAACTGAGGTTGGTCATAACTTTTCTTCCCAGGAGCAAGTGTCTTTTAATTTCATGGCTGCAGTCACCATCTGCAGTGATTATGGAGCCCCCCAAAATGAAGCCTGTCACTGTTTCTTCATCTACTTTCCATGTAGTGATGGGACTGGATGCCATGATCTTCATGTTCTGAATGTTGAGTTATAATCCAGCTTTTTCATTCCTCTCTTTCACTTTCATCAAGAGGCTCTTTAGTTTCCCTTCTCTTTCTGCCATAAGATTGGTGTCATCTGCATATCTGAGGTTATTTATATTTCTCCTGGAAATCTTGACTATAGCTTGTGCTTCATCCAGCCCAGCATTTTGCATGATGTACTCTGCATATTAGTTAAATAAGCAGGGTGACAATATACAGCCTTGACATATTCCTTTTCCTGTTTGGAACCAATCTGTTGTTCCATGCCCAGTTCTAACTATTTCATCCTGACCTCCATACAGGTTTCTTAAGAGGCAGGTCATGTGGTCTGGTATTCCCATATTTTTTAGAATTTTCCACAATTTATTGTGATACACACTGTCAAAGGCTTTGGCATAGTCAGTAAGGCAAAAGTAGATGTTTCTCTGGAACTCTCTTGCTTTTTGGATGATCCAGTGGATGTTGGCAATTTGACCTCTGGTTCCTCTGCCTTTTCTAAGTCCAGCTTAAACATCTGGAAGTTCATAGTTCATGAACTGTTGAAGCCTAGCTTGGAGAATTTTGAGCATTGCTCTGCTAGCCTGTGAGATGAGTGCAATTTGTGCAGTAGTTGAATATTTTTTGGGATTGCCTTTCTTTGGGGTTGGAATGAAAACTGACCTTTTCCAGTCCTGTGGCCACTGCATACCTTTACACGTGAAAGTTAAGGTGGTTCTTATCTTTGGATAACATTAGTGCCACTCATATCCCAATTCTTACTACTGAAATTATAAGGACTCACTTACCTGACTTGCTAAGATAATTTTACTGATTTTATCTTTCACAACCACTCACTCACTTTCTTGCCTCTCACATCCAAGAAACTCAAAAATACAAAATATGTTTAAACATCATAAATGTTCTGTTTTTTATTTATTTTTGTTACCTTTACTCTTTTATTTAGGTTTCTTTTTTAAATATAAATTTATTTATTTTATTGGAGGTTAATTACTTTACAATATTGTATTGGTTTTGCCATACATCAACATGAATCTGCCACAGGTATATACATGTTTCCCATCCTGAACTCCTCCCCCCTCCCTCCGCATACCATCCCTCTGGGTTATCCCAGTGCACCAGCCCCAAGCATCCAGTATCATGCATCGAACCTGGACTGGTGATTCGTTTCTTATATGATATTATACATGTTTCAATGCCATTCTCTGAAATCATCCCACCCTCTCCCTCTCTCCGAGTCCAAAAGATTGTATGATACATCTGTGTCTCTTTTGCTGTCTCGCATACAGGGTTACTGTTACCATCTTTCTAAATTCCATATATATGTGTTAGTATACTGTATTGGTGTTTTTCTTTCTGGCTTACTCCACTCTGTATAATAAGCTCCAGTTTCATCCACCTCATTAGAACTGGTTCAAATGTATTCTTTTTAATGGCTGAGTAGTACTCCATTGTTTTAAATATATGTATTTTAAAAGGAATCTCATTTATATTACAGCACTGATGCTTCCTAAATTTATAGTTTGAGACATTAAGTGTAATAAACGTAGCCAATTATGTTGTAAGTGACTTTTGCAATAGGAGGTAGTGAGAGATGAGAAATTTCTACACCTTTTATTCTTAGCTTTTAGGAATTTATTTTCAGTCAGTTTTAGAACTTGCAAGTGTATGTCATCTCTCTGGCAGACTTCAAGTTGTCAGCTGAACCTAAAATCAAGTAAAACTTACACTGGAAATCAAAATACTTACAATGTGTCTGTGTCATAGACATCGACAGAATTTAATAATACTGAGGAATGTTGTGAGCATTTCTGCTTCTTCATTCTCAAATTATAAATCAAGGGCTTTCCTGGGATCTCAGTGTAAAGAATCCACTTGGCAACGCAGGCAACACCAGTTTGATCCCTGATATGGAAAGATTCCACATTGCATGGAGCAAATAAGCCCATGTGTCAATATTAAGCCTACACTCTAGAGCTCAGGAGTCATAACTACTGAGCCCACGTGCTACAGCTACTGAAGCCTGCACACCCTAGGGCTCATGCTCCACAACAAGAGAAAGCACTCCAAGGAGAATCCTGTGCACCAAAACTAGAGAGCAGCCCCTGCTCACTGCAACTAGGGAAAAGTCTGTGCACCAATGAAAAACCAGCACAGCCAGAAATAAATAAACAAATCAAAATTAATAAATTAAAAATATATTAAAAATTATGTCAGAATTAGAACTATGAAGTATATGAAATACAACAACAAAAGCTCAATCGAATTTTTGAAGCAGAGTGGTTTCAAAAATTGGTAAGCAATATACAACTTCAAGAGTGAACTCTACAGTAAACTGTGGACTTTGAATAATTATGATGTGTCACTGTATGTTCATCAATTGTCATAAATGTGTTATTCCAGACATTGATAATGGGATAAAGAATGCATGTATTGGGACAGTGTGTATATGGGAATAACTGTGAATGCACTCATGCTAAATCGTTTCCGTCATGCCCAACTCTTTGGGACTCAAGGGACGGTAGCTCATCAGGCTCCTCAGTCCATAGGATTCTCCAGGCAAGCTTCCAGGTGATCTTCCTGATCCAGGGAATGAACTTGCATCTCTTATGTTTCCTGCTTTGGCAGGCGGGTACTTTATCACTAGTGCCACTTGGAAAGCCCACAGGAATATCTGTACCTTCCTCTAAATTTTGTTGCAAACCTAAAACATCTATAAAAAATAATATTTTTACATGGATAAATGTAATAAAACACTGGTTTTGGTGGTAATAAAAATGATCTTTTTCTCTTTCATTGAGATTTCTACTTACTTTAGTAAAAAAACTATCTTAATTGAAAGTTCTTTAAGTTTGTTAATATCTCAAGAATATTGCCACAAATAATCATATATGTTTAACAAAATCAGCCTAAGAAAATTCAGATTTCATAAACTTACTGATATTCTTTATTCATAAATACTAAATTATGTAAATAAGAACACATATCCAACACAGAGTCAATAGATAACAATTTTTGCCTTTGGATAGAATAGTTTCCACCTTAAAATAAAAATAATGTGAAAAATTTAAGAAAGCCTGTCTATAACATAGGACTTCAATTCCTTTTCACTGAAATATGATATTGTTGAATATACCAAAAACTCTATTACCTTTCTTTGAAATATGGATTACATAAGGGAATGAAAGCATTGCTAACATTGAATAAACTTTCTATTCAAAATTTCAAGAGGTGAAGAGACTTAATTCCATTCAGAAGAAAAAAAAAAAAAACTGATGGAAAAACTGAGATCAGTTACAGGAAGATGCAATGAATAGAATCTGTTAATAAACAAAGTTAACTTTCACAGTCCCATATGTACTCCCAATCATGTCTTTAAAGAATTGAATTTTGTCTTTGTTCCACAAGACTTCAAAAAATGGTTTCATGTTTCTCTACATTCTATGAGGATATGGTAAAATTAACACTGTTACAAAGATTTATTTGAATTTTCATCAGATGAATGAGAGACCGGCCAAGCATGTTCAAGGAGCCCTATTTTACTGAGAATGAAGTAAAAAGAAAAAGAGAGAGAGAAAAAAATTTAAATACCTTGGTGAAAGTCACAGGACCAAGAAATGTAATGCTAAGACCCAGTGTTTATCCTATGATATTTGTTTTTAATTGGAGTAAAATTGCTTTACAATGTTGTGTTAGTCTATACAATGTAGTGAATCAGCTATGTAAGTGTGTGTGTGTATATATATATACATATATATATATATCCCCTCCCTTGGAGAAGGAAATGGCAACCCACTCCAGTATTCTTGCCTGGAAAATCCCATAGATGAAGGAGCCTGGTAGGATACTACAAGTCCATGGGGTCACAAAGAGTTGGACATGACTGAGCGAAGTCACTCCCTCCCTCCCTCACTCATCCCCTCCCTATTGGACCTTCTTCCCACCCCCCATCCCCCCAAACTAGGTCATCACAGAGCACCAAGCTGAGCTCCCTGTGCTACATAGCTGTTTCCTACTAGCTACCAGTTTTACATATGTCAGTGTATATATGTCAATCCTAATCTCCCAATTCATCTCACCCTCTCCTCCCCACCGTGTCCACATGTCCATTCTTTATGTCTGCATCTCTTTCCTGCCGTGCAAATAGGGTTAATTTTTGCCATTTTTTTTTAAATTACACATATATGCATTAATAGGCAATATTTGTTTTTATCATTCTAACTTACTTTGCTCTATGTGACAGACTCTAGGTCCATCCACATCTCTACAAATGACCCAACTTGTTCTTTTAATGACTGGATAATATTCTATTGTGTATATATTTCACATCTTCTTCATTCACTCATTTGTCAGTGGACATTTCAGTTGTTTCCATACCCTGGCTATTGTAAATAGTGCTATAATGAACATTGGGGTACATGTGTCTTTTTGAATTGCAGAAGCCTATGGTCCTTTAAAAACTACTTTGATTTTAAGTTTTATAAAAGCAGCTAGTGTTTAGACGGTGCCCACTTTATAACAACCTGGACAGTGCAATAAATCACTGACATTTGTGATTTCTATCTCACAAAAATCTTATGTGCAAATGAGAAAACTGAAGGCCAAGGCTCACAGCTACTAAGTGTTAGTTGGTATTAAATTTAACATTGTGATACTATCTAATGGGCAGGTGGGAGGAAAACATTCTGAACAAATTCAAAATTCTCTTAAAGAAGCATAAATTGTGAGATGATAAAAAGTTAAAAAGATACAAATAATCTTAATGTAAACGTAGATGTTAATATTAATAAATGCAATAAAGTACATATTCTGAGAAGAAATATTTTTTCATTCATACTGTGTGTTGGAAAATTGTTTGGTTTTTAGTTTTTCTTTCCATCCTTTCCCCCTTTTCCTGCTAATCTCTTTGGTATCTGCTGTTATTTCTAGTACTGCAATAGCTCAGAACACAAATTGTTATCCCAAATTAATTGTGTATTCCAAATAGAAATTTCATTAGTGAGTAAGATGAGGTTTCAAAAATAGTAACTAAGCATTATTTATCTCACAATTTAATTGATATATTTATTAAATAGCTATTTATTTAAGGCATTATTGAGACACTATTAGTAAACAGAAGTGGGTGTTTCTCTGACGAAGTCTATAAAATATGTGCAAAATTTAGTTTTTACCTCTAAATTTGTTTAATATCATGATTATTTCCCTATTTCACTCTCATTTCCAATTTCCTTTATTGCCATTCATAAACTTATGCAATGTCTTTTTATGATCTATAAGAGTAATGTTGAATTTATGACTTGATTTTGTAAAGAAAGATTAGACAATGTCAATGTTCCATTCAGATGGTTACTTTTGGAAAATATTTATCAAAAATTAGAAGTTTCTTTTGAGGATAAAATCCTGGGAGTAGGCAGGATATTTTTTGTTTGTTTAATTTCAATTGACAGCATACATTAAATCTAAATTGGTATTCTTGGAGAACAAAACAGAAAAATCAAATAATAGCAAAAGTAACTTAAGCCGATCATTTTTCAAAGATAATAAAATTCTTCATATGTAAATGTTTAGGGTTTTTGTTTCTAATTGTATCTCAATCATGAGGAAATTTTTCAAAAATACAAACTTATTAAAATAAATTATTCCTTGATATGAGCTAAAATATTCTTCATAAAATAATGACTTTATATTGTCTGTAAAAATTAGATATATAAAACAAGATGATTATTATGATTTAGCTATAAGAAATTCAAGATGTTTTATAATATGTAGAAAGCAAATAAAACTTGATATATTAAATATATTTAATATAACTTTACAAGTATAACAGTTTTAGAATATTCAGATTTGTGTATAAATAAAGAAATTAAATTTTATAAAGATTATTAACCATTAAAAAAGTATCTTCTAAAATATCTTTGAAATAACACCATCTTCAGGAATCTTATCTTAACTCTGAGCCCATCATTTTTCACTGAAGAAGGTTTTCCATATTTGCCATCCACAGGAGGTGAGATTGCTTTAGTTCATCACTCTATAATTTAAAGTGAATAGAAAAGAACTTTCAAGAATGCAACTCAGATTAGTTATCAATTTTAATTTGTTTCCTTTGATATTTTTATGTGTGTGTGTCTATATTTTGGGCTGTGGTCTAAAATCTGAAAAGCACTAATCTTAAATCTGAAAACTCTGCCTGCCTTTCTTCTTCTCTAAAACATTTGTGATCAATTTTCAGTTAAATTCCCTCATTCTTTCACCTACTCTAATCTTCTCTGCAAAATTCCTGAAGCAGTCACTATAAGATTAGGTACAAACTGCAATGCTCTCTATTTTCTTTCAGACAGTGCAACCAGGCTTCCAAGGTGGAAAGAAAGACACAAACATATGCCTTGATCCCTTCTACTGCTGAATCAGAGAATACAGGTCTAACTTGCTATTCTGGATCTCACTTCCTTTGCCATTTTTTTTAATTTTCTTTTGAGAAAATGGGAGGGATTATGTACTACACTCATTAAGCAATGTTTTCAAAGTATCACTTGAAGACATCCCTTGTGTTGATTTTCTTAAGAAATCCCCACAATTAAGCACACTAGGAACTTTTGTTTAAAGCATCCCCTTTCACGCTTTATATGCATCCATTGGTTCTAGACAAATAAACAGTTACGGTATAAAATTTTCCATCTACCCCACCCCACACCCCTCAAGGAGCAGCTGTGAGAGAAAAGCGGGAAAGGTCAGGGTTTGGTAGGGCCTGAAATACGAGGTGAAACTGTAGCAAGAGATTGAAGTGGAAAAGTGTGGTCCTGACCACGATGAAAGTTCAATGGCATTTTTCCAAGAAAATGCAGCAATTTACCATATATGAGCTGAATTGGATGCATCTCTCTGTCTTTGATAGTCAAACCCTTGAAACATTCTATAGACAGATATCAATAAGTGAAATGATTAATTTTAAATTGTAACTATATGCTTATTTGAAAGCAAGTATTTTAATGTTATGTTTTACATCAGAATAACACAACAGAAAAAAACAGTAACTAATAGAAATGTATTATTCACCCATGATTACCTCTTCTACACATTGTCTTTTTGAGAGTCCCCCGATTTAATCTAAATCCTATTAGTTTTTTTTTTTTAATAAGCTTATGCAGCTAGAAGTTGTATATCAATTTCAAATCACATTTTTTTTTTTTTTTTTTTTTTTGCTGTTTTTTAAAAAAAGGCAAAAAAGAAGCAGAGTGAAAAGAAGACTGAAAAAAAAACAGAAAATCTCTCTGGTATTTTGTCAGCTTGGCATTCAGTAATCCTTAGGGGAAACTTGACTTCTGAATTCAACTTAATAGAAAAGCCCCTATGAACCCTGTCATGGGAATAACTATTACAGAATTTGACAAAAGTGTAGACAAGCAGGATCATCGCAGCAGAAAATCCTATAGCAATAAACCAAATTTTTCTTGACAGAAGAAATCTAAGTTTGGCGATTATCAATTAGACAGCTAGAGAAAGTGATGGGACAGTAAACCTGAAGTATAATTCTTCCTAGGGTGAGGGAAATGTGAAAATATTTTAAACAATTTGAGTCATATATAAAGCTCAACATTAAGAAAACTAAGATCATGGCATCCGGTCCCATCACTTCATGGAAAATAGATGGGGAAACAGTGGAAACAATGCTGAGTTTATTTTTCTGGGCTCCAAAATCACTGCCAATGGTGACTGAAGCCATGAAATTAAAAGACAGTTACTCCTTGGAAAGAAAGTTATGACCAACCTAGACAGCATATTAAAAAGCAGAGACATTACTTTGCAAACAAAGGTCCACTTAGTCAAGGCTATGATTTTTCCAGTATTCATATATGGATGTGAGAGTTGGAAAGAAATCTGAGCACCAAAGATTTGATGCTTTTGAACTGTGGTATTGGAGAAGACTCTTGGGAGTCCCTTGGACTGTGAGGAGATCCAACCAGTCCATCCTAAAGGAAATTAGTCCTGGGTGTTCATTAGAAGGACTGATATTGAAGCTGAAACTCCATACTTTGGCCACCTGATGTGAAGAGCTGACTCTTTTGAAAAGATCTTGATGCTGGGAAAGATTGAGGGCAGGAGAAGGGAATGACAGAGGATCAGATGATTGGATGACATTACCGACTCAATGGACATGAGTTTGGGAGTTGGTGTTGAACAAGAAGGCTTGGTGTGCTGCGGTTCATGGGGTCGCAAAGAGTCGGACACGACTGAGCGACTGAACTGAACTGAACTGAATCATATGTATATAAGAAATTATTATTAGACTACTTAAAATCTTTATTTCATTTTGCTAGAATAATCATGTATGTGATATAATACACAATGAGCTGGAATAATCACCAATATATTTAAAAGTATGATATTATATCTGGATAATGTATTGTAAAACAATAAAATAATTCCTTACAATAATTTTAAGCAATCCTAATGTCACAAATAACCTGCATAGAAGTTATGGACTATTTTAAAATTTTTCTTCAAATATGAGACAATTAAGGTATTAAAAATATTGGTCTGTGACACAAAGACTGCAATGTTCAAACTATCCATTCTTCTTGTACCTAAAACAGTGGAAAACAACATGATGCTAAGATCTGTATTAACAAACCAAATTACATACATTTAAGAAAGAAAATATACTTAATTTTTCACACTACAGGCAATTTGAAAGCAAATTTCTAGAATTAAAGTCTTAAAATTAAGAATTAGAAAGTTTGAGATTTTACTATACATATAAGCTAATGAGTTTGTCCCAAAATTATGGATGCTGGCAGAAGACATAAGACATCTGTGTCAAAGAAAAAAGAGTTTTATTACTCAGAGCAACAGCAGTAGCTATAGAATCAGCAATTTCTTAAATGATACCAACTTCCTGTGCCCAAATACTCACAGAATGAAACCAAAATTACCAGGTGACACATGCCCATACAGTAGGCTGCGGTACAGGGGAGGGTCTTGAAACAAGGGTATCAGTGCTTTGTTTGGAAGGGAGACACTATTCTAAGGCTGTTCACTATATATAAATTATTAAACAGATATAAAAAGACAGTCCTCTTCTGTTTGCAAAATGTGCAGAACTCTGAGGACTCATCTTACTCACTAGTGTATTGTTTGTGTTGAATAATTGATAGATGTTTTACCTTTCATATATCCAGTTCTAAAAATTTACTATTTCTTTACTTTGCCTCGTGTTACACTAGTGGTTCTCAACCTTTTTTCAATATCACTCTCCCTACAAGGTGCCTCTTTAGACATTTCTTACTAACATAATCTCATCAAATTTTAATGCCAACAGTATTCTGTGCATCTGTTTATGTATTACATTATATGTATATGTATATATATATATATATATGCTTTCTACATAAATAGAAGAAAACTTTTTACACCTGGAGATCAAATTTTCACTTCTTTGTAGGTGATATTAACTCTTAAGAGCACATGTGTTGCAGTAATAAAATTACTGATTAAAAACTTAATGATCAACACTTTAGGAAATTTCTTTTCAATTCTATGTAAATTCTAATCCTTAACCTAACAATTTTTTTTTAAACTTCATGAGGAATTTCTATAAAGATAAAAAGAAAATATATTATCTCATTGACTCTGTAACTCCTGTTCTAGTTACAGAGTATTAACAATTATCATCATTATTTAACAAATGAAGAAAATGAAGACAAACGATTTTCATATTTTTTATTTTCTTACCACTCGCAAGTTGGCAAGTAGAGATAGTAGGACCTAACCCAGAAAGGCTGGTCCATATTCCATAATTCCTCAATAGCATAACTGATCACCCAAATATAATCTCTTAATTAAAATTCATCAAACCATGCTAAATTTCAATCTGATACAGCTTCTAACAAACATAAAATTAACTTTATTAATATATCATATATTTCATCTTTATAAAGATTAAGAGTAAGAAATATAGCAAAAAGCTGAAAGAGAAGCAAAGTTTTTATTGGCTTTCATATCAAATTATTTTTAAATTATTTAAAATGCTGTATAGTATCTCAGTTTCTTTTCTTCTTTAGAAGGGAAACTTTTGGATAAAATTTTCTCTAGCCCTTTTTCTCCCACTGATGCATCCTTCTCAAAAGAGTTTACCTCTCTTTGCTAATTGAGACATTATTTCTTGAATAGTATTTACTCTGTTTCTTAACCTCAAAATGTTATCAAGAATAAAATTCTAAATAAATGTCCCTAAACATTATGAAAAAGAGAGATATGAGTTAGAATCTTTGATAGTTTTTAAACTAAATTCAATAAATTTTATCCACTTTTTAAAGTTTCCTATATATTTGTTTAGAAATATTAACATCAAAAATGAACATTTAGACCTCAGCAACATTTTTTTTCTATTCATAGCTACTTGTCCACTAAAATGAATAGAAATCCACATTATTGAAACATTATTAATTAAAAAAAGAGCCCATGAAAGTTGTTCCTCTGCCCTACCTGAGATACACATAGAAGTTTTTTACACATTTCTAATAGTGATTGTTTACTCTTTTCCTTCAGCTTGATTTTTTCATGAATTTTTTTTAAAGAACTGAGAGAATAGGCATAAAAGAAACAGTTTAAAGAAAGAATCAGCATAGAAAAAGATGAAAAAGCCATGGAGAAAAATCTGACAGGAACTACTGTTAAAAAGTGTCTAAGCTGTCAGAGCTGACAGTGTTGAGAATCCCCACAGAGTCCTGTATCTTCAGGAATGTTTAATAAAGGTGATACTGTTGGGTCCATCCTGTGGTGGATTCATGTCAATCTATGCCAAAACCAATACAGAATTGTAAAGTAAAAATTAAAAATAAATAAATAAATTAAAAAAAAAAAAGATTGTTGGGCTTTTTCCTATGACAATAAGACTAGTTAATGTACCTTTTAAAACTGTTTATTAAATTTATGTTACTAAATTATGACAGATATTATGCATATGAAATGAGATACACTGCCTATGAACAGGGGAAGAATAAAAATAAAATAAATACTAAGTTACTCATCACTCAGCTGAAGAAATAGAATATAAAAAGTATCTTTGAAGTCCTTTATGCTTACCAGGCCCTGATAAAATAATATATCAGGAAGACTACTATAGAAAAAGTGTTATAGCATTTGTCAATATAATTCTATCTAATTCTATTATTTCCTTAATAATATCAAGGTCACAGATTCGGCATTGAAGTAAGCTAGTATAAATAAATCTTTAAGGATATGGCAAATCCTTTGATAGATGGAAGATAATACTTCAATAAACCACAAGATGGAGACTATAAGATAGCATGGAATTGCTATGTCATTGGGCCATATACGTCATTTGTATATGAAATACAAATCTTGGTTAAGCAAAAGAGATATAAATGTTACATCCTGTAGGTATAACTCTCCTGACATCATTTGTAGTAAAAGAAGGCATTGCAGGTAATAGGCCACTTCCTTCAAAGTGAAAGGTGTGGACAACAGTCTAGAATCAACTCTTTAGGCCACACTCAAGTATTTTAGGATTACCAGAACTCTAAACTAGCTGATCTGTGAAGATAAATAAATGTTTCAACTCAAGAGATTGTTTTAGAGGTACCGATAGAAGAAGGAATAGCACAGTAGCAAAAATTATGCAGTTTACCCTACTCTGCAAACAGAGAAAAATCCTACTCTAGAAAAAGCAGACACTATGCCCAATTTATTAAGTATTATGTAAAACATAATGTTCTAGAGTATAGATATAGATACACACACACACACAGAAGAAGTTGATGTGAAGATGGAGGCAGTGGCTGTAGTGATGCAGCCATAAGGCAACAATTGTCAGCAGAAGTTGGAAGAAGCAAGAACAGTCTCTCCTCTAGAGCCTCCAACTTGAGCGCAGTCCTGCCAACACTTTGATTTTGGCCCATTGACACTGATTTTGGACTTCTGCATTCAGAATTGTGAGATATGGTTTTCTGTTGTTTTTAAGCCACCCAGTTTGAGATAATTTGTCACAGCAGCTGCATCTTAATATAGATTATAGATACAGAACCATGGCAGAACTATATGATTTTTCCATCTGATACATTCAGGGTGCAGAAGACTATCAGTTAAGACAGTCTTAGACTGATTACAAGCAATTTTTCCTCTGTTAATGTATGTATTATTTTTGCTGTATACAAACCAATAATCAAAATCTAGGTAACACATTTAATGGACTGAGACTTTTGTTGACATTGACAGGCAAATTTTATCATATATCAGAAAGACTATACAGAGGGCATGGGTCTATGGGTAAAATTTTAGATTATGAAACCCAGTTCTCATGTCCATTCCTACAAGGGAGATATTTTGAGGATTTGTTGCTATGGAAGTATTTCAAGGACATATTTCAAAGTGTCAGGAAGTTAAGCATTTTGGTAATTGTCAATAATACTTAAACAGATAAGAGCTAATAAACCCCAGCTAAAACTGAGACAGAGAAGGAATAATTTAGGTGGGAACACTCCAGTGTTCTTGCCTGGAGAATCCCAGGAACAGGGGAGCCTGGTGGGCTGCCGTCTATGGGGTTGCACAGAGTCGGACACGACTGAAGTGACTTAGCAATTAACATTATCAGGATAAAAGATTGCTTGTCTTGTGATTTTCCCAGATTGAAGAATATGAAAATCTAAAACAGACTTGCTGGTACATGGACTTGGGAGGTGAGCTGGAAAACAATATATACTGGAAAACAGGTAACTTCAGAGTAATTAAACTAAAACACTGGATAAAGCTGATTGGAAAGGGAAAAGGCAAGGAGACCTGGGAGAGAATTTCTGCATGACTGTGTAAGACACATGGCACCAATTGGAAGGACATGCACCAAGAACTGTGAGTTACTACTTGTTCCATCCTTCAAATCTGAGGTATTTTCTTGGTGAACTATGAGTAAGAATGTGTTCTGACTTTTGATAGTCTAAGCCTATTACCTCTTCCTGACAATCTGGGCATAATGAAACATTTATGTATATATAATTTGAGTTTAGCACATGCTGGTATAGAATCTTGTTTTAATCCTTAATTATCATGACTACCATGTTCATATACTACGTCTTGCTCTAAATTAGTTCTTTATGATGAAGCTTCTACACTTCTTAGAGTAACAAACTTGCTTCAAGGAGAGCCATATATATCCATTCATTGAGTTAGTGATTTACTCAGTTAATATTTAATGGGTGGCTTTTATTCAACAAGCACTCCTGTGTGTGTGTGTGTGTGTATAAATGCAACAGAGGAAAAGAAAGTATGTAATAGTAATGGTGAGATGATGGTGGGTGAGATCAGGTGAACTGCTGTTTTAAAAGGAGTGCAAAGGAAATTTCTCCCTCAGGAGGTGACATTTGAATCCATCTCCAATGGCAATGAGTTAGTCAGCCCTGCTGCTCTGGGAGGAAGGCATTCCAGCCAGGAAGTTACAGTTCAAAGAACCCCTGGTGAGTGGCACTGGGTTTGGTGGGACTGCAGGGAGGCCACGGGCTCACCTGGAGGGAGCAAGGAAGAAGAGGTGGCAGATTAAATCAGAAGTGCAGGAGGCAGTGCCTGTGGACATTGTAGGGCTTTAGTAATGATGCTGAATGAGATTCATTTATTATGGAGTATTTGAGCAAAGAATGACATCATATAACCACTGAAGCTGAAGTTGTTCTCTCCATCATGTCAGATCTAGAACTACAATATAGATGCAATGTGTGCTACCCGCCCAGCCCAGTTCACTCTGAAAAACATTCTGTAGAACAGCCATTTTTGGTTTTACCCTCTTATTTTTTTTTTTTCAGTTTTTATTTGTGCTTATTTTTACTTTATGGGATATTTAGTCTTGTTTCACAAGCTGATATTTATCACTTGAACTAATATCACTTCTAATCACTAGCAACCAAAGTATGCTATTTGGGTACTGTCATTTAAATTTTTATTGAAGTATAGTTGATTTACAATGTTTTATTAATTTCAGGTGTACAGCAAAGTGAATCAGTTATACATATACGTATATCTACTCTTTTTTTAGTTGCTTTTCCCATATAGATCTTTACAGAGTATTGAGTAGAGTTCCCTGTGCTATACAGTATATCCTAACTAGTTATCTATTTTGTAGATAGTAATGTGTATATGGAGAAGGCAATGGCACCCCACTCCAGTATTCTTGCCTGGAAAATCCCGTGGATGGAGGAACCTGGTGGGCTGCAGTCTATGGAGTCACGAAGAGTCGGACACGACTGAACGACTTCACTTTCACTTTTCACTTTCATGCATTGGAGAAGGAACTGGCAACCCACTCCAGTGTTCTTGCCTGGAGAATCCCAGGGACAGGGGAGCCTGGTGGGCTGCCCTCTCTGGGGTTGCACAGAATCGGACACGACTGAAGCGACTTAGCAGCAGCAATGTGTATATGAGGTTTTCCAGGTGGCGCTAGTGGTAAAGAACCTGCTTGCCAGTACAGGAGACACAAGAGACACGGGTGCAACCCCTGGGTAGGGAAGATCCCCTGGAGAAAGGCATGGCACCCCACTCCAGTATTTTTGCCTGGAGAATCCTATGAACAGAGGAACTTGGCGGGCTATAGTCCATAGGGTCTCAAAGAATCAGATACGACTGAAGCAACTTATCATGAACCCATGCAGTGTGTATATTTCAATATAATCTTCCAATTTATCCCTTCCCCACTTGACCATGAGTTTGTTTTCTACATCGGTAACTCTATTTTTGTTTTACAGATAAGTTCATTGGTACTCTATCTTCAAATTCCATATGGTACTGCCATTTCAATACACAGATTGTAAGGATTTTAATACCATCTTAATATCAGTTCACCTCTATATCTGAGGTGAAACTCTCTCAATATATGTATTTGTCATTAGTTAATACCTAACACTAAAATTATCTAAATTTTCTTTGATTTCATAAAGTGATCAAAATTTTACATATTAAAGATTGAATCACTATATTAACAAAATAAAAATAAAAGGATGGACACATGTACACTCATGGCTGATTCACGTCAATGTATGGCAAAAACCACTAAATATTATAAAGTAATTAGCCTCCAATTAAAATAGATAAATTTAAAAAATAAAATATGAAGTATAGTGAAAATATAAATAAAAATTGTAAGAATGTTAAAAACAAAATAAAATTTGCAAAGGTGGAGAGTTGAAAAAAAAAGAAAAAGAAAAAGGATTTTCTTGTTAGTAAATACTCATATGGCACTCAGTAGTGTTTTGCTGTCCTAGCATGGTGTCATGTGTAGTTATGAACTTTGTGCTAAGGAATTAGACACATAGGAGTCTCAAACCAGTTTGACTGATAAATGATCATGTTTTTTTTTTTCAAAGAGAGAAATCATAAAAAACAATCAGGCTGCTGGTATATTTTGCATAGAAATTAACCTTGTTTGAAGTTTTGCTTCATTTTAATAGTTTATAAGATGTATTTAGAATACATAAAGTTTTCTATCAAAACAAATCCCCAGGCCAAAATAAAACCCAATGTTCACTTGTCAGGAAGACATCCATTCCTATGAGAAAAACTGCTGAATTTTCAATGTGCTTGATTATACTATTTTCAGATCACACATTGACAAGCATTTTGCCCTGAAGATGGTATGGTCAAGCCTGTTTAAAATTCATAGATAGTTTTCTCCTTACCAAGATGAATAGCTCAGTGTTGAACACTTTATATAGGTTAAAGCACCCTCCTCAAATTTTAAATCTTCCTGGCACCCTTCTTATCATGTAACCTGAACAACTTGGACATTCCCCTGTTTACTAAAATCTCATTACTACTGACCAAAGTACACCATTTAATTTAAGCTTGCAGACTGTTGAACTCTTGCACGTGAATTTTCACTTTCCCTGTAAACTTGTGGAGTAAGATTTCATTGATCTGAAGCTAATGTTTTATACACCCCTATAAATATATACAGCATTACAAAATATTGTTCCAGAATATCAATCTTTAAGAATTCAAATTGGTTTGTTATAAAGCTTAAGCCTTTCATCATACAGGTAATGTTATCTTCCAAAATTTCTAGTGTTTTAAAACTTAACATAGAAAAGGCTGTTATAAAGTGTATCATTTACCTGGTTTTGCAGACAGACACTTTTTCACTTATAACAAAAGAGGAGTCAATCAGTTTAAGCATGACAGAACTTGAGTCTTTTTGATTACTTAAGTGTATCATGAAAACCTGTACCTCATGCTCTGGAAATAAAATTTTATAGACCACAGAGATTTAAATATTTATTACTAAGCATACATATATGCATCTATTAACATTAAAATGATATATAGTAGAGTACTACAATGAATTTTTTAAATATATGGAAGAAAGAGAATGCACTGGTCATAGCAAACACCCTCTTCCAACAACACAAGAGATGACTGTACATGTGAACATCACCAGCTGGTCAATACCAAAATCAAAATGATTGTATTATTTGCAGCCAAAGGCAGGGAATCCTATATAGTGGGCAAAACCAAGACTGGAAGATGACTGTGACTCAGATCACGAGTTCCTTATTGGTAAAGTCAGACATAAATTAAAGAAAGTAGGAAAAACCACCAGGTCATTCAGCTATGACCTAAATGAAATCCCTTATATACAGTGGAAGTGACAAATAGATTCAAGGGATTTGATCTAATAGACAGAGTGCCTGAAGAACTATGGATGGAGGTTCATAACAGAGTAAAGGAGTCATGACCAAAACCTTCCCCGAGGAAAAGAAATGCAAAAAGGCAAAATGGTTGTCTGAGGAGGCCTTACAAATAGCTGAGAAAAGTAGAGAAGTAAAAGGCAAAGGAGAAAGGGAAAGATATACCCATCTTAATGCAGAGTTCCAAAGAGTAGCAAGGAGAGATAAGAAAGCCTTCTTAAGTGAACAATGCAAAGAAATAGAGTGAAATTGAATGGGAAAAATAGAGATCTCTTCAAGAAAATGAGAGATACCAAAGGAACATTTCATGCAAACATGGGCACAATAAAGGACAGAAGTGATATGGACCTAACAAAAGCAAAAGAGATTTAAAAGAGATGGAAAGAATACACAGAAGAACTATACAAAAAAAGACCGAAATAACCCAGATAAACAGGATGGACTGGTCCCTCACCTAGAGCCAGACATCCTGGAAATCAGGTGGGCCCTGGGAAGTATCACTGCAAAGAAAGCTGGTGGAGGTAATGGAATTTCAGCTGAGCTATTTTGTATCCTAAAAGATGACCCTGTTAAAGTACTGCATTTAATATTCTAGCAAATTTGGAAAACTCGGCAGAGGCCACAGGACTGGGAAAGTCAGTTTCATTCGAACCCCAAAGAAGAGAAATGCCAAAGAATGTTGAAACTACCATACAATTTCACTCATTTCACATGATAGCAAGGTGATGCTCAAAATCCTTCAAGCTAGGCTTCAACAGTACATGACCCAAGAACTTCCCAGATGTTCAAGCTGGATTTAGAAAAGGCAGAGGAACCAGAGATCAAATTGCCAACATCTGCTGGATCATACAAAAAGCAAGAGAATCCAGAAAAATATCTACTTCTGTTTCATTGACTATGCTAAAGCCTTTGACTGTGTGGGTCACAACAAACTGCAGAAAATTCTTAAAGATATGGGAATACCAGACCATCTTACCTGCCTCCTGCAAAACCTATATGCAAGTCAAGAAGCAACAATTAGAACCAGGCATAGAACAAAGGAATGGTTCCAAATTGGGATGTAGTACGTCAAGGCTGTATATTGTCACCCTGCATATTTAAATTATATGCAAAGTACATCATGAGAAATGCCAAGCCAGATGAATCACAAGCTGGAATCAAGATTGCCAGGAGAAATATCAGTAACCTCAGATATGCAAATGCCACTACCCTAATGGCTAAGCTAAGAGGTACTAAAAAGCCTCTTGATCAAAGGGAAAGAGGAGAATGAAAATGCTGGCTTTAAACTCAACATTCAAAAAATGAATATCATGGCATCTGGTCCCATCATTCATGGAAAGTAGATGGGGAAAAAATGAAAACAATTACAAACTGTATTTTCTGGAGCTCCAAAAGCACTGGAGATGATGACTGCAGGCATTAAATTAAAAGATGCCTGCTCCTGGAAGAAAAACTATGAAAAACCTTGTTGTTCAGTCACTCGATCATGGACTGCAGCATGACAGGCTTCCCTGTCTTTAACTGTCTCCCTGAGTTTGCTCAAACTCATGTCCATTGAGTCGGTGATGCCATCCAACCATCTCATCCTCTGGCATCCACTTCTCCACCTGCCCTCAATCTTCCTCAGCATCAGAGTCATTCTCAATGAGTCAGTTCTTCACATCAGGTGGACAGAGTATTGGAGTTTCAACCTCAACATCAGTCTTACCAATGAACATTCAGGGTTGATTTCTTTTATGATCAATGAGTTTGATCTCCTTGCTGTCCAAGACACTCTCAAGAGTCTTCTCCAGAACCACAGTCCAAAAGCATCAATTCTTTGGTGCTCAGCCTTCCTTATGGTCCAACTCTCACATCCATACATGACTACTGGAAAAATCATAGCTTTGACTAGATGGACCTTTATTGGTAAAGTAATGTCTCTGCTTTTTAATATGCTGTCTAGGTTGGTCATAGCTTTTCTTCCAAGGAGCAAGCATCTTTTAATTTGATGGCTGCAGTCACCATCTGCTGTGATTTTGGAGCTCAAGAAAGGACATGTGCTCATCTTCTCTTGTGAAAATACCAAATTTGCAACTAGTTGCTAAACAGCCGTGGATAGGAGAATGTTGGAACCCACCAGTAAAAGATACCCCACATCCAAGGGCAAAGAGGAATCCACAGCAAGACAGTAGGAGGAGTGCAACCACGTTTAAAATGAAACTTCATACCGCAACCCCCCCACCCCCCAACCCCGAGATGCCTGGAGAGCACACAAAAAAAATCTTGTGCACACCAGGACCCAGGGAAAAGAACAGTTACCGTCATAAGAAACTGAAGCAGACCAGCCTGTGACTGTTTGAGGGTCTCCTGCAGAGGCATGTATCTGCAGTGGCCTACCATGAAGACAGGGGCTCTGACCCCAGCAGGTCTGGGAGGCATGATGTGTCGCATAAGTCCTTGTGGAGGAGGTCACCATTAGGTCCACTACAGAGCCACCAGGTGGGTGTTACACAAACTGGAGTACAATTATACCAAAGAAGTTCTTGCACTGTTGCAAAAGTTCTAAACCCCACAAAAGACTTCCCAACCTGAGGATCTGGCAAAGGGACTGAGAATCCCCAGGGAATCTGACTCTGAAGGGTCAACAGGATTTGATGACAAACTTAGACATCTCTCTAAAATCAGACATATCACTTTGCTGACAAAAGTCCACATAGTCAAAGCTCTGGTTTTTCTAGTAGTAATGTACAGATGTGAGAGTTGGATCATATATAAGGCTGAGTGCCAAAACATTTATGGTTTTGAACTGTGGTGCTGGAGAAGACTCTTGAGAGTCCCTTGGATAACAAGGAGATCAAAACAGTCCATCCTAAAGGAAATCAATGCTGAATATTCATTGGAAGGATTGATGCTGAAGCTGAAGCTCCAATACTTTGGCCATCTCACTTGAAGAGCCAACTCATTGGAAAAGACCCTAATGCTGGGATAGATTGAGGGCAGGAGCAGAAAAGAGTCATAGAGGATGTGATGGTTGGGTGGCATCACCAATTCAATGGACATGTGTTTGAGCAAGCTCTGGGAGATAGTGAAGGACAGGGAAGTCTAGTGTGCTGCAGTTCATGGGGTCACAAAGATTCAGACACAATTGAGCAACTGAATAACAACAACAATATATGAAAGAAAAGGTATGAACCCCTGGTTGGTACAGTTTAGAGGATACATTAAAACCCAAGTGTTTACCTATTTAACCTAAATGAATGAAATGTCCATGTTAGAACCGTGAAAATTGCCATAATCATGTTTCATTGACAAGGGGCTTCCTACTGTGCCATGCAGAAAAGTGCCCAGATTTTCCAGATTTTTCTTGTTCTACAAGTATCAACATTCGTATTTTAAAGTTAAATAACTAAATGCATTAGTTTTCTATTGACATATAAGAAATTACCACACAACCTAGTGCTTTAAACAGTACTTATTCATTAGTTCTCAGTTTTATAGGTCAGAAATAAGTTGGCTCATCAAAAGTTCTCTGCTTATAATCTCATAAGGCTGAAATCAAGATGCTGATCAGACTGGGGTCTTATCTAGAGGGTCTGAGGAAGAAACTGCTTCAAATATATAAGTTTTTAATAGAATTCCTTTCCTTATGGTTTTATGGTTATAGTACCCAGTTTCCATTTCTTTGCTGACTGTCAGATCTGGATTCTATTTGGCATGAAAATGCAGTCCTCACAATAAGACCACTTCTGTCTCTAAGTGAGTAATAGTAGGTCAAATCCTTTGCAAAATGGAATCTTCCTGACTTCTGTTGCCAGCCAGAAAAAACTGGAATATTTAATATTCCTTTTAGAGAGTTCATATGACTAGGTAGTATCCAACCAAATAATCTCCCTATTGATTAACTAGAAGTTAACTGATTGGTAACCTTAATTACATCTGAAAAACTCCTCACATGAGAAAAATATTTGCCATTTAAGGTAACATATAATCATGGCTGTGATATCTATCATATTTCAGTCTTAGGGATTAAGTTGAAAAATTTTGGAGGAGGGATGATATTTTAGAATTCTGCCTACCATAATTCTCAAAGACAATTTTTGTGGGCCAAAGAAAACCAATTTTTGTAGACTAAGAGGTGTGATTTAGACGTCTGAGAGCAGAATTTATGCTTCTGTCCAATCTTATTTTTTCATTCTAGGGATGCCCTAATATCTGCTACTGTTCTGTGGTCTTACATAGTTCTTGATCCACATCATTCCCTCTTTACAATGTTATCTGTTTGCTTTAACTTTTCATTTTTGAGTGTACAACATTTATTCAAATGTCTAATGACCATTTATGCTTTTACATATGCATTTTTTCATAACAATTATTTCTCTGGTGTGCACTAAAAAGAGCAGGCTGCTGGGACTTTTGGAAAATCTGGTAACAGTTGTGTTCTGTTTCGTTGGTTTCCCAGTAATCTCTTCACAAAAGAGTTATTTTACTTGTGTTTCATCTCTGTTGGTCTTTTTGCTTCTGCATCAACTAGGAGTTTTACTTGCATTTTGACATGGACGATCATTTCTGATGTAAGATTTAAAGTGAAAACACATTCCTTTCCCCCACAACCTCTCACAACCTTCACCATCTGTAGGTGACTTTGTTTTCCACTTCCCAGAAAAAGAAAAACAAGAATACATCAGTTGGGTAAACCTTCAACTTGCTATAGGCAAGTCTCTCTGTCTCTCAGTACACTTTCCATGTATAATGAATGACTCCTGTGAACCAGGTACTGTTCTAGTACATGAATATAAAACTTTGGCCAAAAATATACCATTTTTCTCAGTGCTTCAAGAAGAAGCAGACAATAAATAAAAAATTCCGTGTGTATAATGTTAAGTTAGATGAGTATATGGAGAAGAAAGATAATAAAGTAGGAAGAAAAGAGAAAATGGTATCACGGTGAGATGAGGAGGATTATTCTGCTGAATTTGGTGTCAGACAAGTCCTCTCTGAGAGAGGAATAATTGGGAGAAGACTTAAAGGTGATGAGCAAATAAATAGTCAAGATTTGTCAGGGAGAGGCTTCTAATTAGAGAACAAGAAGTCCAAGACTCTAAAGCGGAAGCATGTCTAATGGACCTGAAAAGAGTTTGGAGGACCCTTGTGGTTACAACAAGTGTGACCAGGGATAAAGAGGGTAACAAAGGATTAGTCAGGGACTTGTATGCCATGATAAAGAATTTAGATTTAATTCTAAATGAAATAGGAAGTCATTGGAAGATTTTGATCAAATGGTGATATGATCTGATTTCATTTTTAAAGGATCTTTTTGGGTGCTCTGTTGGAAACATAACATAGGCAAAAGGCAGAAGCAGGGAGATCAAATGGGCAACACAACAATTGTCCAGGCAATGTGCTGGTTGTCATATTTTGGTAAAAAACATTTGTGGAGAAAATCATTGCAACTTGGGTTTAAACTTTTCACACAAAAGATATAAGAGGAAAATATATATGAATCTTTTATTTTTATAGTAACATGTTAAATTTTATATTTCTAGGTTGAATTATAAGAAATACCAATGTAAAATTCCAAAGCACTTTGCTGTATTTAAGCAGAAAGCCTCGAGGAAGTTTTTTTTTTTTTTTTTCCTTTTAAAAGGGATTAGCCCAATAGCAGTATCTTGAAGTTAAGAATAATTTTCATGACTGAGTATTGATTTGACTCTCAACATTTCTCTAATTATTCTGACTACTGAATATGAATGAGAGCTATCTACATATACATTCCCAGTTACTTAGTGCAGATTAACAACAATTTTTGGGTAGATTATTATTGAACAAGTATCTATTTTGTCTTCCTGTCATTCATTCATTCTTCTGAACAACAGAGAGAATGATTTTTCTGAATCCTAAACTACCACTCTATTTAAAATCTTTAGGAATATACCTGGTCATTTCCATATAAAATTTGAACCCTTTAAAATGTTATGCATTATCATTCATGATCTTAATCATTTTGCTTCACAAATAATTTTACAATCTCTTTTGCCTTCCCTGGCAAAGGACCAATTATAATAAAATAAATCCATTTATATAAGTTGTTATATCCATTGAAGTATATGTTTATTACTGTAGTTTATTGAAAATATTATAATTCCAAGTAGCCCACAATAATCAGTCTATATTATATATGTATGTAATTAAATAGGTACTTATAGTTACAGATATATTTATAAATACTTATTAGTATCTATAGAATGCTGCTGCTGCTGCTACTAAGTCGCTTCAGTCGTGTCCGACTCTGTGTGACCCAATAGACGGCAGCCCACCAGGCTCCCCCGTCCCTGGGATTCTCCAGGCAAGAACAGTGAAGTGGGTTGCCATTTCCTTCTCCAATGCATGAAAGTGAAAAGTGAAAGTGAAGTCACTCAGTCTTGTCCAACTCTTCGCGACCCCATGGACTGCAGCCTACAAGGCTCCTCCATCCATGGGATTTTCCAGGCAAGAGTACTGGAGTGGGGTGCCATTTAGAATACTTATAGATAATTCTAAATCAGCTGATACATAATTCTTTGTTTACACCAGGGCTTCCCACTATCTACAGAATATTTATAGATAATTCTAAATCAGCAGATACATAATCATTTGTTTACATTACCTAAAACTAATTATACATCTCTTTATAGTGTAAAAGTTAAGCACACATTTGTTTCAAACTGAATACTTAATGTATTAGAGAAAACACTAAGTTAAAATCAAATGTACTTTTAAGCACACTATATTGAAAATATAAATGTTGAAAGCTGATTCTAATATTGTTAATCATAAAGTAAAAGATATGAAGATATGAATTAGACCCATTTTAGATTTAGAAGAGTAGTTTACTGAGATGAAAAATTGCTGTCATTATGGTTTGGCTTGAATTTCCATGATGAAATTTGGAAGACAACTTTAAAATCTGGTGTACTTTCTAAAGCATTGAAAACCATTGTGGAATTTATTTCTTCAGAGACATTGCTATTGTCCACAAGAAGCAAGCATAACTGAACTTACTTAATTACAGAGTCTTGAAATAAATCGTTGTGACCCATATAACTTGCATTCCTTTTCAGAAATGTGTGTAATTTAAAGCTGCAAAGTGCTAAGCAGCATTATGTGTCTAGATGATAATGTCTATAGATTTATCAAAAAAAAAGGTATGATACAGATATTATGAGAAGGGGAAATAGAGCATTTGAGGTCGCTTTGGGGTGATAAGAGTGCTAAGTTGAGTAGCTTTATGGGTAACATCTAACGTCCTGCCATATGATTTTTTGTCTCCATGTGACATGAGGAGTTTGACCTGATTATCTTGGAATTAACATAGCATCATAAAGCTGGAGATCCAGGATTAAAACTTAGAAATACTTATTAAGTCTTACTTGACTTTGTGTTTGTCGTGAGCAAAAACATTTTTCCCCAAAACTAAATTTAATATGCTAATTTGGATAAAACTATGAATAAAATATTTAATCATTGAATCTCATATTCTGAGTTGTTGTAAACTTTGTACCAAATGATATATTCTTTTCTCTAACTGAAAACATTTTTGCAAATGTAGGTACTGGAAATAGGTATTTTCCTTTTTATCTGTAGTGATTGTATTGAATTTGGTTGGTTACAAATGTTTTGCGTATGTCACCATAGGTTCTCATCTAATCTGTATATCTATATAGTCAGATCTTTAGACAGATATATGTATATAGATAGATAAATAGATAACTGATAGATTGGATAAAGGATAACTATATTGAGTTTGAATTCTTGTCATGCTCCAAATTGGTTCACCATCATATTTATTTTCCAGATAGTGGGAAGATGGAAAAACAGGTTGTGAAAAGCACTAATGCTTTTAAAGTAAAGATCTGCCAAAGTCTGTTGGTTTCCATTGTTCAGGACACAGTGCTATGGCAAGTGATTCTAGAAAACATAGACTTTATCTTTTATAAATATGTGAGCAGCTAAACCTCAGGTTTTATTGCTGAATAGGAGGGAGAGAATGAATGCATATTTTGGAATAACTGACAATCCCTGCACAGATCATGTCTATAGATTAGTGAGGATATAATGCCTAATAATAATAATTATGGCAAAATGCCACATATAGAACCAAAGAAATTTAAATAAAATGGACAGTGATTTGTATCACTAGACTATTTAACTATGTTGTTGTGTTGTTTAGTCACTAAGTTGTGTCCTACTCTTTTGGGACACCATGGACTGAAGTCTGCCAGGCTCCTCTGTCCTTAGGAATTTTCACTCAAGAATACTGGTTTGGTTTGCTATTTTCTTCTTCATGGGGATTTTCTCAACCCAGGGATCAAGCCCACGTCTCCTAGATTGGCAGATGGTTTCTTTACCAGTGAGCCACCAGGGAAGTACTATTTAAAAATACTTGATAATAAATATTCTTTGTTATTTCTCTTCTCTCCTTTATGAATGTCTATGGAAAGATACTGATTTCCCTGGATATGTAATAGTGTCACTTGATATTTTACTCATACATTTTCTCTTTCTTCTCTTTTGTTCTGTGTTTTGGAGAAAACTTTAATTTCACTTTTCCAGTGAATAACTTTAATCTTTACCCTGTGTCTTTGCTGTTACTCAATCCAGTTATTAGTGGTGATAAATTTAAAAAACTTGCCTCTTATGATTTAACTATCAGATTTATGTAGCACTGTGTTTTATTATAGTGAGCATAATACTTTTCATTCCTTCCCTTAATATTAATCATTTTTAGTTTATAATTTTAACTTGATTCTCTATATTAACTATTGTAGTTAATATCAAAAAGTGACTAATTGTCAATGATTAATTTTCTTGATTTCAGTGCTTTCAAACAGTTTATTTTCCTTAAATAATTGTCCACTAGCATTTTAAAAGGACCTAGCTTGATCATATTTGGAAACTTGAGTCTGATTTCTCAGTCCAAATCAGAATCTCTGTCAACATGATTATATCCCGATGCTGAATCTGATTACAGGCACTTTGTCTCCAGGGCATGCCAAAATGCTAGACTGACAGTCAAAGATACATCCAGTCTGGGAATAGGACCAAAGTCTGAAACTGGGCCCTGTCCAACATCTCTATTGTCACAATCATCTCTGCATCTGTGGGAACTCCCTTGATAAAGATCTCCACCTGGGCCTTGCCTCTAGTCTGGTGTTTCATGTTGATTTCTGCTACTCCACAACGGGGAAAAATGCTGCGTGCATTTGTGGCCCTGTGATTAACTTCCTTGTGAAAGACTCTCAGTTCTCTGAGCATTGAATTTCTTACTTTGGAGCAGGGTCAGCTCTTGCAGTACTGACATTTGGGGCTAGGTAATTTTTTGCTGTGAAGAGTAGTTCTGGAAATTTTGAATGTTTCAGAAACTCCCTGACCCCTACTGTCTATATAAGAATAGCACCCAGGACCCCACTTTCATGCCTAGTTATTACAACTGAAAATGTCTTCAGACATTGCCAAAGGCCCTCCAGGAAACAAGACAGCCCGTGATGAAAACCACTACCTTAGGGATTATACAAGGTTGGGAGTCGGGGGAGATTGCTCATGAAAAATACTTTTGTGGCAAGTTGTGTTATCATTCTGGGGTGCTTGGCGCTTCTCCTCTAATTTAGTATCATTGTCATTTTGTTTTCAGGAAATTCTGAAACATCTTGCTATTGAGAACTACTGCTCTAGAGTTTTCCAATTATCTACTCTTACTTAATTTTATGTCGCCATTTTATACCACTGACCACCATGTATTCATCTCAGATTCTCTTTTCCCTTTGATTCTAAAGCACATTATAAAGCCCCTCCTCATTTTTCTTCCATGTCATTTCTTTGCATCCACAGTGTTTCCTCCTTTCAGAATTCTGGACTCTCCCTTCCATTGCCATTTTGCTCTCAATACTTCTGCTCTGTTGCCATATTACCCTGTGTCTATATACTTAGACTGTAGGCTCTGGCGTGAAACAGCCTAAATGTGAAATGTATGGCCTTCAATAAATCTTAAAACTGTCTAAGGCTCATTTTTCCATCTATAAGGTGTGGGTTAGTAATAGACATTCCATCATGATAATTTTTTAAATGGTGCGTACAATTCACTTAACACAGATTCTGATACATATGAAGTATCAATAAATGTTGAAATGTATTTGCACTATTTATCACTTTCCATTGAAATTGAAGATTTGCTTGTGTCCCCTCTAGAATCTCAGTCCACTTGGTTTTCTAGATATGATATTTCAAATTGCTAACATACTATAACTCAGGTGAAGGTACTGGATTGTGGAAATGCAGTTCATATCCATAAAAAGTAGTTCAGTGTGAATGAGTGTAGAATTTGTAGAGATGAGACAGTGAGAAAGAGAAAGTCAATGTATTAAACTGTAGTCAGTTCCTATGAGACAGAGAAGGAAAGAATGGAGGTGAGGAAGCAGAGGCTGATAACTCAGGAACTGATGCAGACCACAGGCAGACTGTGTTCTAGAATGAGAGATCAATGGGACAAGTAGAGAAAAACTCAACAGTATATATATTTGCCTACATAAATTGGCATTAGAAAACAAGAAAAATCAGCACATTATTAACAATAATTCTATAAAAATCTCTTTAAAAACATATTTTGATAGGTTTTTTGATAGAGATGGGGAATAAAACATGGACAAAGATAGAAAGGATAATGTGTGGATGGAAAGGATGAAACTTTGAATCATTATAACTTGTTACAGTAGAAGCCAATGAAAGAGTGATATGCTTTAAAAGTTTATCAAAAATGTTTTCTTAATGTTTCATAATATATGTATGCTTATTAGTAATTCCTAGAAATCTGCATTAGCAAAGTGTAAATATGAGGATACCACAATCATCTTAAAAAGGTTGGAATAACTTTCACTGATTGTTTTTTTACTGACACTGTTTCATGAAGTTTATATTAACATTAGTAGTACCAAGCTGTTTTTGCTGGCAAATGAGATAACATTATGTATTTAATGATATCTTAACAGTATATTGGTGATTGCATAGAAAGATTTATATGGGGAGATAAGCATTTTTAATCTGCTATCAGATTAAACCAGTTGAAGAAAAAATGTACTTTAATGTTGCTCTGTTACTTGGTGTGTCTTTGACATCGAGCTTCCAAACAGTAGAATTCAGTGACTTGTAGCCTGCTTTATTTGGGGTATTTGTAAATGAATGCATGATTCAATAAGTTTTCCAAGGCTTATTTCTGTAGACAAAATACATTATCAATTGATAGATGTCTGTCAACACAAGTATGAAGTCATAGTTATGGTTCACTCTTACTTGCACACACCAGCTCTTTTTTTCAAGGACTTTATTTTATAGAGGAGTTTTAGGTTTGCAAGAAAACTGAGCTGAATATACCAAGATTTCCATGTACCCTCTACATGCATACCCTCTCCCACTATCCATATTCCCCACCAGACTGGAGCAAGTCATGCAACTGCACTGACACACCATTAGCACTCACAGAACATGTTCCATAGGGCACACTCTTGATCTGTACATTTCATAGCTTTGACCAATGTACAATGACATCATTATGAATCATTATAGTAACTTACAGAATACTTTCACTGACTTAAAATTGCTCCTTGGAAGAGAAACTATGACAAACTTAGACAGCATGTTAAAAATCAGAGACATCACTTGGCTGATAAAGGTCCATATAGTCAAAGCTATGATTTTTCCAGTAGTCATGTACAGATGTGAGGGCTGGATTATAAAGGAGGCAGAACACTAAAGAATTTATGCTTTCAAATTGCTGTGCTGGAGAAGACTCTTGAGAGTCCCTTCGACAGCAAGGATATCAAAGCAGTCTATCCTAAAGGAGATCAGTCCTGGGTGTTCATTGGAAGGACTGATGTTGAAGCTGAAACTCCAATACTTTGGCCACCTGATTCAAAGAGCAAACTCATTGGAAAAGACCCTGATACTGGGAAAGACTGAGGGAAGCGGGAGAGGGGAAAAGAGGATAAGATGGTTGGAAGGCATTACCAATTCAATGGACAGGTGTTTGAGTAAACTCCAGGAGATAATGAAGGACAGGAAAGACTGGTGCACTGCAGTTCATGGGGTTGCAAAGAGTCAGACATGACTTAGTGACTGAACAACAACAACAAAAGCCATCTACACCCTACCTCTTCATCTCTCCTTCCCCTGTACTAGCTGCCTTTAAATAGTGTAAAAAATAACATGATAATCTTTCATATAGCAGTGATACAAAAATAAGAAAGCAAAATGGGTGAAATGAACTAAATGAATAATGACCATTTCTACGGCAGTGATGAGTTACTGTAATTGTGCCTTTGTTGTTGTTGTTTAGTCACTAAGTTGTGTCCAATTTTTGTGACCCCATAGACTAAAGCCCGGAGAAGGCAATGGCACCCCACTCCAGTACTCATGCCTGGAAAATCCCATGGATGGAGGAGCCTGGTAGGCTGCCGTCCATGGGGTCGCTAGGAGTCGGACACGACTGAGCGATTTCACTTTCACTTTTCACTTTCATGCATTGGAGAGGGAAATGGCAACCCACTGCAGTGTTCTTGCCTGGAGAATCCCAGGGATGGGGGAGCCTGGTGGGCTGCCATCTCTGGGGTCGCACAGAGTCGGACACGACTGAAGTGACTTAGCAGCAGCAGCAACAGACTAAAGCCCACCAGGCTCCTATGTCCAAGGGATTGCCCAGGCAAGAATACTGGAGTAGGTTGCCATTTTCTTCTCCAAAAAATGTTTAATTAATGATATTTGATAGATCAACATATCCTTATGATGATTTCATGCTTTTACAAATATGAAAGTCCTAAAGTTACAACTCATTTCTACCATTCTTATTCCAGGACTATAAAGATACAAAATGCATTCTAAAAAAGCTGTGGTGTATCTACAGTAATGTGTGCTTTTGCCATTTTAATAAGAGTGTCAGAATTTTAGATATTTCTACTTATTTAGTGAAGAAAAAAATCATTTGAAGCATCAGAACAGTTAGTTAAATTGAAAGTAGTGTTGCCATTTGCTTGGAAATTAAATATTTATTTTAATATAGATTATCATTTTATTCATTTCTGTTTTAGTCATTCATAAAGCCATGTATGAAATATAGTAACAAAAACATGATATCTCAATGTCATATAATCTGTCTCAAATAGATTCTGCTTATTTAAAGTACACTTTCTTTAGCATTTGTATAGGAGCATAAGTCTGCCAAGACATAATTTTCCTCAAAATTTCATTTTTCTTTCAAATATCAAAGTTAAAAATAAGAGCTATTTTGGGGTATTCATTTAGACTTCACTGAATCCATAAAAATACATATATAAGTGTATATATATATATGTTACATATATATATATATGTTTTATATATATATAAATATATATATATATAACAAACTGAAAAAGAAATGTAGACACAAAATTGAAGATATAGAACAAAAAGTAAATTTAGTTCTATGTCCTGCTCAATGTAAAATTTGAGCGGCAATGTTTTATTCTCTTCCTATAAGCTTTGAAAGCAACACAGGAATCCCAATAAAATACAGGATTAAAGCTAAATAAAATGAAAATCATGCCAATTCCAGAGAGGGGCCTTCAAAGGCAATCTCTAATCAGTTTTGTTATCTTTCTCTGTTTCACACTAACACGAGTCACCAACATCTTGAATTTGGATTATTAAAATAGCTTCCAAGTCTATCTTTTCCTTTCACCTTTCATACACATTAGTATATTCTCCACACAGAAGTTTGACTCTTTAAGAATGAGCATATATTGTCATTTCTTCCCAGCAAACCTCCAGTGGCTTCCAAATGCTTAGAGTAAAATCTGAACTTTTTAAATTATCTAGTGCATCTATGTGTCATCTGGCTGTTGAATGTTACTGTGGCTCATTTAGCAGTTTTTTTCCTCCATTGTAGTTACACTGAACTTTTCTACTATTTCAGAACACTCGCAAAATCTCTTAAATCAAGAACTGGACACTTGCTATTCCAAAAATAGAAGGACTTTTGTTGACAAAGTTACCCTACTTAATTTTTCTATACAGCATTTAATGTTATCCATTGTTGTGTATTTTCTGATTTTATGTCTCCTCAGTGGAATTAAGCCCTATATACTAAGGAGCTGTTTTTGTTTACTCTGAAGGGACTATTATATAACATAGTGAAGTGAAGTGAAGTGAAATGAAGTCACTCAGTTGTGTCCGACTCTTTGTGACCCCATGGACTCTAGCCTACCAAGCTCCTCTGTCCATGGGATTCTCCAGGCAAGAATACTGGAGTGGGTTGCCATTTCCTTCTCAAGGGGATCTTCCTCACCCAGGGATAGAACCTGGGTTTCCTGCATTGGAAGCAGACGCTTTAACCTCTGAGCCACCAGGGAAGCCCATATAACATAGTATCTAAGGAATCTGGAGTGGGTTGCCATTCTGTTCTCCAGGGGATCTTCCCCACCCAGGAATCAAACCTGGGTCTCCTACATTGCAGGCAGATTCTTTGCCATCTGAGCCACCATGGAAGCCCCACTCCCCATTATGAAAGCCTTTTAATAAATTCCTCTGTGATGGAAAAAATAAATTATATTATTGTGTGAATTATTAAATCTTTCATTTATTGACTAAAACTTTATTGACTTCCCAATATGTGTTAGATACTATGTTATATAACACATGT